>NC_054468.1:104093396-104440261 GCF_017639515.1 Carcharodon carcharias
AGACAGAGAGTGAGAGAGAGCGAGACAGAGAGAGAGAGAGAGACTGAGAGAGAGACAGAGACCGAGTGAGAGACTGAGAGAGTGTGAGAGACTGAAAGAGAGAGAGAGACTGAGAGAGATAGAGAGAGTCTGAGAGAGAGATACAGAGACAGACAGAGAGACTGAGAGAGAGAGCGAGACTGAGAGACAGTGAGAGACAGAGAGTGAGAGACAGTGAGGACTGAGAGAGACAGAGAGAGAGAGACTGAGAGAAACAGAGAGAGAGAGAGACTGAGAGAGAGAGACAGAGAGAGAGAGACAGAGACAGAGAGAGACAGAGAGAGAGTGAGAGACTGAGAGAGAGAGAGACCGAGAGAGAGAGATAGAGTGAGAGACTGAGAGAGACAGAGAGAGAGACTGAGAGAGAGAGACTGAGAGACAGAGAGAGTGAGAGACTGCGGAAGACAGAGAGAGAGACAGAGACAGAGAGAGAGTGACAGACTGAGAGAAAGAGAGAGAGATAGACTGAGAGAGACAGAGAGAGTGTGAGCGGCTGAGAGACAGAGAGAGAGAGACCGAGAGAGAGAGACAGAGAGAGAGAGAGAGACAGAGAGAGTGAGAGACTGAGAGAGAGACTGAGAGAGAGAGATAGAGTGAGAGACTGTGAGAGACAGAGAGAGAGAGACTGAGAGAGAGAGACTGAGAGACAGAGAGAGTGAGAGACTGAGGGAGACAGAGAGAGAGACTGAGAGAGACAGAGGGAGAGAGAGATTGAGAGAGACAGAGAGAGAGAAAGCGAGAGACTGAAAGAGAGAGAGGGAGAGACTGAGAGAGAGGGAGAGAGACAGAGAGAGAGACCGCGAGAGACAGAGAGCAAGAGAGAGACTGAGAGAAACAGAGAGAGAGAGACTGAGAGAGAGAGAGAGAGAGAGTCAGAGACAGAGAGACAGAGACAGATAGAGAGAGAGTGAGACCGAGAGACAGAGACAGAGAGAGAGAGAGAGTGAGTGACTGAGAGAGAGAGAGAGAATGAGAGAGAGAGATAGAGTGAGAGTCTGAGAGAGACAGAGAGAGAGAGACTGAGAGACAGAGAGAGTGAGAGACTGAGGAAGACAGAGAGAGAGGGACTGAGAGACTGAGAGAAAGAGAGAGAGAGAGAGAGAGAGATAGAGTGTGAGCGACTGAGAGAGACAGAGAGAGAGAGACCGAGAGAGAGAGAGACCGAGAGAGAGAGACCGAGAGAGAGAGACAGAGAGAGAGAGAGACAGAGAGAGATAGAGAGACAGAGACAGAGAGACAGAGACAGGGAGAGAGAGAGACAGAGTGAGAGTAAGAGAGAGAGACAGAGAGAGAGAGAGATTGAGAGAGACAGAGAGAGAGAGACAGACTGAAAGAGACAGAGAGAGAGTAAGCGAGAGACTGAGAGAGAGAGAGGGAGAGACTGAGAGAGGGAGAGAGACAGAGAGCAAGAGAGAGACTGAGAGACTGAGGGAGAGAGACTCAGAGAGAGAGAGATAGAGTGAGAGACTGAGAGAGACAGAGAGAGAGACTGAGAGAGAGAGACTGAGAGACAGAGAGGGTGAGGGACTGAGGAATACAGAGAGAGAGACAGTGAGAGTGAGAGACTGAGAGAGACAGAGAGAGAGAGACAGAGAGAGAGACTGAGAGGCACAGAGAGAGAGAAAGCGAGAGACTGAAAGAGAGAGAGGGAGAGACTGAGAGAGAGGTTGAGAGACAGAGAGAGAGAGAGACTGCGGGAGACAGAGCAAGAGAGAGACTGAGAGAAACAGAGAGAGAGACTGAGAGAGAGAGACAGAGAGAGAGAGTCAGAGACAGAGAGACAGAGACAGGTAGAGAGAGAGAGACAGACAGAGAGACAGAGACAGAGAGAGAGAGAGAGAGTGAGACTGCGAGAGAAAGAGAGACTGAGAGAGAGAGAGATAGAGTGAGAGACTGAGAGAGACAGAGAGAGAGACAGAGAGAGACTGAGAGACAGAGAGAGTGAGAGACTGAGGAAGTCAGAGAGAGAGAGAGAGAGAGAGAGACTGAGAGAAAGAGAGAGAGAGACATAGAGTGTGAGCGACTGAGAGAGACAGAGAGAGAGAGAGACCAAGAGAGAGAGACAGACAGAGACAGAGAGAGTTAGAGAGACAGAGACAGAGAGACAGAGACAGAGAGAGACAGAGAGACAGAGACAGAGAGAGACAGAGAAAGAGTGAGAGACTGCGAGAGAGAGAGACTGAGAGAGCGATATAGAGTGAGAGACTGAGAGAGACAGTGAGAGAGACTGAGAGACAGAGAGAGAGAGAGAGACAGAGACAGAGAGAGGGACTGAGAGAGAGAGAGGGACTGAGAGAGAGACTGAGAGAGACAGAGATTGAAAGAGACAGAGAGAGAGAGAGAGACTGAGAGAGACACAGAGAGTGAGAGAGAGAGACTGAGAGTTAGTGAGAGAGAGAGAGAGAGACAGACAGAGAGAGAGAGAGTGAGAGAGAGAGACTGAGAGAGAGAGAGAGAGAGGGAGACTGAGAGAGAGAGAGAGTGAGAGACTGAGAGTGTGAGACTGAAAGAGAGAGAGAGAGACAAACAGACAGAGAGAGACAGAGAGAGAGTGAGAGACTGAGAGAGATTTAGTGAGAGAGAGACAGAGAGAGAGAGAGTGTTGAGAGAGAGACTGAGAGAGAGAGAGAGAGACAGAGAGACAGAGACAGAGAGAGAGACAGAGAGAGTGAGAGACTGAGAGAGAGAGAGACTGAGAGAGAGCGATAGAGTGAGAGACTGAGAGAGACAGAGAGAGAGACTGAGAGAGAGAGACTGAGAGACAGAGAGAGTGAGAGACTGAGAGAAAGAGAGAGAGAGAGAGAGAGACTGAAAGAGACAGATTGTGAGCGACTGAGAGACAGAGAGAGAGAGAGAGAGACCAAGAGAGAGAGACAGAGAGAGAGAGACAGAGAGAGATAGAGAGACAGAGACAGAGAGAGAGACAGAGGGAGAGAGAGAGAGTCAGAGAGACAGAGACAGAGAAAGAGACCGAGAGAGACTAAGAGACTGAGAGAGAGAGAGATAGAGTGATAGACAGAGAGACGGAGTTAGAGACTGAGAGAGAGAGACTGAGAGACAGAGGGAGTGAGTGACTGAGGAAGACAGAGAGAGAGTGAAAGACAGAGAGAGAGAGACTGAGGGACAGAGAGAGTGTGAGCGACTGAGAGAGACAGAGAGAGATAGAGAGAGACAGAGAGACAGAGACACAGAGAGAGAGACAGAGAGACAGAGACAGAGAGAGAGACAGAGAGTGAGAGACTGAGAGAGAGAGAGACTGAGAGAGAGATAGAGTGAGACACTGAGAGAGACAGAGAGAGTGAGACTGAGAGAGAGACTGACAGACTGAGAGAGACAGAGAGAGAGAGACAGAGAGAGAGACTGAGAGAGAGAGAGAGAGACTGAGAGAGACAGAGAGAGAGAGAGACAGAGACAGAGAGAAAGAAAGGGAGAGACTGAAAGAGAGAGAGGGAGAGACTGAGAGATAGGGAGAGAGAGACAGAGAGAGAGGGAGAGAGAGAGAGAGACAGAGAGAGAGAGTGAGAGAGAGACAGAGAGAGAGAGACAGAGACCAAGAGACAGAGACATAGAGACAGAGACAGAGAAAGACAGAGAGAGCGAGAGAGACAGAGAGAGAGAGACAGAGAGACCGATTGAGACAGAGAGACCGAGACAGAGAGAGCGAGACAGAGAGAGCGAGACAGACAGAGAGAGCAAGACTGAGAGAGAGAGAGACAGAGAGAGAGAGAGACAGAGAGAGAGAGACAGAGAGAGAGCGAGACAGACAGAGAGCAAGACAGAGAGAGAGAGAGACAGAGAGAGCGAGACAGACAGAGACAGAGATAGCAAGAGACAGAGAGAGAGAGGGAGAGACAGAGAGAGAGCGAGAGACAGAGAGAGAGAGAGAGAGCGAGAGACAGAGAGAGCGCCAGACAGAAATAGCTTCGGAGGGACAGAGAGAGCGGCGGAGGTACAGCGAGTGAGGTGGAGGGACAGAGGGGGAGGGGCTGAGACAGAGGGGGATGGCGGAGGGCATCAGAGGGCAAGGGGGATGTTGGGCGTCGGAGGGCGATGGGGACGGAGGGCGAAGGCGACAGAGGGCGAGGGCTAGGGAGGGTGGCGGAGACGGGGGCAGAGAGACTCAGGCACGGAGACACACAGACAGAGGCACGCACACAGGCAGACGCACACACCGGCAGGTGCAGGCAGGCGCTGACACCGGCAGATGCAGGCCGACGCGCGGACAGGCCGACACGCGGACTGACGCGCGGACAGACACATGCACACGCCCAGCGAGAGGGAGATGAAGGGAGATGGGGAGAGATGGATACAGTCACAGCGATGGGGGTGGGAGGGAGAGGGATGGAGAGGGACGAACGAGCAGACGAATGGGTGGGGAGGGTGAGGTGAAAAGCCATGCCCAGACTTAATTGGGAGGGAGGGAGGGAGGGGAGAGAGAATCATTCCCCAATGAATCAGACTTTCTTGAAATTCTGTTGAATGCTCCTCCAGATCCAGAGTTAGAAAAAAATTGTCACTCCTCGAACAGGCGACAGCATTGACACGGATAAGTCAGCAGATAGGATGAATGGTAGGGTGCTGAGAGTAGTGACGATGCTCCCCACAGACCTCCTCCTATATACAGGGGTGGGGCTTCAGGACTGGAGAATTTCACATGTACCCACTTGTTCAAAAAATATGTAGAAACATAAAGCTGGTAATTCCTGACCAGTAAGTCTAATAAAAACAGAAAATGCTGGAAAAACTCAGCAGGTGCGGTGGCATCTGTGGAGAGAGAAACAGTTAGCATTTTGTGTCTGTATGACTCTTCAGAGCTGAAGAGAGGTAGAAATGTGATGGATTTTATTCTGTTGAAGAGCAGGGGGTTGGGGTGGAACAAGATCAAGTTTGGGTAAGTGGGGTCTCGAGACATTGGACAAAGATGACAAGGACACGACAAAGGGAGTGCTAATGATAGTGTGAAATGTATTCATGTCCACTCAGTTTAATGTTGGTGACAAAGGAACTTTCAGAAATAAGGGTAAAGTTCACAGGCACTTGGATATGCACTGACTAATAAAGAGAAGTCAATGTAGGTTTGTGAAGGGCAAATTGTGCTTGACTAGCACTGAGTTTTTTTTAATAAAGTAAGAGCGCATGGACAAGGCCAGTGCAAAAGGTGTCTGATGAATTACCAGATATCAGATGTGTTAGCAACATTTAAGATCATGAGATAAAAAGGACAGGAGCAACACAAATACAAAATTGGCTCAGTGACTGGAAACAGCGAGATGTGGAGCTTGGCTGTTTTTCAGACTGGATGGCAGTATCCATCAGTGCTAGGGTCATGATTTTTTTTATGCACAACAATGACTTGGACATGAGGGTATAGGGCATGAATTCAAAAGTGGCAGATGATGTGAGTGTAGTAAAGTGAGGAAGATTGGATTAGAATTGAGGAAGGGATAGCCAGGCTGGTGGAATGGATGGACACTGGCAGATGGTAGTGATTGCAACGAACAATGAGATGATGCTTTGTGGTAGGAAGAACGCAGGG
This sequence comes from Carcharodon carcharias, assembly GCF_017639515.1. Taxonomy (NCBI): domain Eukaryota; kingdom Metazoa; phylum Chordata; class Chondrichthyes; order Lamniformes; family Lamnidae; genus Carcharodon; species Carcharodon carcharias. The sequence continues at coordinate 104,098,972 of NC_054468.1, forward strand.
AGATCATCTAAGCTAAATAATAGCATTTTAAAACCTGCAGGTATTTGTGCACAGATCTCTGAAGGTGACAGGACAGGTTAACAAAGCAGTTAGAGGAGGGAGATAGTGGTAATGTCACTGAACTAGTAACCCAGAGACCCGGGTTGATGCCCTGGGGATGCGGGTTTGAATCCCTAGACAGCAGATGGTGGAATTTAAATTCAATTAGTACATCTGGAATTGAAAGCTAGTCTCAGTAATGGTGACAATGAAACTATCATCAATTGTTGTAAAAATCCATCTGGTTCACTACTGCCCCTTTAGGGAAGGAATCTGTCCTTACCTGGTCCTACATTGCCTCCTAACTGTCCTCAAATGGTCTAGCAAGCCAAGGGCAATTAAGGATGGGTAACAAATGCTGGCCTTCGCAGTGGCACCCACATCCTGTGAAAGAATAAAGGAAAAAATAAAGATATGGGATCCTGGAGTTTAGGAATAGAAGCATACAAAAGCAAAGAAGTTGTAAGACACCTTTACAAACCACTAGCTTGGCCCCAGCACATCAGGAAGAATATGATAGTTTTGGAGAGGTTAGGGAAGAGATTGACTGGAATGGTCCAGGACTGATGGGACATAAAAAGATACAACGCAGGTGGATAAGGTAGTCAGGAAGGCATATGGCATGCTTGCCTTCATCGGCAGGGGTATTGAGTATAAAAGCTGGGAAGTCATGCTGCAGCTGTATAGAACCTAGGTGAGGCCACACTTGGAATATTGCGTGCAATTCTGGTCGCCACATTACCAGAAGGATATGGAGGTATTGGAGAGGGTGCAGAGGATGTTTACCAGGATGCTGCCAGGTCTGCAGGTTATTAGCTATGAGAAGAGGTTGGAGAAACTTGGATTGTTCTCACTAGAGCGACGGAGATTGATGGGCGACTTGATAGAAGTTTACATAATTATGAGTGGCTTGGACAGAGTAGATAGTCAGAAGGCTTTTTCCCAGGGTGGAAGAGTCAATTACAAGGGGACATAGATTTAAGGTGAGAGGAGAAAACTATAGAGGAGATGTGTGGGGCAAGTTTTTTATGCAGAGGGTAATGAGTGTCTGGAATTTGCTGCCAGAGGAGGTGGTGGAAGCAGGTACGATAGTGATGTTTAAGAGGCAACTTGACAAATACATGAATAGGATGGGAATAGAGGGATACGGACCCTGGAAGTGCAAAATGTTTTAGTTGACGGGAAAGTGGTCAGCGCAGGCTTGGAGGGTCGAAGGGCCTGTTCCTGTGCTGTACTTTTCTTTGTTCTTTGTTCACACACAGATTCCCACCTCTGTCGCTGCGTGGGCCCACCCTTTCCCTGGCTACCCTCTTGCCTTTTTATACATATGTATAAAAGGCCTTGGGATTTTCCTTAATCCCGGTTGCCAATGACTTTTCATGACCCCTTTTAGCCCTCCCAACTCCTTGCTTAAGTTTCTTCCTACTTTCTTTATGTTCTCCACGGGCTTCATCTGTTCCCAGCCTTCTAGCCCTTACGAATGCTTCCCTTTTCTTTTTGACTAATCTCACAATATCCTTCGTTATCCAAGGTTCCTGAAACTTGCCATGCTTATCCTTCATCCTAGCAGGAACATGCCGGTCCTGAATTCTTATCAACTGACGTTTGAAAGCCCCCCACATGTCAGTTGTTGATTTGCCCTCAAACATCCACCTCCAGTCTAGATTCCTCAGTTCCTGCCTAATATTGTTATAATTAGCCTTCCCCCAATTAAGCTCCTTAACCCGAGGACTCCTGTTATCCTTATCCACCAGTACCTTGAAACTTACTGAATTATGGTCACTTTTCCCGAAATGCTCTCCTACTAAAACTTCGACCACCTGTCCAGGTTCATTCCCTAATAACAGGTCCAGTATTGCCCCTTCCCTAGTTGGACTATCTACATATTGTCTCAGGCAGCCCTCCTGGATGCATCTTACAAATTCTGCACCATCCAAATCCCCAGCACTAGTGATTCCCAGTCAATACTGGGAAAGTTAAAATCACCCACCACAACAACCCTATTGCTTTTACATCTTTCCAAAATCTGCCTACATCACTGTTCTTCAATCTCCTGCCGGCAATTGGGAGGCCTATAGTAAACCCCAAACATTGTGACTGCACCCTTCCTATTCCGGAGCTCTACCCATATTGCCTCGCTGCATGAGCCCAACGAGGTGTCCTCCTGTCATACAGCTGTGATATTCCCCTTAACCAGCAGTGCAACTCCCCCACCTCTTCTACATCCCTCTCTATCCTGCCTGAAACATCTAAATCCTGGAACGTTTATCTGCTAATCCTGTCCATCCTTCAACCAAGTCTGTGTAATAGCAATAACATCATAGTCCCAAGTACTAATCCAAGCTCTAAACTCATCTGCCTTGCCTGTTATACTTCTCGCATTGAAACAAATGCATTTCAGACCCCCAGTCCAACTGTGTTCAGTAATTTCTTTCTGCCTGCCCTTCCTCTTAGTCCTACTGGCCATATTCACTGGTTCCCAGTCATTTATTTCACCTGCTGGTCTATTGCTCTGGTTCCCACCCCCCTGCCATACTAGTTTAAACCCTCCCAAGTGACACTAGCAAACCTCGCAGCCAGGATATTGGTGCCCCTCCAGTTTAGAAGCAACCCATCCTTCTTGTACAGGTCCCACCTGCCCTGGAAGAGATCCCAATGATCCAGCTATCGGAAACACTCCCTCCTACACCATCTGTTCAGCCACGTGTTTAGCTGCACTATCTTCCTATTTCTAGCCTCACTGGCACGTGGCACAGGGAGTAATCCTGAGATTACAACCCTAGCAGTCCTGTTTTTTAATTTTCTGCCAGCTCCCTGAACTCCCACTGCAGGGCCTTGTCACTCTTCCTGCCTATGTGGTTAGTACCAATGTGTACCATGACCTCTGGCTGTTCTCCCTCCCCCTTCAGGATGTCCCGTACCTGATCAGAGACACCTTGATTATCAAGAATCTACCCACCTCTGCCTTCAATGATTCTGTTTCCACTGCTTTTTCAGGAAGTGTTCCAAAGACTCACGAGCATCTGAGTGAAAAAATTTCACCTTAGCTCTGTTTTAAATTGGTGACCCCTTATTTTTAAACAGTGACCCCTAGTGCTAAATTCTCGCACAAGAGCAAACATCCTCTCTACATCCACTCTGTCAAGATCCCTCAAGATCTTATTAGGTTTCAATCAAGTCACCTCTTACTATTCTAAATTCCAGCCGATACAAGCCTAACCTGTCCAACCTTTCCTCATAAGACAACCCGCCCATTCCAGGTATTAGTCTAGTAAACCTCCTCTGAACTGTTTCCAATGCATTTACATGCTGCCTTAAAAAAGGAATCCAAAACCATACACATTACTCCTGACGTGCTCTCATCATTGCTTTGTTGTTAAGTTGTTTAGAAATGAAGACACAAACCAGTTTTACTGCTTGTCATAACACTCTCCACAGACAGAATTAGCCTCAGCTGCTATCCCTTTTATACAACCAAATGGAGTTTTAAAAACTTGTTCTTGAGATGTGGGCGTCACTTGCTATGCCATTTCAGAGGGCATTTAAGAGTCAACCACATTGCTGTGGGTCTGGAGTCACATGTAGGCCAGACCAGGTAAAGACAGCAGATTTCCTTCCCTAAAGGACATTAGTGAACCAGATGGGTTTTACAACATTAGACTTTTAATTCCAGCTTTTTATTGAATTCAAATTGATTCGAACACAGGTCCCCAGAGCATTACCCTGAGTCTCTGGGTCACTAATCTAGTGACAATACCAACTCCCCTACTCAGTTAAATTCAGTACTCAGTTAAACAACCTAATAATTAGCAACTGAATTTTTTTAACTGTTTCCTTCCCTAACAGATTTCTCTCTTCATAAAAAAATAACCCTTCAGTTTATGTAATCACACAAAAAATGATAATAACAAACATCAGTAAATGCAATAAATTGACCTTAATCTCCTCAAAAAAAAGGTGTATAGATATGCCCACACAAAAGAAGTATTTTTTAAAGAAAAAGATGTCACTCTTTGAGGATCTCTGGTAACTTTTTGGAGCTTCCGCCTCTTGGTGAAGCAGTCAGATAATTGGTAGCTGCTATTGACCCATCTGATCTTGGCAATTCCCTTATTCTCAAGTATCTGTCTTAAGCTTGCAATGTTAATTTGCAATCTCTTCTTGTTAATGCACTTTGTAGAGTGAACTTTTTCCCCATAGTGACTTGTTATCAATAAAACATTTGATAGGTACCCCCCCGCACGGTCACTCCGACACACCCCCCCCCCAGACATTCCGATACAACCCCACCAGTTATTCCGACACACATCCCCCCAGTCACTCCGACACACAACCCCACCCCCCAGTCACCCCGACACATCCCCCGTTCCAGTGACTCCGACACACAAACCCAAACCCCCCGGTCACTCCAACACACACATCCCCCCAGTCACTCCGACAAACACCGCCCCCCCCCCCCCCATCATCACTCCGACACACACCCCACCGGTCACTCCGACACACATCCCCACTGGTCACCCTGACACAACCTCCCCACCGATCACTCCGACACACACACACCCCCAGTCACTCCGACAACCCCCCCACCCAGTCACTCCGACGTACACCCCACCAGTCACTCCGACAAACACCGCCCCCCCCCCCCATCATCACTCCGACACACACCCCACCGGTCACTCCGACACACATCCCCACTGGTCACCCTGACACAACCTCCCCACCGATCACTCCGACACACACACCCCCCAGTCACTCCGACACACCACCGGTCACTCTGACACACACACACCCCTCTCCAGTCAACCCGACAACCCCCCACCGGCACTCCAACACACAACCCCCCCAGTCAGTCCGACACACACCCCCCCAGACATTCCAATACACCCCCACCAGTCACTCCGACACACACACTCCCGGTCACTCCGACACACAACCCCCCGTCCAGTCACTCGGACACACACACCCCCTCCAGTCACCCCAACACACTCCCCATCCTGGTCACTCCGACACACACCCCCTCTCTCCGGTAACTCCGACACACACACACCCCCACAGTCACTCCGACACACACCCCCCCTCAGATATTCCGATACACCCCCCCACCCCCACCCACACAGTCACTCCGACACACCCCCACCGGTCACTCCGACAAACACCCCCCCCCCCACCCATCACTCCGACACACACCCCACTGGTCACTCCGACACACACACCCCCAAGTCACTCCAACACACGCATCCCATCGGTCACACCGACACACCCCCCCAACCCACGGTCACTCCGACACACACCCTCACCCCAGTCACCTCGACACCCCCCACCCCGCTCCATTCCCTCCGACACACACACTCCCCAGTCACTCCGACACACCACCGGTCACTCCGACAAACACCCCCCCTCATCACTCCGACACACCCACCCCCCCCCAGTCACTCCAACACACGCCTCCCTCCGGTCACTCCGACATACACCCGCCCTGGTCAGGTCGACGTACATCCACCACCAATCACTCTGACACACAACCCCACCAGTCAGCCCGACACAACCTACACCGATCACACCGACACACACCCACACACTACCCACCAATCACACCAACACCCCCCCCCCCCACCCACCATGATCACTCCGACACACACCCCCTCCCCAGTCACCCCGACACACCCCCCGCTCCAGTCACTCCGACACACCACCCCCCCAACAGTCACTGCGACACACACCCCACCCAGGCACTCCGACACACACCCCCCCCCCAGTCACTCTGACGCACCCCCTCCGTCATTCCAACACACAGCCCCCTCCCCGGTCACTCCGACACACACCTCCCCCCCAGTCTCTCCGACACACACCCCCCCAGACATTCCGATACACCCCGCCCCAGTCACCCCGACACAACCCCCGTCCAGTCACTCTGACACACACACACCCCCCTCCAGTTACCCCAACACAACCCCCGCCCTGGTCACTCCAACACACAGCCCCCTCTGCGGTAACTCCAACACACACCCCCTCTCCGGTAACTCCGACACACACACCTCCCCCAGTCACTCCGACACACACACCGCCAGTCACCCCGACACACACCCCTGCTCCACTCGGTCACTCTGACACCCCCCACCCCGCACACCCCCTCCCCCCGGTCACTCTGACACACACACCCCCCGGTCACTCCAACAAACACCTCCCCCCCCCACCCGGTCACTCCGACATGCCCCACCCCCCCCCAGTCACTCCGATACACACCCCAGCGGTCACTCCGCCAAACATCCCCCCCTCATCACTCCGACACACTCAACCACTGGTCACTCCGACACACAAGCCCACCGGTCACTCCGACACACACACACCCCAGTCACTCCAACACACAACTCCCTCCCGTCACTCCGACATACACCCCCCCGGTCACGTCGACCTACAACCCTGTTTGACTCGGTTTGGCTCTGTAGGGCTCTGCTTGGCTCTCTTTTGATCTGACAGGATCTGTTTCGCTCTGTTGGGCACTGTTTGGCTCTGCTTGGCTCTGTCAGGGTCTGTCTGGCTCTGTATGGCTATCTTTGGCACTGTTTTGCCTCTGTTTAGCTCTGTTTGGGTATGTTTGTCTCTGCCAGGCACGGTTGGGCCCTGGTTGGCTCTTCAAGGCAAGTTTTAGTTCTGTTTGGATCTATTTGGCTCTTCCAGACTCTGGTTGGCTCTGTTTGCCTCTTTTTCACTGCCAGGCTCTGTTTGGCTCTGTTTGGATCTGTTTGGCGCAGTCCGGTACTGTTTGGCTCTTTTTGTCTCTGTTTGTCTCTGTATGGCTCTACCAGGTTCTGTTTGACTCTGTTGCGCTATGCCAGCCTCTATTTGGCTCCCTTTCACCCTCTTTGGCTCTTTTTGGCTCTGATTGGCTCTGCCAGGCACTGTCTGATCCTGCTGGACTCTGTTTGGCTCTACATTGCACTGTTTGCCTTCCTCTGGCTCTGCCAGGCTTTGTTTGGCTCTGCTGGCTCGTTTTGGACCTGCCAGATGCTGCTTGGCTCTCCTGGGCTCTGTTTGGTACTAGAACATTCTGTCTGGCTCTGTATGGCTCTCTTTGGCTCTGATTGGCTCTGCCAGGCACTGTTTGGCTCGTTATGGCTCTGCCAGGCTCTGTTTGGCTATGATTGGCTCTGCCTGGCGCTATTTTGCTCATTTTGGCTATGTTTGACTATATTTGTCTCTTTCGGGCTCTGTTTGGCCCTGTTTGAACTTGTCAGGCCCTATATGGCTCTGTTTAGTTCTGGCAGGCCCAGTTGGGCTCTGTGTGGCTCTGTAGGGCTCTGCTTGGCTCTCATTTGCTCGGACAGGCCCTGTTTGGCATTCTTGGGCACTGTTTAGCTCTGACCTGCTTTGCCAGGGTCTGTCTGGCTCTGAATGGCTCCCTTTGCCTCTATTTGGCTGGGCAAGGCTCTCATTGACTCTGTTTTGCTCTGCTAGGCTCTGTTTGGCTCTGACTGGCAATGTTTGGCTATATTTGGCTCTGTTCAGCTCTGCCAGGCACAGTTTGGTTCTGTTTGGCTCTGCCAGGATCTTTTTGGTTCTGTTTGGATCTGTCTGGCTCTTCCAGGCTCTGGTTGTCTCCATTTGGCTGTTTTTCACTCTTCCAGGCTCCGTTTGGCTCTGTTGTTCACTGTTTGGCTGTTTGGCTCTGGCATGGTCTGTTTGGCTCAGTTTGGCTCTGTTTGGATCTGCCAGGCTTTGTTTGGCTCTGTTTGGCTCTGCTTGCCTCTTTTTGGCTCTGCCAGGTGCTGTTTGGCATTGCTGGGCTTTCTTTGGCTCTGTTTGGCTCTGGCACGTTCTGTCTGGCTCAGTATGGCTCTCTTTGCCACTGATTGGCTCTGCTAGGCTCTGTTTGGCTCTGCATGGTTCTGCCAGACTCTGTTTCATTCTATTTGCCTCTGTTAGGCTCTGCCAGGCCTTCTTTGGCACTGTGTGGCTCTGGCAGTCTCTGTTTGGATCCTTGTGGCTCTGCCAGGCTCTGTTTAAATCCGCCGGACTCTGGTTTGGCTCAGTCTGGCTCTGCCAGCCTCTGCTTAGCTCCGTTTGTCTCCCGTTGTCTCTGTATGGCTCTATGTGGCTCTGTTTGGCCCTGTCACATTCTGTTTGGCTCTGTTTGTCTCTGCCAGCCTCTGTTTGGCTCCCTTTGGCGCTGCCAGGCACTGTTTGTCTCTGTATGGCTCTACCAGACTCTGTTTAGCTCCGCCAGCCTCTGTTTGTTTCCCTTTCGCCCTGTTTGGCTCTGTTTGGCTCTTTGTGGCTCTACCGGGCTCTGTTTATGTCTGCCGCACTCTGTTTGGCTCTGCTCTGCACTGTTTGCCTCTGTTTGGCTCTGCCAGTGTGTTTGGCTCTGTTTGGCTCTGCTTGGCTCTTTTTGACTCTACCAGCTGTTGTTTGGCACTGCTGGGCTCTCTTTGGTTCTGTTTGGCTCTGGCATGTTCTGTCTGGCTCTGTATGGCTCTCCTTGGCACTGACTGGCTCTGTCAGGCTCTGTTTGGCTCTGTTTGGCTCTGCTAGGCCCAGTTTCTGCCTGTTGGGGTCCGCCAGGTTCTATTTAGCTCTGTTTGGCTCTGCTTGGCTCTGCCAGGCGCGATTTGGGTCTGTTTGGCTCTGGTTGAATCTGTTTGGCTCTGCCGCGCACTGTTTGGTTCTGTTTGGCCATTTTTGGCTTGGCTCCGCTCTCTCTGGCACTGATTGGCTCTGTACGGCTCTGGGAGGCTCTGTTGGACTCTGACTGGCTCTCATTTGCTCTTACAGGCACTGTTTGGCTCTGTTGGGCACTGTTTGGCTCTGCTTATCTCGGTCAGGGTCTGTCTGGCTCTGTATGGCTCTCTTTGGCACTGTTTGGCTCTGCAAGGCTCTGTCTGGCTCTGTTTACCTCTGCTAGGCTCTGTTTGGTTCTGCTTGGCTCTGCTTGGCTTTGCCATTCTCTGTTCGGATCTGTTTGGATCTGCCAGGCTCTGTTTGGCTCTGTTTGTCTCTGTCAGGATCTGTTTTGCTCTGCCAGGCTGGGTTTCACTCTGTTTGACTCGGTTTGGCTCTGTAGGGCTCTGCTTGGCTCTCTTTTGCTCTGACAGGCCCTGTTCCGCTCTGTTGGGCACTGTTTGGCTCTGCTTGGCTCTGTCAGGGTCTGTCTGTCTCTGTATGGCTGTCTTTGGCACTGTTTGCCTCTGTTTGGCTCTGTTTGGGTACGTTTGGCTCTGCCAGGCACGGTTGGGTTCTGGTTGACTCTTCAAGGCACCTTTTAGTTCTGTTTGGATCTATTTGGCTCTTCCAGACTCTGGTTGGCTCTGTTTGCCTCTTTTTCACTGCCAGGCTCTGTTTGGCTCTGTTTGGATCTGTTTGTCTCTGTCAGGATCTGTTTTGCTCTGCCAGGCTGGGTTTCACTCTGTTTGACTCGGTTTGGCTCTGTAGGGCTCTGCTTGGCTCTCTTTTGCTCTGACAGGCCCTGTTCCGCTCTGTTGGGCACTGTTTGGCTCTGCTTGGCTCTGTCAGGGTCTGTCTGTCTCTGTATGGCTGTCTTTGGCACTGTTTGCCTCTGTTTGGCTCTGTTTGGGTACGTTTGGCTCTGCCAGGCACGGTTGGGTTCTGGTTGACTCTTCAAGGCACCTTTTAGCTCTGTTTGGATCTATTTGGCTCTTCCAGACTCTGGTTGGCTCTGTTTGCCTCTTTTTCACTGCCAGGCTCTGTTTGGCTCTGTTTGGATCTGTTTGGCGCAGTCCGGTACTGTTTGGCTCTTTTTGTCTCTGTTTGTCTCTGTATGGCTCTAACAGGTTCTGTTTGACTCTGTTGCGCTATGCCAGCCTCTATTTGGCTCCCTTTCACCCTCTTTGGCTCTTTTTGGCTCTGATTGACTCTGCCGGGCACTGCCTGATCCTGCTGGGCTCTGTTTGGCTCTACGTTGCACTGTTTGCCTTCCTCTGGCTCTGCCAGGCTTTGTTTGGCTCTGCTTGGCTCGTTTTGGACCTGCCAGGTGCTGCTTGGCTCTCCTGGGCTCTGTTTGGCACTAGAACATTCTGTCTGGCTCTGTATGGCTCTCTTTGGCTCTGATTGGCTCTGCCAGGCTCTGTTTGGCTCGTTATGGCTCTGCCAGGCTCTGTTTGGCTATGTGTGGCTCTGCCTAGTGCTATTTTGCTCATTTTGGCTATGTTTGTCTATATTTGTATCTTTGGGGCTCCGTTTGGCTCTGTTTGACCTTGTCAGGCCCTATATGACTCTGTTTAGTTCTGGCAGGCCCAGTTGGGCTCTGTGTGGCTCTGTAGGGCTCTGCTTGGCTCTCATTTGCTCGGACAGGCCCTGTTTGGCACTCTTGGGCACTGTTTAGCCCTGACTGGATTTGCCAGGGTCTATCTGGCTCCCATTGGCTCTGTTTGGCTCGGCAAGGCTCTCATTGACTCTGTTTTGCTCTGCTAGGCTCTGTTTGGCTCTGGCAATGTTTGGCTATATTTGGCTCTGTTCGGCACTGCCAGGCACAGTTTGGTTCTGTTTGGCTCTGCCAGGATCTTTTTGATTCTGTTTGGATCTGTCTGGCTCTTCCAGGCTCTGGTTGGCTCCATTTGGCTGTTTTTCACTCTTCCAGGCTTCGTTTGGCTCTGTTGGTCACTGTTTGGCTGTTTGGCTCTGGCATGGTCTGTTTGGCTTGGTTGGGCTCTGTTTGGATCTGCCAGGCTTTGTTTGGCTCTGTTTGGCTCTGCTTGCCTCTTTTTGGCTCTGCCAGGTGCTGTTTGGCACTGTTGGGCTTTCTTTGGCTCTGTTTGGCTCTGGCACGTTCTGTTTGGCTCTGTATGGCTCTCTTTGGCACTGATTGGCTCTGCTAGGCTCTGTTTGGCTCTGCATGGCTCTGCCAGACTCTGTTTCATTCTGTTTGCCTCTGTTAGGCTCTGCCAGGCCTCCTTTGGCACTGTGTGGCTCTGGCAATCTCTGTTTGGATCCTTGTGGCTCTGCCAGGCTCTGTATAAATCTGCCAGGCTCTTGTTTGGCACTGTTTGGCTCTGCAGCCTCTGTTTAGCTCTGTTTGTCTCCCGTTGTCTCTGTATGGCTCTATGTGGCTCTGTTTGGCCCTGTCACATTTTGTTTGGCTCTGTTTGTCTCTGCCAGCCTCTGTTTGGCTCCCTTTGGCGCTTCCAGGCACTGTTTGTCTCTGTATGGCTCTACCAGACATTGTTTGGCTCCGCCAGCCTCTGTTTGTCTCCCTTTCACCCTGTTTGGCTCTGTTTGGCTCTTTTTGGCTCTACCGGGCTCTGTTTATATCTGCCGCACTCTGTTTGGCTCTGCTTTGCACTGTTTGCCTCCGTTTGGCTCTGCCAGAGTTTGTTTGGCTCTGTTTGGCTCTGCTTCGCTCTTTTTGACTCTGCCAGGTGTTGTTTGGCACTGCTGGGCTCTCTTTGGCTCTGTTTGGCTTTGGCATGTTCTGTCTGGCTCTGTATGGCTCTCTTTGGCACTGACTAGCTCTGTCAGGCTCTGTTTGGCTCTGTTTGGCTCTGCCTAGGCCCAGTTTCTCTCTGTTTGGGTCTGCCAGATACTATTTGGCTCTGTTTGGCTCTGCTTGGTTCTGCCAGGCTTTGTTTGGTTCTGCTAGGCTATATTTGGCTCTGTTTGTCTCTGTCAGGATCTGTTTTGCTCTGCCAAGCTGTATTTCGCTCTGTTTGATTCTGTTTGGCTCTGTAGGGCTCTGCTTGGCTCTCCTTTGCTCTGACAGGCCCTGTTTCGCTCTGTTGGGCACTGTTTGGAACTGCTTGGCTCTGTCAGGGTCTGTTTGGCTCTGTATGGCTCTCTTTGGCACTGTTGCACTCTGTTTGGCTCTGCTAGGCTCTGTTTGGCTCAGTTTGGATCTGCCAGGCTTTGTTTGGTTCTGCTAGGCTATATTTGGCTCCGTTTGTCTCTGCCAGGCTGTATTTCACTCTGTTTGGCTCTGTAGGGCTCTGCTTGGCTCTCCTTTGCTCTGACAGGCCCTGTTTCACTCTGTTGGTCACCGTTTGGCTCTGCTTGGCTCTGTCAGGGTCTGTTTGGCTCTGTATGGCTCTCTTTGGCACTGTTGCACTCTGTTTGGCTCTGCTAGGCTCTGTTTGGCTCTGTTTAACTTTGTTTGTCTATGGATGGCTCTGCCCGGTTCTGATTGGTTCTGCTTGGCTCTGAAACAAAAGCATAATTACCTGGAAAAACTCAGCAGGTCTGGCAGCATCGGCAGAGACGAAAAAAGTTGACGTTTCGAGTCCTCATGACCCTTCAACAGAATTGAGTGAGTCCAAGGAAGGAGTGAATTATAAGCTGGTTTTAAGGTGTCTGTGTGTGGGGCGGGGTGGTGGGGGGTGCGGTTAGGGTCGGGGGAGAGAAGCGGAGGGGGTTGGTGTGGTTGTCGGGACAAACAAGCAGTGATAGAAACAAATCATCAAAAGATGTCACAGACAACAGAACAAAAGAACACAAAGGTGTTAAAGTTGGTGATATTATCTAAAAGAATGTTTAAACGTTTAGATAATATCACCAACTTTAACACCTATCTGTTCTTTTGTTCTGTTGTCTGTGACATCTTTTGATGATCTGCTTCTATCACTGCTTGTTTGTCCCTACAACCACACCAACCCCCTCCACTTCTCTCCCCCTACCCAACCCCCGCCCCACCCCCCCAAAAAAAACACACACCTTAAACCAGCTTATATTTCACTCCTTCCTTGGATTCACTCAGTTCTGTTGAAGGGTCATGTGGACTCGAAACATCAACTCTTTTCTTCTCTGCCAATGCTGCCAGACCTGCTGAGTTTTTCCAGGTAATTCTGTTTTTGTTTTGGATTTCCAGCATCCGCAGTTTTTTTGTTTTTATCTCTGTTTGGCTCTGATTGGTTCTGCTTGGCTTTGCCAGTCTCTGTTTGGCCCTGTTTGGATCTGCCAGGCTCTGTTTGGCTTTCTTTGGCTCTGCCAGGGGCGATTTAGCTCTATTTGGCTCTGGTTGGCTCCATTTGGCTCTGCCAGGCACTTGGCTTGGCTCTGCTCTCTCTGGCACTGATTGGCTCTGTATGGCTCTAGGAGGCTCTGTTTGGCTCTGTAGGGCTCTGCGTGGCTCTCATTTGCTCTTATAGGCACTGTTTTGCTCTGTTGTGCACTGTTTGGCTCTGCAAGGGTCTGTCTGGCTCTGTATGGCTCTCTTTGGCACTGTTTGGCTCTGCAAGGCTCTGTTTGGATATGTTTGGCTCTGTTCGGCTCTGTTCGGCTCTGCCAGGCACAGTTTGGTTCTGTTTGGATCTGTCTGGCTCTTCCAGGCTCTGGCTGGCTCCGTTTGGATCTTTTTCACTCTTCCAGGCTCTGTTTGGCTCTGTTGGTCACTGTTTGGCTGTTTGGCTCTGGCATGGTCTGTTTGGCTCAGTTTGGCTCTGTTTGGATCTACCAGGTTCTGTTTGGCTCTGTTTGAGTCTCTTTGGCTCTGCGTGGCTCTGGCTCTATTTGGCTCTGGTAGGCTTTGTTTGGATCCGTGTGGCTCTGCCAGGTGCTATTAGGCTCTGCTTGGTTCTGTATGGCTCTGCCAGGCACTTTGGGCTCTGTATGGCTATGCTGGGCTCTGCCTGGCGCTATTTCGCTCATTTTGGCTATGTTTGTCTATGTTTGGCTCTTTCGGGCTCTGTTTGGCTCCCTTTGACTTTGCCAGACTCTGTATGGCTCTGTTTAGCTCTGCCAGACCCAGTTGGGCACTGATTGGCTCTTCCAGGCTCCAGCTCACTCTGTTCTCTCTACCTGGCTGTGCCAGGCACTGTTTGGCTCTGTTTGGCTCTTCCAGTGTCTGTTTGCCTGAGTTAGGCTCTGTCAGGCCTTGCTTGGCACTGTGTGGCTCTGCCAGTCTCTGTTTGGCTCTGCTAGGCCCAGTTTGACTTTGTTTGTATCTGACAGAGTCTGTTTGGCTCAGGTTAGCTCTACTTGGCTCTGCAGGGCACTGTTTGGCTCATTTTGGCCCTTTTTGGCTCGGGTTTGCTCTCTCTGGCACTGATCGGCTCTGTACAGCTCTGGGAGGCTCTGATTGGCTCTGTAGGGCTCTGACTGGCTCTCATTTGCTCTGAAAGGCACTATTTGCCTCTGTTGGACACTGTTTGGCTCTGATTGGCTCCGCCAAGGTCTGTCTGGCTCTGCATAGCTCTTTCTGGCACTGTTTGTCTCTGCCAGGCTCTGTTCAGCTCTGTTTGTATCTGTTTGGCGCTGTTTGACTCCCCTTGGCTCTGTTTGTCTCTGTTTGGCTCTGCCAGGCTCTGTTTGTCTCTGTTTGGCGCTGTTTGACTCCCCTTGGCTCTGTTTGTCTCTGTTTGGCTCTGCCAGGCTCTGTTTGTCTCTGTTTGGCTCTGCCAGGCTCTTTTTGGTTCTGTTTGGATCAGTTTGGCTCTTCCAGGTTCTGGTTGGTTCTGTTTGGCTCTTTTTTCACTCCACCAAGCAGTTTAGCTCTGTTTGACTCTGACTCTGTAAGGCTCTGCTTGGCTCTCATTTGCTCTGACATGCCCTGTTTGGCTCTGTTGGGCACTGTTTGGCTCGGCTTGGCTCTGTCAGGGTCTGTCTGGTTCTGTATGGCTCTCTTTGGCACTGTTTGGCTCTGCCAGGCTCTGTTTGGCTCTGCCAGGCTCTTTTTGGTTCTATTTGGCTCTTTTTTCACTCCGCCAAGCACTGTTTGGCTCTGTTGGGCTCTGTTTGCCTGTTTGGCTCTGCCATGGTCTGCTGGGCTCTGTTTGGCTCCCTTTGGCACTGTTTGTCTCTGGTTGGCTCTGTGTCACTCTGTTTGGCTCTCTTTGGCTCTGTTTACCACAGCCAGGTTCTGTTTGGCTCTGTTTGTCTCTGTATGGCTCTTCTAGGCTCTGTTTGGCTCTGCCAGCCTCTTTTTGTCTCCCTTTCACCCTGTTTGGCTCTGTTTGGTTCTGCCAGGATCGGTGTGGCTCTGTTTGGCTCTTTTTGGCTCTGATTGGCTCTGGCGGGCACTGTTTGAGTCTGCCAGGCTCTGTTTGGCTCTGCGTTGCACTGTTTGCCTCCGTTAGGCTCTGCCAGGCTTTGTTTGGCTCTGTTTTGCTCTACTTGGCTATGTTTTGCTCTGCCAGGAGCTGTTTGGCTCTGCTGGGCTCTGTTTGGCTCTGCATGGCATTGGAACATTCTGTCTGGCTCTGTATGGCTCTCTTTGGTGCTGATTGGCTCTGCCAGTCTCTGTTTGATTCTGTATGGCTCTGCCAGGCTCTGTTTGGCTATGCTTGGCTCTGACTGGCACTAGTTTGCTATTTATGGCTATATTTGGCTTTTTCAGGCTCTGTTTGGCTTTTCCAGGCTCTGTTTGGCTCTGCCAGTCCCATTTGGGCACTGTTTGGCTCTTCCAGGCTATGGTTCACTCTGTTGGCTCTATTTGGCTATGCCAGGCACTGTTTGGCTCTGTTGCACTCTGTTTGGCTCTGCCAGCATCTGTTTCCCTCTGTTTGGCTCTGGCAGTGTCTGTTTGGCTCTGTTTGGCTCTGCCAGGCTATCTTTGGCTCGGTTAGGCTATGTTTGGCACCATTTGGCTCTGCCAGGCGCTATTTGGCTCTGTTTGACTCTTTTTTGCTCTGTTTGCCTCTGCCAGGATCAGTTTTGCTCTGCCAGGCTCAATTTGGATCTGTTTGAATCCGTTTAGCTCTGCCATGCTCTGGCAGGCTCTGTTTGGCTCTGTGTAGCTCCTTTTGGCTCTGCCAACTTCTGTTTGAATCTGCCAGGCTCTGTTTGGCTCTGTGTAGTTTTCTTTGGCTCTTTTTGGCTCTGCTTCACTCTGTTTGGTTCTACCAGTTTCTGCCTGGATCTGTTTGGCTCTTCCAGTCTTTGCTTCACTCTGTTTGGCTCTGTGTGGCTTTGTTTGGCTCTGTTTGGCTCTTTTTCACACTGGTTGGCTCTGTTTGTCTCTTCCAAGCTCTGCCTGGATCTGTTTGTCTCTGTGTGGCTCTGCTTGGCTCTGTTTCACTCTTTTGGGTTCTGTTTGTCTCTGCCAGGCTCTGTGAGTCTCTGTTTGGCTCTTTGACTATGTTTGTCTCTGCCAGGATCTGTTTGGCTTTGCCAGGCTCTGTTTGGATCTGTTGGTCTCTGTCGAGATCTACCAGGCTCTGTTTTGCACTGTTTGGCTCCGTTAGGATCTGTTTGGCACTGTTAGGCCCTGTTTGGCTCTGTGTGGCTGTGCCTCGCTCTTTGTGGCTCTGGTTTGGTCTGTTTGGCTCTATTTGGCTCTGTTTGGCTCTGCTAGTCTCTATTTGGCTCTGCCACTCTCTGTTTGGCTTCGTTTGGATCTGTTTGGCTCTCTGCAGCTTTGTTTTGCTCTGCCAGGCTCTTTTTGGCTCTGTTTGGCTCTCCTTGGATCCGATTAGTTCTGTTTGGCGCTGTTTGACACTGTTTAGCTTCGTTTGGCTCTGTTTAGCTCTGTTTGCCTCTGCCACGCTCCGTTTGGCTCTGTTGGACACTGTTTGGCTTCACTTGGCTCTGTTTGGCTCTGCCAGGCTCTGTTTGGATATGCCTGGCTCTGTTTGGCTTCTTTTACCTCTGCCAGGCTCTGTTTAAATCTGCCAGGCTCTGCTTTGGCCCTGGTTGGCTCTGTGTGACTTTGTTTGGCTCCTTTTGGCTCTGTTTCACGCTGTTTGGCTCTACCAGGTTCTGCCTGGATCTCTTTGGCTCTGCCTGCCTCTGTTTGGCTCCTTTTGGTGCTGCCAGGCTCTGTCTGGCTCTGCCAGCCTCTGTTTGGCTCTGTTTGTCTCCTGTTGGCTCTGTTTGGCTCTATATGGCTCTGCCAGGTTCTATCTAGCAGTATGTGGCTCTGGTTGGCTCTGCGAGCCTCTGTTTGGCTCCCTTTAGCGCTGCCAGGCTCTGTTTGGCTTTGCTGAGCTCTGTTTGGATATGCTAGGCTCTGTTTGGCTACATTTGGCTCTGTTTGGCTATGCAGGGCTCTATGTGGCGCTGTTTGCATCTGTTTGGCACTGCCAGGGTCTGTTTGGCTCTGCCAGGCCTTGTTTGGCTCTGTTTGTCTCCCGTTGGCTCTGTTTGGCTCTATATGGCTCTGCCAGCCTCTGGTTGGATCTGTCTGGCTCCCTCTGGCGCTGCCAGACTGTATTTGGCTCTGCGAGGCTCAGATTGCCTATGTTTGGCTCTGTTTGGCAAGCGGAGCCAAACAGAGGCAACAGAGCCAAAGGGGGCCAAACAGAGTCTGGCAGAGCCAAACAGAGCCTGGCAGAGTCATACAGAGCAAAACAGAGCCAGACAGAGCCGAGCAGAACCAAACAGAGCCAGAAAGAGCCAAACAGAGCCAAAGAGAGCCAAATAGCACCTGGCAGAGCCAGACTGTGCCAAGAAAATCCAACCAGAGCCAAACAGGACACAACAGAGCAAAACATAGCCAAACAAACCCAAACAGAGCCTAGCAGATCCAAACAGAGCCTGGCAAAGCTACGCAGAGCCAAACACAGCCTGGCAAAGCCAAACAGAGCAAAACAGAGCCAGATAGCGCCTCCCAGAGCCAAACAGAGACCAACAGAGACAAAGAGAGCCTGGCAGAGCCAAAAAAAGCCAAACAGGGCCAACCAGAGTCTGGAAGAACCAAGCAGATCCAAACAGAGCCAAAAATAGCCTGGCAGAGCCAAATGGAGCCAAACAGAGCCTGGAAAAGCCAAACAGAGCACACAAGGTCCAAACAGAGCCAATCAGAGTCAAACAGAGCCAAATAGCGCCTGGCAGAGCCAAACAGTGCTCAAAGAGCTATACAGAACCAGATGGACTCTGGCAGAGCCAAATAGAGCCACACAGGGCCCAACAGAACTGCACAGGGCCTGAAAGAGCCAAAGAAAGCGAAGCAGAGAAAAACAGAGCCAAACAGAGCATCCCAGAGCCATACAGAGCCAATCAGTGCCAGACAGAGCAAAGCCAAGCAAAAAAGAGCCAGAGCCAAACAGTGCCTGGCAGAGCCACACAGAGCCAAACAGTGCCAAACAGACCCAAAGAGAACCAAGCAGAGTCAAACAGAGCCAAACATAGCCAAACAGAGCCAAATAGCATCTGGCTGATCCAACAAAACCTGGCAGGGCCATACAGAGCCAAACAGACCCTGGCAGCACCAAACAGAGCAAAAGAGAGTCAAACAGAGTCAAACAGAGCCTCACAGAGCCAAACATTGCCAACCAGTGCCAAACAGAGCCAAACAGACCCTAGCAGCACCAAACAGACCCAAAGACAAACAAGCAGAGTCAAACAGAGCCAAACATAGCCAAACAGAGCCAAATAGCACCTGACAAAGCCAAACAGAGGCTGACAGAGCCATACAGAGCCAAACAGACCCTGGCAGCACCAAGCAAAGCCAAAGAGAGCCAAACAGAGTCAAACAGAGCCAAACACAGCCAAACAGAGCCAAAGGGACCAAAACGGAGCCAAACAGAGCCTGCAGAGCCAAACAGATCACGACAGAGCCAAACAGTGCCAAACAGATCAAAACAGAGCCTGGCAGAGCTAAAAAGAGCCAAACAGAGCCAAACATAGTCAATCTGAGCTTGGCAGAGTCAAACAGAGCCAAACAGAGCACACTTGGAGGCTGAGCTCCAAGCCATCATCAACACCTTCACCGAGGCATATGAGAGCATAAGCCTTACACTAAACATCCATAAGACAAAAGTCCTCTACCAACCTGGGCCCCCACACTGCACTGCCCCCCACCCCGGTTATCAATATCCAGGATGAGGCTTTGGACAGAGTCCACCACTTTCCATGCCTTGGGAGCTACTGTCTACATTGGCATTGGTGGTGAGGTCTAATACTACTTTCCGTGTGCCAGCACAGCCTTCGGCCTCCTGAGGATGAAAGTGTTTGGAGACCAGGACCTCAAACCCAGCACCAAGCTCATGGTCTACAGAGCAGTAACGATACCCGCCTTCCTATATGGCTCAGTGACACCATGGTACCTCAAAACCCTGGAGAAGTGCCAACTGTGCTGCCTCTGCAAGATCCTGCAAATCTACTTGCAGGGATAGGCGTACCGTCAATGTTCTCTTACAGGCCAACATCCCCAGCATGAAAGCATTGACCACACTCCATCAGCTCCACTGGGTGGGCCACATTACCCGTATGCCTGACACGAGACTCCCAAAACAAGCACTCTACTCGGAGCTTCAACATGGCAAGCAAGCCCCAAGAAGGCAGCGGAAATGCTTCAAGGACACCCTCAAAGGCTCCTTGACAAAGTGCAACATCCCCACTGACATCTGGGAATCCCTAGCCCAAGGCTGTCCGAAGTGGAGGGAAAACATCCAGGAAGGAGCTGAACACCTCGAGCCTCATCGCCAAGGGCTGGCTGAAATCAAGCGTCTACAGTGAAAGGAGCAGGTGGCAACCTAGGCACCCCACCCACCCGTTTGCCCCAAACACCATCTGCCCCACCTGTGACAGAGGTTGTAGGTCATGCATTGGACTTCTGAGTCACCTGAGAATTCATTCTTAGCATGGAAGCAAGTCATCATTGGCCCTGAGAGATGGCCTAAAAGAGAAGAGAGAACCTATAATAAAGAGTATGACTGTTCCCAGGGAAAAGGAATTCACACAACCATTCAGATCAGGACGCAGGTGAGAAATTAGATCACACTCATAAAACTGAAGAAGAAGCTTGCTATTGGAGAACAGAGTAACATCATCTTGCTCAGACTATACCAGAAGATCTTTCCTGAAAATTTGAAAGAAAATGGGTACCCAAGGAAAGGTGTTCTGAAACCAAACAATGTCATCCTGATGGGTGGAACTGAGATTTGCGGCCAGGAGCAATCCAAATCAGGAGGACACGCAAAGGAAAAGATGTTACTTGTATGTTCTACCACAGTCGCGAAGAGCTGTAGCTTTTCTCAGTAAACCATGAGATGAAAGAGGCATCACTAAAAGTTGAAGGTTGCCTTCCAATCAGAAGCAAGAACATCTGATCCTAATCTATTTGGAGTGTTTTGATCGGATGGTTGGATGCTTTGAAGATTTTGAGTATCACATCACAATTGACTCAGCGGTGAAACCAATGATTCATCCCCAAGGTAAAGTACCAATAGAACTAAAAGGGAAGCTTGAAAGAGAGCTCCAAAACGAGGGAAGAAAGTGAGCACCAGTGTCACAGGGCCTACAGATTGAATAAAATCCATTGTTGTGAGAGAGAAGCCAAATGGATGGCTAAGAATTTAGCTGGATTGCAAAAATCTTAATCAAGCAATAAAGAGGAATCACAACCATATTCCAACACAAGAAGAGATCACTTCAGCACTGGCAGGGGGCAAAGGTTTTCAGCAAACTTGATATCATGATAGCTACTGGAACATGAAGCTTGATGAGGAATCTTCTCTGATGACAACAGTGGTCATAGTCACATGAGAGGAGTTTCAGCAAACTCAAAGAAGTAGTATGCAAGGAGACAAGTCTGTCAGGCAACAGCAGGAAGAAGCCTGCCACTCTACAAAGTAGATGCTTCTACAAAAGGATTGAGAGCAATGAAAGCCAAACCAAATGAAAGCCAAACCCATGAACTGGAGGTACAATTTTACCACCTGAGCAATACCATGAATATTGATTTTTTTGAGAAAAGAAATCAAGCTAGAATTACACAAATAACTTGTCAGTCACCATCAGTGGTGTAGTCTCCATGGCAACACCACTTGCCAACTAATCAGCACTCTCTTCATGTACAGTATAAATTGTTGTTTTCCCCTTATATTGGTGTTCTTGCGAGTGTCCTGATGAGCGTAAGACGAAAAGCTTAGACATGTCTCTTTTTTCAGCAATATTCAAGGTGCTCTGGTGGAGCCAATAATGAGCAAAACCCAATTACAAATCCATACCAACACTGAAAACTCATTGTAAGCATGAGCAGTACCTGTTACCCCTGTTATGCAGCACTGTGATCATAATTTAAATGTTAAACACATCATGCTTCTCTATATCTTTGGAAGTACACAATAATTGCTATTTTATAGAGTGTATAATGTTGTGGTTGCTCCAATTGGGTTCTCACAAAGGTTTTTTGAAAAACTTTTTATGTACCATTTTTTTCCCAGTAATTGAAATTTCTCGTATCCAAAATGAGAAGTTAAACATGTTTAGCATGATTAAATTTATGATTTTAATTTTCTCATGTCATTTTAGTGCCTTCATTAAAGACTTTTTTGATAGATCTCAACTCCAGCTCCCCCAACTTCCCATGTTTCTCAATACCTCCCCACAGAAATCTAGGCAGTTAATCATTGAACTCGCTTACAGTATCTCTTTTATTGTCTTTCCTGTTAATTTATTCCTCAACTCTGTTATCTTTGGGGTGAATCATCTCCCTGCCTCGTGATGTACTCCAAATTTCTTAAGCTTTAATTTGTAGCATTTGCTTTTTGACCTCTTTGCTAGTGAACAATTTGGCAGAAGGGTCACTTTGTCCATTCTCTCTCTAAGCTTGAAAACTTGAAGTCTTACCTTTTCCAAAGAGAAATTTCATTATTAGTCAGTAAGAAATGCTAACTTATTTTAGTTAGATAAGAAACTGCAATTCCATTTTTTAAAAAGTATGAGTCAATTTAAAATGATTAATTTTATAATATCTTGCCGATTGTTGAATTGCATACAACACACAAACAGGACAGGGGAGAGAGGCCTGACTCCAGATTTAATTGGAAAGCTTTCTGATTCCCACCCATTGATTGAAACCGTGCCACAGGTGTTTGTGAAGAGCAGTCAGATCCAGTTGCTGATTCCCTCCCCAAACCCCATTTTGGAGAGCACATGCACCATGTAGGTGTGCGGTACTCTGTCAAAGGCCTTCTCCTGATCCAGGCTGATGAGGCAGGTGTCCACACCCCTGTCCGGTACATAGGCAATTGTATCCCTGAGTAGCACGAGGCTGTCAGAGACTTCCAGCCGGGTGCAGCGCAGGTCTGGTCAAATAGTCAGCAGGTCATTCAACATCTATGGAAAGAAAAGCAAGAGCTCATGTCTCAGGCATGTGTGATATTGCATCAGAACCATTTGCTTTTGTACTTTTAACTCATTGTTGCCCTCAGAAATTGCATCACACTCAGAATTGTCCTGGTAATGAGTTCAATTTTCAAAATACTTGGTTCTCTGAGAAGATATTCTTTAAGCAACAGCCTCTAATTATCTCGGTTGATTACTACATGTGCTAAAAATTAGACACAAATGCGCAAACAAAAATGTCAAACTGTTGGCAACTCCATCATTCCCTGCATCAGAAAGTTCTCTGATCAAAGTTGCACTTGGGGCCAGGAGAGAGGGCGGGGCTGGGACCAGGGGCCGGGCCATGCACGGGGCGGGACCAGGCGGGGCGCGCGACTGAGACCAGGGCGGAGCGAGTCCGTGGGCATGGTGGGACCGGGGGGGCTCGCATCTGAGACAAGGATGGAGTGCGGGCCTTGGGAGGGGCTCGGAGCTGAGGGGCGGAGGCCAGTTGCGGAGCGAGTGTGAGGGCGTGGCGAGGGCTGGGGCTCGGTTCTGAGCCGGCTGCGGGGCCATGGAAGGGCTTGGTCTCGGGCTGAGGGGTGGTGACTGGGGTGGGGGTGAGTGGGGGAACGGGTCTATGGACGGGGCGGAGTCGTGAAAAAGATCGGGGCTGTGAAGAAGATCCAGGCTGAGGGACGGAGCGAGCCCACGGTCAGGGCGTGGCTGCGGACGGGGGCGGGGCCATGCATTGGGCGGGACCAGGCTGCCAGCCGCCTGACTGGAGGAAGCGCGCGTATGCTGTGTGCGTCACTGGCATTCAGCTTGCGCCGTTCCCTGACATCAGGTCCGGTGGAAAGGTGAAAGGTTCATTTCCGG
Organism: Carcharodon carcharias; assembly: GCF_017639515.1. Lineage (NCBI taxonomy): Eukaryota > Metazoa > Chordata > Chondrichthyes > Lamniformes > Lamnidae > Carcharodon > Carcharodon carcharias. The sequence goes on from NC_054468.1 coordinate 104,121,820, forward strand.
TGAAAAGTTGGTTGCCGCAATGACAACGTTACGAGCGTTCTGTTGTGATGATCTTTTTCGCTTCAACAACATGTGAGTAAACTGCAGCGTGATAGGATTACACAGAGTGAAATCTACCGAGTAACAGTGATGTACAGAGCGGCTGCAGTCGAATCACATTTTTGAGGATACAACGCAGCAGGAGGACACTCGGCCCATTGTGTTTGTACTGGATTCTGTTAGATCTTTCCAATTTGTTCCAATCGTCTCCTGCCCTGTCCCCATAGCCCTGTAAATATTTTAACCTTCGAGTGTTCATCCAATTCCCTGTTGAGAGTTACTGTCGACTATGTTTCCACCAGCCTTTCAAGCAGCGCGTTCCAGATCACAACAACTCGGCATGAGATTCTTTTCTTCATGTTGCCTTGGGTGCTTTTGCGAATCATCTTAACTTTCTGTCCCCTGGTTACCCCTAATATCACAAGATTGTATTCTTCTGAGCATCAATCCATGGCATAATAACATGGGATGCAATGGCATGCAGAGTAACAGTAGATGAAGAAAGGTCAACAAAGTGAATTGGAAAAATTGATGTGAGAAAAGCATAGCTTGACAACAGAGGCTGGTGAGGTAGGAATGAAGGCTGGCAACATTGCAGAGATGTAAATAGACAGTCTTGATGACTGAGTAAATATGAAGGCTGAAATTTAGCTCAGGATTGAACTGAACATCAAGGTTGCACATAATATTGTTCCCCCTGAGCGAGAGTCCAGGGAGGAGAGTGGAATCAGTGACAACAGGGCAGAGTTTGTGGAAAGCACTGCACTGAGACCAATAACTTTGATGATCTTAATGTTTGGTTGAAGGAATTTGTGGGTCATCCATGACTTCATGTCACAGAGGCAGTCTAATGCATGGGGCTAATGATAAGACTGAGAGAAGTTGTGGTAGAACATAAGAAATAGGAGTAGGCCATTTGGCCCCTCAAGCCTGCTCCACCATTTAATAAGATCATGGCTGATCTGTCCCAGGCCTCAATTCCTCTTTCGTGCCAACTCCTTATAACCCTCAAGTCATTTCAAAAATCTATCTACCTCCTCTTTAAATACTTTCAGTGATCTAGCCTTCACAACTCTCTGGGGTAGCAAATTCCTTCGCATCTTAGTTTCAAATGAGTGCCCCCTTATCCTATAACTTTGTCCCCTAGTTTGAGATTCCCCCACCAGTGGAAGATGCGATTGATCAGCTTATATATGGAAACTGGCACCATGCATGTGGACAATGTCACCAGGGGACAACATGAGGAAAATAATGGGGCAAGGATTGATTGTTGGTTGACTCTGGGCTGACTAGTTGGCAGGGTGTGAGAAGCTTTTGCTGGAGATATACTGGTTGCTTCCAGAAGGGTAGGAAATGGACCACACAAGGCTAGTCCCACAGAGCTGGACAACAGAGGAGAGGCAATGGAGCAGAACAATATGATACACTGCGTTAAAAGCTGTGGAAAAAGAAAATAAGACAGAGGGCATAATATACTAATCACAGAGGATGTTATTCACAGCTTTGGCTAATGTAGTCTCAGTCGTAGCTAAAGTGGAGGGATGCAAGCAAGGAGTTTCTGTAGAAATCTATATAGAACATACAGTAATATACAACATGACAGGACTAATTAAGAGATTCAGCAACAAGTGTGTTTATAACTAAGTAATGTACAGAAACATAACCATATTTATAAACCAAAATGAGGGATTCTGCCTCGGTTTGGCATTTCAGAGATTGGATGCCTTATGTTGGGAACTATTCCTTCTCAGTAAAATGAATCTGCACATGAGATGCAAAAATTACATGTTTAACCAGTTCATTTGCATGAGCACTTTTCCCTGAATATGTGATAGCCAGGCATAAGCACAGAATTCTTTCATTGTGATGGTTGCTGACTTCTAGAATGTGTCTGTGCAGAGCAGCCAGGCATTTGAATTAGTTGCAAACTGCTAACGTAGCTTCCCATTCTATCCACAAATGTACTCTGTGTGCCACTATTCAAGAATCATGTTGCAACATACAATTGAACTCTGTTTCAGACTTTAGCATTTGGCTTTCTCGGAAGGTGAAACCACCAAAGCCACGCAGAGGTATCCATGGAAGGGACCAGCAAGAGATATGAGTTTGCTTGTAACCTTAAACTTTACTCATTTCTCGGGGAGATGAATGTGTGCAGAATGTACTGTCAAGTACATGTTTTGCTTAATGTGTGAAATTAGGCACTGATGATAGTGTTCACATGCACACAGTTGGTAGTGCTGACTTCTCCTGTTGCTGATTGAAGGAAACTAAAACGTTTCAACTTGTTATTGTAAATCCTAGCCGAAAGCCACTTGTAAACTTTGTCCAATGCCTGACCCTAGATGTGACTCAGTATTATTACTACACATCTTCCACTATTGTATGACATTTGCAAAGTTTACCTTATTAAGGTGAATTGCCTTAAATAGCTTGGTAAAAAGGTTTGGCAAAGTTTGTGCCACAGTGATATATATGACTTCAGGATGTATTACTTGGCCCTAATGTCAGTGTGGTGAAAGTGTTGCAAGGCTTTTCTTGGAGTTTTTCCAACAAAACCCCTGGTTGTGAAGCTAATGTCAGTTAATATTTTAAACAGGAGACTGAACCTCTTCTAATTTGTTACTCTTTTGTTTGCAGAAACCTGGATCCGCTTACAGAAACTGTATCCTTGTAATCATTCATTATCACATTGGCTTCCTGTGGGGAACCTTGATTTAATATAATATTCAGTGACATTCAACAGAATACTCTGGCCCTTTATTTTGGAAATCATGATTCAGATTGGGGATATGTAGGAACAAAATGATGCTTTAAATTCATATTTGGTTTATGCCTGGCTTTTGGCATAAACATGTTTGGTTAATAAAACCTTACTGATGGACTTGGTATAGTTTAGTCCTTGTGACTAATTCTAGTTGTTAACTGACCTTCAGTTGATGTCTTACATGTTTAGAATCTTCACAAGTAGCGTTATTCAATAACATTCAGCTATTCTACCAGGTAGTGCTCTCACTATTGGATTTACCTTGGAGCATCCTGAGAAGCCACCTTCTCATTTTAGCTGCTATTGCCCCTTTCAGATTGAGCTTCAATAGTCTTAATTCATTTGACCTTGTGCATTCACGTGATCACTAGAACAGCCATAGTTTACAAAAGTACTTCAGCGACACCTGAGCTCTCTGGTTATATTACTTGTATGGAATTGCAATTCTTTACTTACTGCAAGGTTTGTTCCGTGTAATCCAGTCATTTGGAGACAGGGACTGGCAGATTTCTTGAGGTCAGGCGTTCTAGGTTAGCACTGACATTACATTAAACTCAGCATTGATTATTATCAGCAGGTCATTTTGAAGTGGTGGGTACTAGTTTAGGTTGCAAACCCTTGAACGCCAAACGCCAGTCGGCATTGCTGTTAGTAATCTTTTTAGAAGCTGTAAATCCAGAGGCAGGTTGAAAGACAGCTGTAGAGCTGGGAAATGTGTTGAACGAAGGCAGGAGAAAATAGGATTTATGTTAGAAATCAGAAATGAAAGAGAATAGTTCGGACAGAAAGATTGCTTTTGGCCAGCCTCCCTATCAAATGTCAGGAACTGTAAGCGAATAGAAGTTAAGTTTATGGAATGTCTGTTTTAGATTGGTTGATTTATTGTAAACTGTATAGACTACTATAACCTGACCTTTTATTAGGCTTTTCTTTTTTTTTTCCTTAAGTAATAAATAGTATGGGATCCCCTTCTACCTGCAATATCTAGCTCATTGGCCGGAGTACTTCATTGTTGCAGAGGCCCCAGGAGGAGAGTTAATGGGATACAGTAAGGATCCAGTGTCATGATCATTAATGTGTTCTACAAATGTCAGACAAAATAACATATTTCTATGATTGTCAGATGTACATTTTGGTAGTTTAACTGGTTATATTTTATGTTTACTGACCTGCTAAGCACTTGCAGCATTTTCTGTTTTTATTTGAGGCTACTCGCAACTTTGGTGTCGTATTTGACCCTGAGATGAGTTTCTGACCACACTTCTATGTCATCACTAAGACCATCTATTTCCATCTCCGTAAATTCGCCTGACTCCAACTCAGCTCATCTGCTGCTGAAGTCCTCACCTGTACTTTTATTACCTCTAAATTTGACTATTCCAATGCACTCCTGGGTGGCTTCCTATCTTCTACCTTTCATAAACATAAGGTCATCCAGAACTCTCCTGCTTATAACTTCTCATTCGTGCCCGGTCCAGTTCACACATCACTCTGTGCTTGCTGATCGACATTGGCTTTCAGTTAAGAAATGGCTCAGTTGTAAAATTCTCATCCTTGGTTTCAGATCCCTCCACAGCCTTCCCTATTTGTGTAACCTCCTCCAGCCCAACAAACCTAGGAGATACCTGTGTTCCTCCAATTCTGGACTCTTGCGCATTCCTGATTTTTAATTGCTGTACCATTGCTGGCTGTACCTTCAGTTGCTGAGGCCCTATGCTCTAGAATTTCCTCCACCTCTCTCTCTTTTAAGACACTCCTTAAAACCTTCCACTATGACCAAGCTTTTGGTCATGTGTTCTAATATCTCCTTTATGGTTTGATGTCAGACTTTGTTTGATAACACTCCCGTGAAGCACCTTGGGACATTTTACTATCTTAAAGGTGCTATTTAAATGCAATTATTGTTGTAATAAAATTTTATGTTAGCATATCAAGTTTCCACGTTTTGTTCTCCACAGTTGACTTATTTGTATTTTTTTTAGAAATGCCAAATCTGGTTTATTAAAAAATAATACATTGAGCACTCATTTTGACCCCATTACATTTCTTCAAAAAGGTGCAAAGCAATGAGAAGTTCTCCTAGAACACAAAATACTGGAGTGAGAATGTCTGTTGTTTCTTGACTGATATCAGTGTGAATTCATCCTGTGCTTACTTAACAGCAGTCTTTGTATCCTTAGCTGGACAGATACCTACACTTTACGTGGGATAAAGTTCTTTACTTTGTAAAATCCTCTGAAATTGCCATGAATGGTGTCAGCAGAAATTTGCTACTTATATAAAAGTGTACATTATCTCTTCATTGCCCCTTTCCAGCACACATTAGCCAGAATTTCCCGGTCGGCGAGCAGGGGGCAGGAGACAGGGCCAATTGAGGCCATTGACAGAGTCATTAAAGTAATTAATGGACCTGCCTGTCCAACCTTAAGGTTGGCAGGCAGGACAGGAGCCCCGGCGGGCATTATAAAAAGCATGAAACCTCAACCAAGGACGGGGGAAGGTTTCATATAGGTGTTTAAAAATGTAATCAAAGTGTATTTAAAAGTGAAAGCTATGTCCCAACTCATGTGACAGTGTCACATGAGGGGACATGTCAGCGAAATGTTTTTTCTATTTTTCAGATTTTTTACTGTAGAGCCGATCTCCCTGAGGCAGCACTTAGCCTCAGGGAGATGAGTGCACTCTTCCGTGCACATGCATGAAAGAGTGCACTCTCAGCTCAGGGATTCTCTCCCCCCCCCCCCAACCCATCCCGCACAGGGAGCGCATAGCGCTTCCGTGCGGACATCATGCTGGACAGGCCTTAATTGGCCCACCCATGTAAAATGGCGGCGCGCCCCTGATCGGAGGCGTACCTCTGTGTGCCCGCTCTTAAACCTCCCAACCAATGGGGGGGGAAATGCTGCCCATTAAAACTTATATTCCAGAGAAAGGAAAAAACAAAAAGATAGTAATTTGCAATGTCTGAAAAGCACAACAGTACTACAAGAGTGGGAATATCTAGAACTTTTAAATTGATTATAGCTGTCTACATCTCAAAAGACAAACACATCATGACCTGCATTCTGAACAGCAATTAAGCACTTGACTTCACTGTGATTACTTAAGAATCATTAGACTCTAGGCCTTAAAGGCACACATCTTAATCTTAAAAACCAAATAATGAAGTCTGTGTTGTATGGTGTAATCCCCATAACCTTATGAAATAGCACATTGTCTGATTTAGTTGCAAGCATACGCTTGAATGTATTTAAAAGAGCTTTGAATTTAGCATGGCAAATTTTCCTGTCATACCTCCGTGTGTTGTGCCTTGATCTGATCAACTCCTATTTGATGGCAAAGCATTCCTCAACTACCTAAGTTCATAAAAATACATACTTTTCACCACTTAACCTGTACTGGAAATGCTGTTTTAAAATGGATACATGCCACTTGACCAGCCTTGGTTCCCAGATGACTTCCATGTTACTTTTCATTCTGGTGGCGGAAGAATTTTGGGTTGCATTCATAAAATATCTTTTAACCGATGGTTGAATTGAAGCATTTCTCAGTGTATAAGTGGATCAAAGGAGGATACAGTGAAAATTTCCACATAAATTTTAGACATCATAAAGTAATGTAGTATCACAGTCTGGGCTCAAAAGGCAGATAACTTCATCTATAGATGTCTTACTATTTTAATTAATAAATTGATTTGAAGTGAAGTGGCAGGGAGGTGTTTCCATTGTGTCCACTGTATTGTTGTCTGGAGCCCAATGTTTCTCTTTAAAAATATTGTTTCTTCTACTTATAATTCACGTTCATCTGCGCTGACCTTTGATTGTTGGACAGTTTTCACTATGGATCACAAGTCCCAAAACTGTTGGTAAAATATTTGAAATGTATTAATATTTCCAAAAAAGAATTGGAAACTGACCTAAATAAATCCACATAGTGTGGAGCACGAAAGCCGAAAACCTTGAACAAATTATGGTATTATTTAGTTGCGCCACGTAAGATATTGGTGCAACGAGATTTGCATTCTGCCACCCCTCAACATGTTTATCTCCTACAAAATTAGCAGTTTGTCGCCAGGGAATCCATCGAGCACCTAAAGTGGTACATATTGGCAGCATTGATTCAACTTTTTAAACATGAAACCTAAAGTTTTAAAAGATTTTGGGGCTGCTAACTGGTACGGTGTTTAAATGTTTTTAGAAATTTATTTTTAATACTAAAAGTTTTTCTGGCAGTGAGAGGCAGATGATTAGAGCCATGTGCAGGCAGCTGTTTTGCACACACCAAGATCCTACAAACAGCCACTGGGTGTGCTAGGCAACTTTAGTTGGGTTTGCAAAATAGAGAAATTGGATAAATAAAAATCAGTAAGTATGATCAGAGGTTGAAAGCTGTTTGTAAAATGCAGTGAGAGTATTGGTTGGACCTGAAACTTCTGTGAATTTCAGTGATAATGTTTAATGAATAGAAGGATCTTAATGATTGATTCTTCTTTTTAAGTTATGGGGAAAGCTGAAGGATCCGTGGCAAGAGAGGAATGGCATGGACATGTGACGGCTTTATCTGTAGCTCCAGAATTTAGACGCTTGGGACTAGCAGCTAAACTAATGGAACTACTGGAGGAAATATCTGAAAGGTTTGTGTATTTATTTTACCAATTAATATATATGAGATATAAAATATACTTATTAAAATTATCAGGAATTGATGAATACTTTGTCTTTCACGATAGAAAGGGTGGATTCTTTGTGGATCTATTTGTACGAGTATCCAATCAAGTAGCAGTGAACATGTACAAACAGCTTGGCTACAGTGTCTACCGAACTGTGATAGAATACTACTCAGCTAGCAATGGAGAACCTGATGAAGACGCTTATGGTATGATTGTGAATTTCTGGGGAATATATTTAAAATAAAACACTGGTAACTCAGCGATAACTGTGGTACAGATTAACATGTGGGCCTTGCACTGATTGCTTTCTGTATTAGTTTAAAATGGGATATGAAAAAATCTGGATTTATCAGAGAGTTCATTTGTGAAGCTTTTCATTTTCGTGAAGTTCCTTTTTAACTGTGGGTACTTATCTCACTGACTGAGTTACGAGTGTGAAGAGCACGAGTGTTGGGAGTTACCAAAGATGATGTCTCTTTCGCAACTGACAGCCACTGGTAGAGCTTTTACTGTGATTTGCAATTGAGAAAATATCTTTATGAATTATATTTTTAATGAATTGTGTTAAGCAACTTCCATAAAGTTGTTTTTTTTTGTAAACTCTCTCCCTTCTAATTGTTTTTGTCTTCTATAACAGATATGAGAAAAGCCTTATCAAGAGATACAGAGAAGAAATCAATAATACCCCTTCCTCACCCAGTTAGGCCTGAAGATATTGAATAACTTTAAGCTGTGGCTCTTGGGCAATTTATAAACTTAAAAAAAAACTATAATTTTACTGTTTTAATATGAGAATGCTAAGAGTTGCAAGTAAGTCTGAATATTTTATTAAAGGACAGAGTATTCCTCAGTGTTTCAGTACTGCGGATAAATTATTAATTATTTTTAAAGAGAAGTTTGAGGCCCAATTTCCCACATTCAGTTTATAGTCCTAAGAGCCACAGCTTTATCATGAAATGTTTGCATTTAGCAATTTTCTTCCCTAGCGGATAATAATAGCCCTTGAAATACATTATGTATGTATATGCAAAGAGATCTTGTATTTACTTCATAAATGTTTGTGTAACATTTAATTTGTCACTTTTGTGATATTTATGATATGTTTGAATGTTGGCAGCTCCTCTTTGAGGCTCAGTGTTTGGTTGAACAGTTGTAGGCAGAAATGTCTAGGCTGCCTGTTGCAGAGAACAATGTTTTGCAGCAGCTGAGAGAGTTTAATTTGTAACACTGGTGTTGCACGCAAGTGCTGTGAATAACTTCATTACAGTGTATGTTTTTCACTGGGAAAAGAACTATCTAACGAATTTATACTGATAATGTTGACACTTTAAACTCTTAAGGCCTCTAGTACCTTTATGGAGTTTTTTTCTGCCATTAACTAGATACAGCAGAAATCTGTATAACAAAAAGCAGCAATTTTTTCATTTGCTGTGTTAGTCCAGCTATCAGCCAATTCACCTGGGGGTTTGAAGGGAGAGTGAAAAGGGAAGATGAGGAAATTCTATAGTCTTAGCAGTCCAACCTTTTGATGGGTCAAAGTGGGGATGGGGTTGGGAGGGGGCAGAGAATCTCATGTATTGATATAAATCAGGGCTTCTTTAAAAGTTTCATTTTTGCTCAGTTTTATTATATTACCAAGTTGCTGCAATAAACTGTCAAGTTTCAAATGATCCTATTGGTATAAGTGTACAAAATCTGCACTGATTCAATATTGAGGTCTTGTAATTTGTCTTGGGAGAATTCCAGTCTTAGGATGAAAGAATCCTGAATTACTGTGTCGCACAAGGTTCTCAGTTGCGAAACAGGCAGGAGGAAATAGTTATGGGCCAATGTTTAAATTTTATTTTTTGTACATATGCAAACTGGGAAAAAATTATGAATAGTTTGCTCCAGTCAAAGTTTGATCAAGGCTGCCTGGAACCTTAAATGGCAAAGAAGCATTTTTATCTGTTATGTCTTTGCTACCTCCAGACTGGATTATCCCAATGCACTCCTGGCTGGACATGCATAATCTACCTTCCATCAACTTGAGGTCACCCCAGTGTCCTAACTTGTACAAATCCCTTTCACCCTCCACACCTGTGCTTGCTGAACTACATTGGCTCTCAGTTAAACAACTCCCTCGATTTTATCCTTGTTTTTAAATCACCCACCGCCCCCACCGCATCTCTGTAATCTCCAGCCCTACAATCTTCCAGAGTATCTATGTTTTCTGATTCTGGCTCCAGCATTTGGTGCCTAGGCTGTAAACTCTGAAATTGCCTCTGCATCTCTACCTTGCTTTCCTCCTGTAAACACTCCTTAAAACTTAGCTCTTTGATCAAGCTTTTGGCATGTGCCCTAATATCTCCATACGTGGCTTGGTGTCATTTTTTTAAACTGCCTCTGTGAAGAGGCTTGGGACATTTTATTACCTTAAAAGTGCAATATAAATACAATTTGTTGTTACCAGTCTGGATAAGATTTGAACGTTTTCAGTGGAAAAATGTCTACACGGACTCATTGTACTTTTTCACACTCATCTGGATATCAGTATGGAACTATTGAGGTAGTAGCTGTAGTCTTTCACTATAATTTTCACTTGTGCTTCTTGTAATAGTCACCTTGCATAGTCCCATGCCCATTTCGTATAAATAAAATTAAATCATGTATACAGTCAGGGAATGCCTTGAGAGACAGCCCATTCATTGTTGTTATATGTACTGGAATTGATAAAGGTTAGTTTCTCCTCAACTCATAACCTATATATGGGGGGGGGGCTGTTCACAGGGGAGGGAACTATACAAGGGCAGCTCATGGTTGAAGTATACAGGGAGTGTGGGAGACAGTGAATTTCTGGGGAAGGAATCAGTGCTGGAACTGAGGAGGAGAGATTCAGGGAGGATCCACTTTTTAAAAAATACATACATATATGGCATCTGTCTGTCTCTCTCTCATGCACACACAGGCATCCTAAGATTCACCTTCATTACCTGATACAGAAGTAAAGACTTAGAGACACTTATCAACACATCCCACAAAGAGGGAGCACTGGCTCTGTCTACCCTGTGCCCCCACCCCACCCACTCATCCCAGTCAACAGCTCAACCCACCCTCTTGCAGCTCCCTTTACCTCACTCTGCCCAGAGTTCAGTTAGCTCTCCTCCTACTGTGCTTGGAATTAACCTGCTGTTTCTTTCGCTCATGCTTTTCCTTTTGTGCATTTTGACATTAAAGAGAGATATTTAAAACCCTTTTAACTGGTTGCACAAAATTTCAGTAGGGACACAGACCTGTAAAACTTGTATTTAAACTGCTCCCATTCTGTGTCTATTCCAAACATGCCTTTATCAATCTCCATCTGTCGGTGTGTCTGTGTCACTGCACTCGGATCTGCCCCTCGCCAGCATTTCATGTTCCTCTTTAAAGCTTGTCTTGAAAACCATGCACTCCAGGCTACATATAACATGGGGAAATTAAGTGGACTTTGGATCTTTTTAGTGGGAACATTCTAGAATAATCAAAAAAAGCAAGCACAAATCTAGACTTAGATTTTGATGTGATGCAGTTTTCAATTTTTGGCTGCCCATGAAGGACTCCAAACTGAGCATAGAAACAGTAGGCCTGAATCTACAAACTGCCCTTAGACAAACTAAAGAAGGAGCTCCCTAACTTAATTCCAAAAATTCTCTCCACGTACCAGGAAACCTGTCCCGATCCTTGTGTGTCACTAATGGTGTGTACAGCACACTGCCAGAGAGTTGACAGTGAAGTACTAGTGACAAAACTGCAGAGTCTGCTGATCAGTTTACATAAACAGATCTGTATTGTGATAGACTGAGTACACCAAGTACTGAGACGCAGCTAAATGAAATCCTTTGCTGCTTTAGAATTCTGACTTCGACCTTCGTAGGCCAGATACTAGACTTCCTTCAGATGCAAGCGGCAATTGACAGTGACCAAGTTCAACTTGGAAAACTGGCCATGGTGAAATGCCTTAATGATACAGTTCCTTCAAACATGGAAAGTCAGAAAAATCAATTTTGACTAGGGTACAACTACCTATTTTTATCTGAGAGTAACACTGTGGGAAAGGAATATTTGCCCAGGTAACGTACACCATGCCAGTCAATTACTTGGAGCTGGAGAGAGGCAAGAAGGGTGGAATTTATCATCTAAAAGTGTACTCTCCCCACTGAGAAAAACCATGAAAGAGGTGTGTGCTGCAACATAACAATGGACATGGTTACAAATAACGATATAAGGAGACTGAAACATTGCTAAAATGGATGATGGTGACTCTACCGATTGATGTTTTCTGATCCTATCTACTGGAGGTGTGATCACAATATACTAACACCTTCACAACAGTTTACTGTTCCTTAGTGTACCTTGGAATCAAGAAACTGAAAGCTGGAATAACAGAATTTTTCTGAATTGTAAGGACTATCCAAAGCTTCCTGAACCTTGAAACATGCTGACATGGCCATTGACAGTGTCGGAGAAGGTAGAGGTGCCCCTGCTCTGACCTTACTGCACATTCTGGAAACGAGTATCCATTCAGCAACAATGAGAGTATGGGATAAGGGACTCTCAGTTTTAGTTAACTTTTCCTACTGCTTTGATAAGAAACAGAAGAGAACATTTCCATTCCAAATGGGAATGGCAGCATAGTGGTTATGCGACTGGACTGGTAATCTAGATATGATGTCCTTGAAAAAGGAGTTCAAATCCTACCATGGTGATTGGTCAAGATTGAAGTACAGATGAATCTATGGTTAGGTTTGGGATAGTTGTGTCAGCAAATGAACCATAGCTGTTTGAGAGGCATCACCCAGCAAGGGTCCCTGCAATAGTGATTATTATAAATACTGGCCAGTTTTATCCTGTCCATAGCCAGAGGTGCTGAGGCGCCAGCACAATTAGCTTACCATGATCTTTATGGCCCAATATAGAATACAATTTATGAGCAAAACAACATATTTTTAAACATTATTTAACAATTGGGAAATCATTTTGAGAGATCACTGTCACCAGCTGGCTGACCAAGAATGCTTTAGTAATGAACTTTTGCAAAGTATTTAGCTTGATAAATTACTCTGATCTCAACTGAGGATAGTATAGCAAGAGATCTTAACAATAGCACAAGAAATGCAGAAAAATAAACCTTGGGTACAGAAACTTATTTAATAAACAATTTGTAGACAGTTCTGGCTGTTCAAATATTGTACAAAAAATTAGAAAACATTTTGGAATAAGTGGGAAAATGAAACATAACAGCAAAACAGTGGGGAAGGTGTCAGCAAAGATTTTCCAGTCATCGGGGTTCATTTTCATTCTTATCTGTCTCTTTGTCTGGATTATCTTCTGGTTCTTGATCTTCTGGTTCTTTCTCATCATGCAGTTGTTTCTTCCAGAGCTTGGCCATAGCAAGCAGTTTGAGGTTTGGCTGATTGGCAGCATCTTCTGGGAAGATGTAATCATAATACTCTTCCCAACCAGCATCCGTCTGCAAGTTGAGAAAATTATAGGAAAATATTACTCGGAGAAAATCAAATCTACTATCCTAATCTCATCAAACTTACTATTCTAACCGTGCTATCAGGAGTCCAAAATAATGAACCAATTTATACATTTTTTTTGGAGAGAGGTAAATTTTCCAAGCACTAACCTTCCCTATGTCCTGAATTGGGTTAATTTCAGTTGCAAAATAAAGTGGGCAAATGGCTTAAGATTTATGGGGCATTTATTTTTATTTGAAGAAATTAAATCTCTAATGTTAATTTTTCATCAGTCTTGTAGCCCTCTACAATACTTCAATAGATCTAGTCAATGATATAGTTGGCTATTAGTTTAACAGCTATAAGGATACATTTCAAAGATCCTCCTTTATCACTCTAATAGAAGCAACTTTATGGACGCTTTGGAAAGGGTCCTTACCCCATCTTCTGCATGAAGCTTCCTTCTCTTCTTGACACGTTCTGGCATGAGTTTTCGAACCCTATCTTGTGAAGACTCTGTGCCAAATTCTGTCTCAAAGTCTCTCCAGGACTCCAAGAATATGAGTCGCTCTTCCTTTTCCTCACAGTTCCGTAAAGACCTGTTTGCATCCTCGTAGATTTGTCGGCATCTGGATATGCGTTCTGGCACATCCACGGATAGCTCAAATTGAACATAACTGATCCATACCTATAGAAATGAAAAACATGCATTATCATTCAAAGGTTTGAAAGGACAAAAATGCAAGAGAACAGAAAACTTTACTTCCATTTCCTCCAGTCCCAAACTGACATATACCTGAAGTGTGAATGTGAAAATATGAATGTGAACGTAGAGACTAACAGCAGAACATTATAAAGGAGTAACCCAATAATTGGGATCAGGTAGAGTCAAATTCATGGAAGTGTTTACTAATTGTTTAAATAGCAAAATTAGACTCTGAATCGTTCACTTCTGTCAGGAACTGATATTTTGTGGCTTTAATCTGACACTGATGACAGCTCCAACTATTGCTGTGACTAATTTTTTTAAACATCCAATGAGATATTTTTCAGGAAATTACCTGAAGTTGACACATATGAACTACTTTGTACAAAATATTCATATAATTCTCATTTATAAAGCACGTTACCATAATTACATTGGAGGTGGTGCAACAAAGGTTCGCCAGTTTGATTCCTGGGATTAGGGGATTGTCCAATCAGAAGAGATTGAGCAGAAAGGGCCTATACTCCATGGAGTTAAGAATGAAAGCTGATCTCATCAGAACGGTCTGGGAAGCTATTTTCCCCGACTAATGAGTCTAGAACTAGTCTCAGGATAATGGGTGGCCTTTCTGGACTGAGATGAGCAGAAATTTCTTCATTCAGAGGATGACTCTCTACCAAGAGGGCCATGGATGCTCAGTTGTTGGACATATTCAAGACCAAGATCAACAAATTCTTGGAATCTAATCAAGGGAAAAGGGGATTGGATGGAAAAGTGGAGTTGAAGTCTAAAATCAGCCAAGACCTTATTTAACGTTACTGAGTCAGGTCTAGGAGTTGTATGGCCTATTCCTTCTCCTATTCCCTATGTTCTTATAAAATTTGTTACAATTCCAGATACGTATAAAGGTCCTATGTATAAGTAGCACACCTTAACATGTTGAGTACGTTGAAGTAGGCGTCTGTATAAGTTTCTTGTTCTTTCAAATTCTTCCTGTTCAATTTCAAAGTCTATGTAGGACTTCCACAGAACCTGAAAAGTAATGCAGTTAATAAAATGACCTAACAAAACTTTTTTTAAATATAAAACTTTAGAAGTTGATAACATTAAAGATTGTTGAACCTTCAAAATGATGGGCTGTTAATACATCAGGTACTGTTACAGCCTAAAACAAAACAGGGGATGAACTAGTCCAAGACCAGCCTATTAAACTGTCTAGTCCTGGGACAAAAATCTACAGATCTTCTCAATACCATACCCCGAGTTGTACTTGAGTTTGGTTTCTGAAGGCTGTTAGTGACACCTAAAACAATACTCAAGCAGTAATTTGATACAGTATATTAGAGTTTATTTCTGTATTTTGCACCATTTTGTCAAGTATAGACACATCTCTCCATGTCCCATCTCCCTGCTTCCAAAAATGAAAGCAGGTCATGCACCTCAAGATCAATGAAATGTCTAACCCCTTTAGAAGTAATAATCTGAAGTAAAATTTGAGGGAACAGAACGGGGGATTATATAAAGATTCTCAAGGTTTTGCATAACTCCAAATCACTCTCTAACAACTATTATTTTTTCCCCTTCATTCATTAACTTTTATAAAAATCCTTAAATATCACAATCATGACTTTTAGAATGGAAGGACTGCCTCCAGTAACTCATCACAAAGCTTTTAAAAAAACATTTTATAAAAATAAAAGCTTGCCCTCTTGGCTGCTGCTATACAAAGTTATTAGGTTTTTGGTAACAAAATACAAAACCCAAAACAAACTGCTCACCATCCTGCAGAAATAGTATGTTACTTTTTAAAAACAACATAAAAAAAAAAGTACTCTGCAATAATTAATACTAATAAATAATTTATTATTTTTGAAACACTTGTTTTTGGATTAGTGTTAGGTTTTTGAGCAGTTTTTATGCCACAAATTAAATGCACTATTTAAAGGGCTAAGTTAACAATAACAACACAAGAATATCATTTTAATTCTATTTTCTATTAATTTTATGGCAGGATCATACAAGACCAATGATATATCAAAATGGAAGCTTTACTGAAGTGCTTGACATTCCTCCTAATGTCATTGGGTCTTACAGATGGGTGGCTGAAGGAACAAAAATGAGATGGAACTTGGAAAGGACCAAGTGATAGAGAACAGAAGTTCAAGTATACATTTGCCTTTAGTGGAAAGGACAACAGCTGGCTATATTTTTCTTGGGCTTTAGGGTTATCATGAGGGCTAAACAAAGTCAGAGCGAACAGGTGATTCCAGAGAGACAGCTGCATTACCGGAGTGGGTTGCTGCTTGATTGTTCAATACAGAAAGATCTAAAAGTACTATATTTTGGGAATTAGAGTGAAATGAAGTATTACCCAAACAACAAAGATTTGGTGGCACAGATAAAGAAAGGTAAATGGGACTCTCTGGGAAATGAATATAAAATCACAAGGAGGACATCAAATTTGTACTATTCATAGTTGAAATATTGTGCACAGATCTGAATATGCTATTATTGGATGAATTTTATAGAGCCATGGGAAGAGTACAGCAAAAAATCACCAAAATAACACCATGAATGAAAGATCCTTGTGACAAAGACAGGATTAAAAATTGGTGTGTTTCCCCCATGGAACAAAGTATAAATGGGAGATTAACAAAGCTTTTCAAGATTGTGCAAGGGAGAGTAAATAGAGAAAGCTGGTTTCCCTTTGGAGAATTGAAAATAAGGAAGCAAAAGATTAATGTTAGAAAAATGAAGAGGAATTTGAAGACATCCACCCCTCTCCCAAAGGGGGAGGTTAATTAGGACATGCAATCTTTACCATAAGTGTTATTGACATTGAGGGATCTTTAAAATGCTTTTGGATCTCAAAAAGAAATATATATAACAAAAAGAGGAAAATGAAACTAGGCTACTTGTTACAACATCGAGTATTGGATGAGCAGAAATCTCCTCAGATTAAATATTGGGAAGACTGAAGCCACTGCCTTTGGTTGTCGTCGCAAGCTCCAGTCCCTCCATCCCTCTCCCTGTCCTAAGTGTCTATGAGGCTGAATTAAACTTCACAACTTGGCTTTATATTTGATTCTGAAATGAGATTCCTACCAGACATCATCTTCATAATCAAGACTGCCTATTTTCACCTCCGTAACTAGCCTCGTCAAACTTTGACCTTGCCGTCGCTTATCTGCTGCAGAAACCCTCATCCATGCCTTTGTTAACTCTACACTCGATTATTCCAATGCATTCTTGGTCTGTCTCCCACATTCTAACCCCTGTAAACATGAGGGCATTCAAAATTTGCTGTCCATGTCCTAATTTGCACAAAGTCCCGCTTAATCATCACCCGCGTGATGATTAAGGATTAAGTGGAATGCCCTTTCAGAGAGCCAGTGTAGACTCGATGGGCCGAATGGTCTCTTGCACTGTAAAGATACTGTAACACTATGCTTGCCGATTTACAATGGCTTCCAGTCAAACAAAGCCTCAATTTTAAAATTCTCATCCTTGTTTACAAATTATTGCATAACCTTCGTCCCTCCCTATCTCTACAATCACCTTCAGCCCAACAACCACCCTCTCCACCCCGTCAGATCTCTGTGCTCCACCAATTCTGGCCTCTTGAGAACATTTGGGATTTTAATCACTCCACCATTGACAGCCGGGCCCTCAGCTGCCTAAGCTCCAATACTTGAAATTTCTTCCCTATATTTCTCTGCCTCTTTTTCCTCCTCAAGAGGCTCCTTAAAATCTACTTGGTTGACAAAGCTTTTGGTCATCTGGCCTAATATGTGGCTTACTGTTAAACATTTTTCCATAACACTCCTGTAAAGTACCTTAGGATGTTTTAAGTTAACTACACTATACAAATGAAAGTTGTTGTTGTAGATAACTCCAGTTCAAGAGCTAGCACCAGCACAATGGGCTGAATGTTCTCCTATTATGCCATAATTGCTATGATTTTAAAAATCATGAAATGAGATATAATCAACATACTTGGAGTTAGCTGAGGTGGGAATCTTCAGTATATATTTTGTTTAAAATCTAAAATGGTTACCTTGTCACAATGGGTGTTTAATCATACTGTAGATCATACTGTTTTCAGATTGCTCAACAGAAATTCTATAATATTAATGAAAATCCAATAAAGCATTTAAAAGCATGAGGTGACTAGCTAATTTTCAAATACAGAATGCTTACAGACACATGATTCAAGAGACTTTAACTTCCTAATCCATCAGTGGATTGTTCAAAACAAAAACAAAAAATGCTGGATAAACTCAGCAGGTTTGACAGCATCTGTGGAGAGAAAGACCAAGTTAACGTTTCGAGTCCGTATGACTTGAAAGAGCTCTGAAGAAGAGTCATAAGGACTCGAAACGTTAACTCAGTCTTTCTCGCCACAGATGCTGTCAGACCTGCTGAGTTTCTCCAGCATTTTTTGATTTTGTTTCAGATTTCCAGCATCTGCAGTATTTTGCCTTTATCTTAGTGGATTGTTCAAGTTTCATTTAAGTTTGAACATGATTTTCTTTTCTTAATCTTATTGAGACATCACTTCCCAGAATAGAATGAAGCTTTCAAGTATATCCAGATTTAAAAGTAACACAATTTCTAATCATTGGGATGAGTCTGATTGAAAGTTTTTTTTTTACATTACCAAGGTAACAAAATGGTTATATACAGGCATAAAGGTACATAATGTAAATTCTCCCTCTACACTTCAATAAAGCGATGCAAGAATTAGTTAGAATAATGTAGTTATAACCATGCATCTTAAAGCTAATCACTGTTTACTGCAAGAGTTGAGCAACCATCTGATTCCTAAATTCATGATATCGTTAATCGCTTAAAATTGACTGTTCGATGTTGCAAATAATACACTTATTACTAAATGTGTTGCACAATGCATGTGATCATGTTTGTGAAACCTACTAATAACATTGGAGAACTGACTAGGTTTCTTACCTCTGGCATATCTAGTCTAGGTTGGCCAATTGCCAGCTCGTAGATGGCACGAGCACGTTCAACATCACCAAGGATGGTCTCCAACTCAGCAAACTTAATCCAAGTAGTGCAGTTCTCTGGAGAAAACTCCAGGTATTTCTCATAGAGTTTCCTACACCGGTCAAACTCACGAAGCTGGAGCTCCAGCTCAATGTACCCTTTGAACAGCTTGTTCTTTGGACATTTTCCTATGCCAGTACCCTGAAAGAGCACAAAAGAAAAACTCTAACAAATTATTATACATTAATATACAGCTTTTCCTGATCCAGAATAAGACATCTGCTTTATTTGACCAGATATTTGCAACAGTAAAATAGAAGCAGGCCTCTCACAGTCCAGCATAATATGACATGATGTGGGAAGATAGACAATTTTATAATGGCCTTCCAGAAATGAGAAGAATATACATCTTCATTTGACTGGAAAAGAAGTAATTCTAAAAGCTTCGGAAATCTAAACAAAAGCTGTAAATAGACAGGTCAATTAACGTCCAGAGAGAGAAAATAACCAGGTTTCTGGCGAAGGATTGTGCATAAAATGATCCCTGTCTGTTTTCTTTTCAGATGCTAACTGGTTTGCTGTGCATTTCCACCATTTTGTTCTTGTTTGAGCATGGATGTCGTCCAACTGAACTAATGTTTGACCCAAGAGAATTCTGATGTCAGCATTTATCCAACCAATGGCATAGTGGTTTTGTCACTGCACTGGTAATCTAGAGACATAGGATAACGTTCTGGATCACCACAACAGTGGGTTTTGAATTCAATAAAAATCTATAATTAAGAGTCTAATGATAACGATGAAACCATTGTCGATTGTAGTAAAAACCCATCTGGTTCACCAACATCCTTTAGGAAATCTGCCATCCTCACCTGATCTGGCCTACATGTGACTCCAGAGCTGCAGTAATGTGGCTGACTCTTAGGTGCCCTCTGAAATAGCCCAGCAAGTCACTCAGTTGTATCAGACCACTAAAAAGTCAATAAAAAGAATGAAACCGGATGGACCACCCAGCATTGGCCTAGGCATTGGAAACAATAACGGCAAACCCAGCCCTATTGACCCTGCAAAGTCCTCCATATTAACATCTGGGGACTTGTGCCAAAATTGGGAAGGCTGTCTCACAAGTAACAGCCTGACATAGTCACACTAACGGAATCATACCTTACAGATCATGTCCCAGACACCACCATCACCATCCCTGAGTATGTCCTAACCCACCGGCAGACAGAACCAGCAGAGGTGGCGGCACAATGTGTATACAGTCAGGAGGGAGTTGCCCTGGGAGTCCTCAACATCGACTCCGGGCCCCATGAAGTCTCATGGCATCAGGTCAAACACGGGCAAAGAAGCCTCCTCCTGATTACCACGTACCAGCCCCGCCTCCCCCTCAGCTGATGAATCAGTGCTCCTCCGCATTGAACACCACTTGGAGGAAGCACTGAGGGTGGCAAGGGCACAGAATGTACACTGGGTAGGGACCTCAACGTCCATCACTAAGAGTGACTCGATAGCGCCACCACAGATCAAGCTGGTCCATTACTAAAAGATATAGCTGCTAGTCTAAGTCTGCGGCAGGTGGTGAGGGAACAAACAAGAGGGAAAAACATACTTGACCTCATCCTCACCAATCTGCCTGCCACAGATGCATCTTTCCCTGACAGTATCAGTAAGAGTGACCACCAACCAGTCCTTTTGGAGATAAAGTCCTATCTTCACATTGAGGATACCCTCCATCATGTTACGTGCTATTACCACCATGCTAAATGGGATAGATTTCAAACAAATCTAGAACTCAAGACTGGGCATCTCTGAGGCACTGTGGGCCATCAGCAGCAGCAGAACTATACTCAAACACAATCTGTAGCCTCATGTTCCCCACTCTACCATTACCACCAAGCCAGGGGATCAATCCTGGTTCACTGAAGAATGCAGGACAGCATGCCAGGAGCAGCACCAGGCATACCTAAAAATGAAGTGTCAACCTGGTGAAGCTATAACACAGGACTGACCACTAGCGTGCCAAACAACACAAGCAGCAAGTGATAGACAGAGCTAAGCGATTCCATAACCAACGGATCATATCTAAGCTCTGTAGTTCTGCCACATCCCAGTTGTGAATGGTGGTGGACGATTAAACAACTCAGTGGAGGAGGAGGCTCCACAAATATCCCCATCCTCAATGATGCAGGAGCCCAGCACAGCAATGTGAAAGATAAGGCTGAAGCATTTGCAACAATCCTCAGCCAGAAATGTCGAGTGGATGATCCATCTCAGCATGTTCCAGAATTCCCCAGCATCACAGATGCCAGTCTTCAGTCAACTTGATTCATTCCATGTGTTATCAAAAAATGGATGAGGCATTGGATACCACAAGGACTATGGGCCCCTGACAATATTCCAGTAATAGTACTGAAGACTTGTGCTCCAGAACTTGCTGCGCCCCTAGCCAAGCCATTCCAGTACAGCTACAACACTGGCTCTACCTGGCTATGTGGAAAATTGCCCAGGTATGTCCTGTACACAAAAAGCAGGACAAATCCAACCTAGCCAATTACCATCCCATCAACCTACTCTTAATCATAAGTAATGAAAGGGGTCATCAGCAATGTTATCAAATGACACTTGCTTAGCAATAACCTGCCTTCTGACACAGTTTGGGTTCTGCCAAGGTCACTCAGCTTCTGACCACATTACAGCATTGGTTCAAGCATGGACAAAAGAGATGAGGTGAGAGTGACTGCCCTTGACATCAAGACAGCATTTCACTGAGTTTGGCATCAAGGAGCCCTAGCAAACCTGAAGTCAATGGGAATCAGGGGGAAAACTATCCGCAGGTCAGAGTCATACCTAGCACAAAGGAAGGTGGTTGTAGTTGTTGGAGGTCAATCATCTCAGTTCCTAAACATTATTGCAGGAGTTCCTCGGGGTAGTGTCCTTGCCCAACCATCTTCAGCTGCTTCATTAATGACCTTCTTTCCATCATAAGGTCAGAAGTGGGGATGTTCGCTGACGATTGCATAATATTCACCACCATTCACGACTCCTCAAATACTGAAGCAGTCCATGTCCAAATGCAGCAAGACCTGGACAATATCGAGGCTTGAGCTGACAACTGGCAAGTAACATTCGCGCCACACAAGTGCCAGGCAATGACCATCTCCAACTGGAGAGAAGCTAACCATCGCCCCTTGACACTGAATGGCATTACAATCACTGAATTCTCCACTATCAACATCCTGGGGGTTACCATTGACCAGCAACTGAACTGGGCTAGACATATAAACACTGTTCATGCGGCAAGTAACTCACCTCTTGACTCCCCAAAGCCTGACCACTATCTACAAGGCACAAGTCAGGCGTGTGATGGAATACTCTCCACTTCCCTGGATGAGTGCAGCTCTAACAACATTGAATAAGCTCGACACCATCCAGGACAAAGCAGCCTGCTTGATTGCACCCCTTCCACAAACATTCGATCCCTCCACCATCGAACAGTAGCAGCAGTGTGTACCATCCACAAGATACACTGTAGAAACTCATCAAAGCTTCTTAGGCAGCACCTTCCAATCCCAAGACCGCAACCATCTAGAAGGACAAGGGCAGCAGATGCATAGGAACACCACCACCTGAAGGTTCCCCTCCAAGCTACTCAACATCCTGACTTGGAACTATATTGCTGTTCCTTCACTGTCACTGGGTCAAAATCCTGGAACTTCCTCCCTAACAGCACTCCCTACCTACACCACAGGGACTGCAGTGGTTCAAGAAGGCAACTCACCATCACCTTCTCAAGGGCAATTAGGGATGGGTAATAAATGCTGGCCTAAGCCAGCGATGCCCACATCCCTAAATGAATTGCTAAAAATTTTGGAATTAAAATAATTTTCTTTTTATACCCAGAAGAAAGTGGGAGGTGTGAAGTACTTTTAGTTAAATGCACTCTTTCCTATTTTAGTAACCTCTTCTTTTTCATTTCTACATTCCGATAGAGGAAAAAAATGTGATGTTTAATAATGATATAATTTTGTACTTTGCTTCCCCAATAACTCAGCAGCTTAGTCTATTAAGTGGTAGAGCCCCGCAGGACAGTAGTCTCACAGGTTCAACTTCCGTCTGTGCTGGATTAAGCTTCTCAGTCATGGCGGTAGTGATGCTGCTGGAGTTAGCTTCACCGTCCCCACATCAAGAACAGGAAAATTAATCAGTGTTCCTTCCTCTATCTGCCATCCAGTAACACCTGTTGTAAATGTGCGTGCATGTGTGGATATTAGGTGAGGACAGAATCGGATGCAAGTTTGACACCCTCTCTGGTGAACAGCCTATTGATACTCCTATCGTATTAGAGGGCATTGGGGACCTCAAAGGAATTCATGCCTGCGGGACAGCAAGGGGCAAAGTTGGTGAAACCAAATAATATTTTTGCAAAGAAAGTCAATCAATTGCCTTGGCATCTGGTTTCTGCTGTTAGCTGTCACACATCAACTAAGACTTGTACTGTGATAAACACTGTTTCATAAGAAGAGCATAACGCAACATCAAAAACAAACATGAAAATTCTAAGCTAACTATTGTATCCATAAGCTAATAAAAATATATTTCATTCAGTAAAAATGAATAAAGGTGTGTGTCACTTACCAAAGCCCTCCTGGCCAGAGACAGGTTCTTCTGTCGAACTTCAAACTGTGCATACAGCAGCCACAATTTAGCAAATGTGAACTAAAATCATAGGATTTTAGGATTAAGATCAGAAGGTGCAAGATGAATTAATAAAACAGTATTTTAAGTTACTCTAAATTGTACTGGAGTGAGAGACTATCATTTTGGTTGTAGGGCCTATTGTGTAATGACATTCACAGCCTTCATAATGACTAATCTGTACTGAGCAAAATTTAACAGAATAGTTCTAGTTGTAATTATTTCTAAAATAAGTAATCTTCCCATTATTTTTGCTTCACTAAATTATTTGAGATTAATATTGAAGAACCTTCATGTAAAACAGAGCAACTTTTATTTTGTCAGTTCCCTCAAAAGGGAGATCCATAGGAATAGAAAGATCAGAGATACCAAATATTTGTGGAGTTTCCAAAGGAGTGTTTTGCCAGTTGCAAATTAGGAAGACACACACAACTTTTTTTAAACCTCAGGCCTAAATACAATCTTAAATACTTTATTTCAGAGTAAATCTGACAGATTACTTGCGGTAAACTCTGGTAGAGAGCAAAGAAAGAACAAACTCACATTTATGTAGTGCCTTTCAGGACCTCGGTGTGCACTTTACAACTATTGAAGTATTTTCGAAATGTAATCACTGTTGTAGGGAAATGTCGCAATCAATTTGTACAAAGAAGGGTCCCATAAACAAAGATAATTTTTTCCTTTAGTAGGCTAAAGAATAGCCAGGACATCGGATGAACTCCCCTATTCTTCTTTGAATAGTACAATGGATCTTTTTATGTTGTCCATCCAGTGGGGGTAGTTGTGTGTATATTTGGGTGGGGGGGGGGAAGCGGGAGGACTTCATAACTTTGGTTTAACCTCTGATTCAAAAGATGGTACCCTCTACAAGCAGCACAGAAGTCTCAGCCCGGACTGTGCGTTGACATCCTAGAGGCTAACCTACTGACTCAGACAAGAATGATACACAGAACCAGCCAACACCAAATATTTTCTGGAGAAAAATCAATGTAGGATTCTCCAGGCCCGTATGGTTCCAGTGGCAAGGCAATGCAAAGGATTACCTTAAGTCTGCAATGTCTTCTGAGTCTATGGAGAAAATCAGCTGTATGGACATCATACTTTTGTCAAAACTCATTTATGGCCAATTTAGGCAAGGACATGGAATTACTATCATTAGTTCAGGGCTACACAGCTATACATACCTTCTTGTGAGGGATGAGTTCCAAGCATGCTTGATAAACTTGCCTAGTCTTCTCTGGATCCTGTTCAGGAAGGAATACTGAAGTTACAGAAAATATTTTCATAAATGCCAAAAATACAAAAAAAACTTCTTCCACAAATGGCAACTGAGTCCAGATGAATTGTGAATTTGAAAACTGAGATTGATGTATTTTTATTAGCAAAGGCATTAAGGGATATGGTCAAAGTCGGAGATCATTCAGAATTTCACTCAATGACAGAATAGGCTCGAGGGTTTAAATGATCTACTCCTGTTCCTATACATAGTCTATTAAGTTCAGAAATGCAATGCCTGAGAGTGTGGTAGAGGCAGGTTCAATCAGAGCATTTAAAAGGAAATTAGACAGTTATCTGAAAAGGGGAGCTTTAGGGGGGAGAAGGCAGGGGAATGGCACTAGGTGAACTGCTCTTTCGGAGAGCTGATGCAGACATGATGGGCTGAACGGCCTCCTTCTGTGATGTAACAATTCTGTGATAACTGAAAAATTAGGATTTAATTTTCCCTCAAAATCTCTCCAAGCTAACTGCTTAGGTATAAGGGGTATGAAATTGGTCTGGGCCAGCACTATGAAATGAGCTTGCAGGAGACTGGCAGCCTGTTATACAGTGGGCCAATTTTTAATTTCGACTGACTTGGTAAATATTGCCAAGATTTTATATTTCAAATCAAGTGGAAGCAATAGGTTGCCTCTCAAAGGAGGGTGAACTATCATTCTCTGAACTTCGTGGTGAAAAATTGGCAACTGATTCATCATGAGCCTGTTTCGTGCTGCTGGAGTAGACCAATTTCACCTTCCTAGACTTTTTTTTTAAAACACAGAAATTATATAGCATTTAGGACTTTGCTCTAAATTGGTCCTTCAGTCATCACAGTATAGAAAGCGGCACAATATACCTATGCACCCAACAGTATTATAAATTTCACTACTGCAGCTCATCAAATCAGGTCTCTTTTTTGAGAAAAAAAGCTGAAAAACGGCAAATCAAAAAAAATAAGAATTTCAATAATATCAAGAAACAAATCTTCTCAGAATGGATTAGTGTAGGAGCAGATAATCACCCATCCATTCACATCTACAGAAGCCTGAGGAGCCTCTGGTGACCAGAACATAGGAAAACGAGGGGAAAAAACGTAGCTGTATTGTATCCTCACATAAAATGATTTGCCCCCGTATTCAACAGTCTTATCTGTACCTTTGCCTCCAGTTCTTCAAACAAAGCATAGTTGATCCACAAGTAAATGTATCTCCTCCAGTGCCGCTTTTCCTGAATGGGTGGTACGTTGGCTATTGCGCGCTCATACACTTCATGTACAGAATCAGGATCACCATCACTTTCAACTAGTCGGAGGTAGTCGAACCAGGCATCATAGTTATGTGGATTAGCCTTTCGGAAATATATAGGATCTTAAATTATTCAAAATATTTTGATATGGAGAGATTCTTTATAAACTCATTATGGTACTAACTTTTATTTTCATTCTGAAGAGCACTTTTTTCTCACACACTATCCACAAAATCACAGAATCACAGTGCAGAAGAGGCCCTTCGGCCCATCGAATCTGCACCAATATGTGAAAAACATCTGACCTACCTACCTACCTAATTTCATTTACCAGCACTTGGCCCATAGCCTTGAATGTTATGATGTGCCAAGTGCTCATCCAGGCACTTTTTAAAGGATGTTAGGCAACCCGCCTCCACCACCCTCCCAGGCAGTGCATTCCAGACCATCACCACCCTCTGGGTACAAAGGTTTTCCCTCACATACCCCCTAAACCTCCTGCCCCTCACCTTGAACTTGTGACTGACCATTCAACTAAGGGGAACAGTTGCTCCCTATCCACCCTGTCCATACCCCTCATAATCTTGTACACCTTGATCAAGTCACCCATCAGTCTTCTCTGCTCCAACGAAAACAACCCAAGTCTATGCAACCTCTCTTCATAACTTAAATGTTTCATCCCAGGCAACATCCTGGTGAATCTCTTCTGCATCCCCTCCAGTGCAATCGCATCCTTCCTAGAATGTGGCGACCAGAACTGCACACAGTCCTCCAGCTGTGGCCTCACCAAGGTTCTATACAACTCCAACATGACTTCCCTACTTTTGTAATCTATGCCTCAATTGATAAAGGCAAGTGTCCCATATGCCTTTTTCACCACCCCACTAACATGCCCCTTCGCCTGCAGAGATCTATGGACACACGCCAAGGTCCCTCTGTTCCTCAGAACTTCCTGGTGCCATGCTGTTCATTGAATACTTCCTTGTCGAATTACTCCTTCCGAAGTGTATCACCTCACACTTTTCAGAGTTAAATTCCATCTGCCACTTATCTGCCCATTTGACTATCCCGTCTATATCTTCCTGTAGCCCAAGACACTCAACCTCACTGTTAACCACCCGGCCAATCTTTGTGTCATCCACAAACTTACTAATCCTACCCCCCACATAGTCATCTATGTTGTTTATATAAATGACGAATAATAGGGGACTGAGAACAGATCCCTGTGGTTGGACACTGGCTTCCAGTCACTAAAGCATCCTTCTGTCATCACCCTCTGCCTCCTACAACTTGAATCCACCTCATCAAATTACCCTGTATCCCATGTGCATTTGCCTTCTTTATAAGTCTCCCATGTGGGACCTTGTCAAAGGCTTTGCTGAAATCCATATAAACTACATCAACTACACTACCCTCACCTACACAGCAGTCACCTCCTCAAAAAATTAAATCAAATTTGTTAGGCATGACCTCCCTCTGACAAAGCCATGCTGACTATCCCTGATCAAACCTTGCCTCTCCAAGTGGAGATAGATACTCTCCTTCAGAAATTTCTCCAATAGTTTCCCAACCACTGACGTGAGACTCACTGGCCTGTAGCTCCCTGGCTTATCTCTACAACCCTTCTTAAATAGCGGAACCACGTTAGCTGTTCTCCAGTCCTCTGGCACCTCCCCCGTGGCCAGAAAGGAATTAAAAATTCAGGTCAGAGCCCCTGCGATCTCCTCCCTTGCCTCCCTCAGCAGTCTGGGACACAAATCATCCGGACGTGGAGATGCGTTCTGTCCACTTTTAAGTCTGCCAACACCTCCAATACCTTGTCACTCCCTATATCAATTTGCTTAAGAACCTTGCAGTCTCTTTCCCCGAGTTCGATACCTTCATCCTCATTCTCTTGGGTGAAGACGGACATCAAGTATTCATTCAATATTTTACCGATGTCCTCTGGCTCCACCCAAAGATTGCCCCCTTGGTCCCTTATGGGCCCTACTCTTTCCCTGGTTATCCTCTTCCCATTGGTATACTTATAGAATATCTTGGGATTTTCCCTACTTTTACCAGCCAGAGCTTTCTCATATCCCCTCTTTGCTCTCCTAATTGCTTTCTTAAGCTCCACCCTGCACTGTCTATACACCACTAATGCCTCTGCTGATTTGCTTCCCTTGTACTTGCTAAAAGCCTCTCTTTTCCTTCTCATCATAACCTGAATATCTCTGGTCATCCATGGTTCTCCGGGCTTGTTACTCCTTCCTATCACCCTAGAGGGAATATGTTGAGCCTGTACCCTCCCCATTTCCTTTTTGAACACCCCTCACTGTTCCTCTGTAGATTTCCCCACAAGTGACTGTTCCCAGTCTACCTTGGCCAGATCCTGCCTTATTTTACTAAAATCCACTCTCCCCCAATCCAAAACATTTTTTTGCAACTTATCGATTTCTTTGTCCATAACAAACTTAAACTGTACCATGTTGTGGTCGCTATCACTAAAATGCTCACTCACCACCACCTCAGCCACCTTTCCGGCTTCATTCCCCAGAATTAGGTCCAGCACTGCACCGTCCCTTGTTGGACCCTCTACACATTGACCTAAAAAGTTCTCCTGTACACATTTCAAGAAATCCACTCCCTCCAAGCCCTTAATGCTATGTATATCCCAATTAATGTTGAGAAAGTTGAAATCACCTAATATAATTACCTTATTGTTATTGTTTTTACACATCTCCACAAATTGTGCACATATTTGCTCCTCAATTTCCCACTGACTATCTGGGGGTCTATAATAAACACCTAAATAATGTGGTTGCCCCTTTTTTATTCCTAAGCGTTACCCACAAAGTATCATTCGATACCCCCTACAAGATATCATCTCTCCTTACTGCAGTAACTGACTCAGTAACTAATAATGCAATGCCTCCTCCACTTTTACCCCCTCCCCTGTCCCACCTGAAGACTTTATCCCGGAATGTTGAGCTGCCAATCCTGCCCTTCCCTCAACCACGTCTCAGTGATGGCTACTATATCACAATTCCACATGTCAATCCTCACCCTTAACTCATCTGTTTTACCTGTAATGCTCCTGGCATTAAAGTTGAGGCCATCCAGCCTTGCCTTAGTCCCTTGAAACTTAATGCAGCTGTACTCCCTCTGACTTGATTTTTTTACTGTATTATGATGTGTCCCTATTCCGCTAACATTCTGTGCCCCCTCACCCTGCCGAATTAGTTTAAACTTCTCTCAGCAGCACTAGCAAACCCGCCCACAAGGACGTTAGTCCTGCTCTGGTTCAGATGTAGACCATCCCGCTTGTACAGGTCCCACCTTCCCCAGAAATGGTCCCAATGATCCAGGAATCTAAAATCCTCCTTCCTACACCAACTCTTAAGACACATATTCATCTGCGCTATTCTCCTATTTCTGAGCTCACTAGCACGTGGGCACTAGGAGTAATCCAGAGATTACAATCCGAGAGGTCTTGCTTTTTAGTCTACTGCCGAACTCCCTGAATTCTTGATGCAAGACCTCATCCCTCTTTCTACGTATGTCATTGGTACCAACATGTACCATGGCCTCTGCCTTATCACCCTGTCCCTTGAGGATGCCCTGCAGCCGTTCAGTTACATCCCAGACCCTGGCTCCAGGAAGGCAACATACCATCCTGGAGTCACATTGACAGCCACAGTAGCACTTATCTGTTCCCCTGACTATAGAATCCCCTATTACAATTGCTCTTCCTCCCCCCTTCCTCCCCTCCTGTACAGACAGGCTGCTTATGGTGCCGGAAGCTTGGTTCTGTCCGCACTCCCTGGAGGAACCAGCGCCCTCATCAGCCTCCAAAACGGAATACTGATTTGCAAGCTGGACCCCAGGGGACTCCTGAACTACCTGCCTGTTTCTCTTGGACTGCCTGGTGGTCACCCATTCCCTTCCTTCCTCTAGTCCCTTTATCTGCGGTGTGACCACCTCTCTAAACGTGCTATCCACGATGCTCTCAGACTCGCAGATGCTACACAGTGTCACCAGCCGCCGTTCCAGCTCTGAAACCTGAGCTTCCAGGAGCTGCAGCTGGACACGCTTCCTGCACACATGCTGGTCCCGAGCACTGGAAATGTCCCCGGCTTCCCACATGGAGCATGAGGAGCACACCATGACTTTGAGCACTCCTGCCATGACTTATCCCTTTAAATTAAACCTTTTAAGTCAATTACTCTAGGGCCCTTCTTTCCTGTTCCTCATTACTGCAGAGTATACAAACCACAAAAAGATCTTAAACTATAAGCAATTAAAGTAGTAAATTCCTTACCCACTACTTACCAGTGATTCCTTTCTCTTGTAGTCTCTACTGCTGCAGCACGCTCTGAAGGTTTAAGAAGTTGGATAGCAAGAAAAAAATGCAAAGAGCACCTCGTCCCCTATGTAACGAATTCCCGCTTTGCACCGAATTCCAAATACCCACTCTGGCTGTGCCCCACTCAGGATGTGCTCACTCTCCTGTTCCTGTACAAGCACACTGTAGCGTGCTTCCAGATAGTCCCTTTCTTATATAGAGCTGACTTGACTCACCACTAGTTAAGCTTCAATTAGCAATTAACCCCAATCAGGTCCTAATCAGGCTTCAGGTGACTGACAGTTAACTGTCGCACAAAAGTGATTAGCTGTTGCATTAACCTGCATCATTCCTATCCTTTGGATATAAGCTGGAAGTTTTTTCTGTTTCCTCACCGTATTAAACAGGACAAATCTTCACGAGCTGGAACACTGACAGCTTCTGAGCCCTTTCTACAATATGACCTCTTGACCTAAGTTACCATGGTGTGGTGAGCCATTGAGCATAACAAGTCTCCTCATGGTTGTGGGCAAGGAGAAACATCAGACCTCAAAATGTGACAAGAGTCTTGTGGAAAGGGAACCCACTATGTCAGCTCCATATCATAACATGCATAGAAAATCGAGGAACTGCCTATCATTACAGAAAGATTGTTGTATTAGAACATTGGCTTCTCCAGAACAGCTTGACAATCAATAGTGCTGTACTGCAAAAGTAAAAACTATACACATAAATGGAAGAAACCTTAAGAAAATACTTATATTTTAAAATACACTAGTGCAAAATCTGGGACACCATCACATACATGATTTCTGGCATTGAGATACAGGTCCCTCTAAGCTACCTAACCACACACGCACCTGCATGCATGCATGCACCCACACACTTGTCAGTCAGTCTTATTCTGCCAAAGCACATATGTCATATTCCTTACAACTGTTTAGCTTCTTGTCCATACAATGCATCAGTCCATATGTCATCACAGAAGCTTTACTGAGCTTTGACTGGCACCCTGTTTCTCCCGCTGCTGGAACTATAATTTACAGAAGACACCTCCTGGAGAACAGTTAACACAGACAATCGTTGACTGAGCTGGAGCAAATGCTTACATGCAATGAATTTTCTTCAACTTCACAGTGAAGCAGGATTGATTGGATTGGCTCTTCAATAGATATGTTACGTGTCAGGCATTCTAGAATGCCTCACAATTATATCAATTTATTAATTATACTTGAATTGTTAACTAATATTATTGGAGGTCATTTTAAGCTGCCCAAATATTTTAGTCAACACTGTCACATTTACATATTCCAAAAACACAACTACGTCAGAACTTTAATTTTGCTCTTCATTTTTAGGAGAAAATCTGTCTCGCTACCAAATACTTTGCATGATCAGATTATTTCTGATACATTGCAGTGATACAGAGCAATGAAGACTTATTGGCCCAGATTTTGCGATCATCAACAAAGTGATAGTGCTCACTGCTGAGCTTGAAGAAAGCCCCTCACCCTGAAGCATGGATTTCACCTTTCCCAAAGTTAATTTCAGTCTGGCACCATCAATAGGGGATATCTGGTGTCTAGCAGCAGTGATACAATAAAGCATGTTCAGCAGCCAATCACAGTAAAGAATTCTCACAGACAGCAAAACAGGAAGTTATATGCAGGTTTTTAATCATTCACTTTTTATAGTTTTGTGGAAAGCAAAATAAAGATTAGGTCATAAACATGGGAATTTGGTGGAAGTGGAGATGTCATAACTTCTTAAAAAATTTTTTTTTTAAATCTATGGAATTTTTAATCTTGGAGAAATTTGACACTCCCCAAATATAAAATTAGATTTGTTGTTCCGCAGTGACTAGACATGATGAATGCTGAGAAAACTAACACTCTGGATATACTTCAACAACTCTAACAATAATTTAATTTGTACAAAAGGCAATGAAAAGAAAAAATGCTGATGCTGTAAGTCTTGAAATAAAGGCAGTATCTGTATACAGGACAAATGTTCAAAGTGCAGACTGTTTCTCAAGATGGTTCAGAGGCTTAGTCCATACCCAAAAATTAACTTGTCTGGTAAAGGCAAAATACTACGCATGCTGGAAATCTGAAACAAAAACAAAAAATGCTGGAAAAACTCAGCAGGTCTGACAGCATGGCGGAGAGAAAGACAGTGTTAACGTTTCGGGTCCATATGACTCTTCTTCAGAGCTAAAAGGAAGTAGAAATGTGATGAAATATATACTGTTTAAGGGGGGGTGGAACAGGTGGGGCTGGATAGAAGGCCAGCAATAGGTGGAGGCAAAGGAGAGATGGCCAGCGATCAACTTGTCTGGTCCCTGCTTAGATGCTGCATGACCAGTTAGGTTTCCAGCATTTTCTGCTGTCAATTTTGGAAAGGTATATGTATTATTTTTGCAAAACGGATCTAGAAAGATAAAATGAATCATACCTTGACTTCCTCTTCATACTGGAAGCGCCTTTTGCTGACAATAACATCTTCGATGCCTCGTCTGTCCCCAAACTTTTTCTCAAATACTGTGTAGTTTTTGAAGAGCTCTTGAGCTTTCTGTTTGGCAATTCTGTCAAGTGCATATTTGTAGATCACCCTCACTCGATCAAACTTGAAAAAAAAAGTACACTCATATAAAGTGGAAATGCCACTAAAGCATTTGATTCAAAAGCAGCAGAGTAAGGAATAACATTGTTCAGCAGTGGCCACACAGATCTTTCAGGATTTGATTACTATAACATGATTTCTAACAATTAGGTTGCATGGGTAAATTCACATAACAATTATTTATGTAAAAGTTGCTTGAAAACAATAAAGTTTAATGAAAATTGACACCACAAAAGGATAAAATATTTGCACCGTTCACAATACAATGTACTATTTCAATTTTCCATCACAGTTTTCTCTACTTCTCTACTGAAGGGATTAACAAATTTCATTGTAAAAGGCATTAGAGCTAAGCTTTATCCTGTTTTGCTTTATGCCAACACATGCTCATTTCAGAAGTTATCACTGACTATCAAGACTGGAATGCTGGCTGATTTCACTCCTCTGCCCTACCACCATCCTGACTGTATCATCTAACTCGGCACGGACCAAGGTTTGAACTTTCCTGGATGGTTTAACTCAGTCCTGAACTAGGCAATACAGTTATCCATTAAGCCAGCTGTTGTGCAATTGTCTTTCCTGCTCCAACATTTATCTGACTGCAGCTTTCAGCACTCAGCTAAAAAGCAGCCACGTGCACATTTCTCTTGCATGGCAACTGAATGCAACTGTTTGAAGTTGGCAGTTTTCACGATATTGTTATAACGAAGGAATTGTTTAAGCAAATGATACAAAATTTGGTGGTTCACACTCCCATCACCTGGGGAATCTTACTGCAGAAATCAAATATATTTAAAATTTCCACAGAATGCCAGAAATACTTGTGTAACGGAATATAACAGCACTTCACGTGAACCAGCCATTTCTTGCATGTAGCAAATTACCCGTTATATTGGACCATGTTGTTATATGTGCACGTCTTTCATCTATAAGTTTAGTATAGAATCCCTTCACTATTTATCACACTGCTTACAATCTCAAGTTCTTGACTGAGTCATTTAGTGGCTGAATCTCTTCCCTAAAAGATAATTAGCAGATTATATATTTTTGGAACAAGGTACATAAGAAATAGTATGCATTTAAATAACCAAAAAAAATTGCTGCTGCTGATACATTGTAATCAGTTTAGCAGTCCCCGTCTGAAACAAGAGTAAATGCCATGTTAATAAATAAAGCTATTCTGAACTCAGCTTAAAATTTTGAAGCATGGCATGTGCTGTGGTAAATAAGGGAGTGTGATGTTCTCCTGAAAGAAGAGTTTCAGCAAACATTAATTACTAATTTGTTGAAGAAAATTATGTTCACATAACTTCAGTTACTGAATGAAATTAAAAGCAATTAAACCTTTCAGCATCATGTACCAAAATAAGAATTTATTCCAATTTTTAATCGATTATTTTTATTTTCCATGCAACTATCAAACTCTAGCATTCTCCTGATTTTTTTTTTAAATCACACTATTCAAGCTTCAGAGAGAACCCTTTAAAACAATTGTTGGCCTGCAAACTTTTAATATCACCATTTGACAAATGCATTCCCTTTTACTACAATAATTTCAAAAGAACACAAAACTTTTCAGGCTGGTCAAGCTCCATTGCAAGTGAGTGAGTGCCTATCCCAAACCCTCACAATCTGGTATTTGGCCACTACTCCCTCCCAACACAAGCACTGGCCCCTTCCCCATTGGATAAATGTAACAGAGGGTGACACATACCCCATGATTCCTTTTCTCCAACTGCCACAGAAAGACAATATAATTTTGGGGCTATCAGAAGCTTACCCAAGTTTGATGACACTATATGCAGACACTGACCAAGAGAAAGGAATTGTATAAGTTATAAGTGTTGCAAACATACACAGAGAGGAGGAGAGAAAATGAGGGAGTGAAAGGCCCAGAAAATAGAAACTACAGGAGAGGAATTCAGACAGGAGATGACAAAGCAGAGGAGGGCAAATACATAAACCAGGAGACTTAAAGAAAGGGAAACAAGATTCAGAGACAAAGAGAAACTGAGAGGGAGATAGAGAGAAAGAAAATTGACTACAGATAAACAGAGATACAGAAAGAGTTATGGGGGAATAGAGGAGCTGCACATCTTTTAAAAAGTCCATGAGTAATTCCATGGGAAATTAACTATAGATTAGTATCCAGATTAAACAGAATTGAGACGCTTGGATTCTTTTCACTTACCTTTTGAATGCGAGAATAAATATGGTTAGGTTTTTTGGATCAGTATTGAAAACAAACAAATAAAATTAAATTCTGTGATTTTCTTACTTCTTTCTGCTTTTCTTCAAATTTTGCAAATGCCACAAAGAGCTGTTCATCCATGTGGTCTTCTCCATAAAACTCCACACCTCTTTCATACACTTTCCGTGCGTGTCCAATGTAACCATGCTTTTCTTCAAACCGGGCATATTTAATCCAGTTCTTTGCTTCAGGATGGATAAAAACAAGTGCAACGGAATTAAGGAGAACAAAACTACTTAAAAGGAATCCTGCCCACATGTGGCTATAAAGCAATCGTTTTTTTATTATTGTCCCTGGTCGAAAAAGAAATCTGCTCCTACACCTTCAGCCATGGTGATCTTTAGCTGCTTGCAAACTGGTGGATAAAGGTGCTGCTTGTTTTCCACAGGGAAAGTTACATGTTACTAATTTACACCCAATTTATGCTGAAACACCACCCTGAACCCCCGCCCCCCCCCCCACCCCCGCCGCCAACCCCCCCCCACCCAACACACACACACACACACACACACACACACACACACACACACACACACACACACACACACACACACACACACACACACAACCACCACCACCACCACCACAACCACCACCAACACCACTGCAAAGACCAGGTTACACAGGCTTCCTGGATTTATATGAATTATGGTGCAGATTTATGTCCAAAAATTTAGGTGCAGCACAGTCCAAAGTCATACAATATTGCTGCAATGGACTTCTAGAGTTTGACATCAATTTCCTTAGCAATTTTCCCAATTTTTAATGTGTTCCACACTATACTTAACCAAAGTGCCATTAGTCTCAACTTGCCCAAAACATTTTAGAACCCCACCTTCCCACACATTCAGAAGGACTAAGCAGCTGCACTGGCCTTTCCAAAAGGCATACTATGATTCTGTATAATAGTAGAGGAACGAGATACAAGAAGTACTGAGAGTGAAACACCATGTCAGAAAGTACCAACAGACTGAAATCACTTCCACAGCAACACAATGGGAACAATTCTGAGGAATTACTCAGCCAATCTGCTGATGTTATGCTGCCAAAAATGATGTGAAAATCCCATTTAGACCCATATGAGATTCCTGAAGCATTAATGGGGCAGTGTTGCCAGAGGAAGGGGAGCAGCTCCACAGAATTTCCAGCCAATATCATTCAAAAGTGAAAGTATATTGGTTGAAAATATTAACTTTAGAGTGTAATTCTGAACAATTCAGACTTTAACATGTTATCAATAGCCTTTTGACAGTAGTGTTGGGAGGCTTCCCAGATTGACACCATGCTGAATTTCTGGAAATTAGTTTTTGTTACAGAACAATGTAGCTGCTGCATTTTCAGCTGTATTTATAAATGAAAAATTAAACCAGAAAAAAGTACAGCTGGTGGTAAAACATCAGGGATCTCTAGGCAATTGAGTTTTTAAACCCAGACTTAACTGCACTTCACATTTCCTTTCCCTCACTTGTGGTGGCACTAGCCAGAACACTAAATGAAACAGTACTTCTGCAGTGAATCATCAGTGTCTTCAATTTCATTTGCCACACGTGAAATTTCCAGAATTTAATGAAACAGTAAGAGACAAATGCAGTAAGTTTTTTGAAAATAATTGAAGAGATAACACTGTTTTAAAAATTGCACGCACATTGTAACATAAATGGGCAACAACAAATAGTGCTGCTTTGAGCTTGTTTTAAGCCAGTTTTAAAATGTTCCAGCTTAGCCCAATATGCTGTACAATAAGTTTTAGTGCATGCTCCTTTTATAAAGATCAGGCATTACTTTTGATGCACTTTCTGCAGAAATGTAATCCAGAAAATTCAGGGCCTTTGAGTTCACCACATATAGCATTTTGTTTGTTTCACCATGTTTATTCACTGTTTTTGTCGCTTGCTATTTATTTAGTCCATTTCTTTTTCCTTAGGAGAATGCTACGAAGAAACTGAAATAATTTTGGTTGTGACACACTTTGTTTAGATATTGTTAGATTTTTTTCAAATTGAACTATAGTGGTTCAGAGACAGAGCGGTATCAATGATGTTGTGAATAAGTCTTTTAGTAAATTTCCCTCACCATCAAGTGATGTCCACGCAAGCAAAATTCCTAATTGACTGAAGTGGAGTGCACATCCCATCACTATAGTTGCATACACCATTTGCCAAACTTAACCAGAGGTTAACTCCAGCTCAGCCCTGAAATTCTGCAGACATCTCCACCTCATTAGATCACTGAATCTATGAAGTTGGCTTTGTTCTCATTATCTCACTCTCCTCCCCTGCACCATACCAAAAAGGTAGTCATTAGTTGGTGAGTTTTAGCCTTTATTAACCAGACAGAAAGTAATTAATAACTGCTCAAATACAAAAGGGAGAAACAGAACTCGCCAAAGGGGATATGAATCCTTCTAACCACAGCATGCACGTGGATCATATCCTTTCAAATAGTGGTTCTATTAGCTGGAGGTGTAGATCTTTAGCAGCAACCCAATCATTACAAGAACCTTTTGAGGAAGAGAGTTCCAAAGACTCATGACCCTCAGGGAAAACATTTCTCCTCATCTCTGTCTTAAATAAATGACCCCTTATTTTTGAACCTTAACCCCTAGTACTAGATTCTCCCACAAGAGGAAACATCCTCTCCACACCCACGCTGTCAAGACCCCACAGGATCTTAAAGGTGTTGGTCAAGTCACCTCTTACTCTTCTAAACTCCAGTGGATTGAAGCCTAACCTGTCCAAACTTTCCTCATAAGACCATTCCTGGTATGAGCCCAGTAAACCTTCTCTGAACTGCTTCTAAGGCATTTAAATCTTTCCTTAAATAAGGAAACCAAGACTGTACACAGTACTTCACATGTGCCCTGTACAACTGAAGCATAACCTCTCTGCTTTGGTACTCAAATGCCCGCACAATAAATAACAATATTCTATTAGCTTTCCTAATTCTTTCTACAAGGATATACTTCTCATAAACCAGCCTGGCTCTTTCAATTTCCTTGTATCGGAGTTCGAAGTTGATATAGGAGTGCCAAGCTTGTTCATCAGGTTGCCATTCCATCCAGCGCTCAAACACCTGTCGTCCTCCTGCAACATTCCCCAGCATCTCCTCCATGTAGGTGTATTTATACCTTGCAAAAATAAAATCAATACATTACAGTATATGCATATGAACATAAGCATACCATTAGATCCTTTCTGGGAACATTAAGTACACACAGCAATAGGGGGAAGACAGTGGTGTAGTGGTAATGTTGCTGAACTAGTCATCCAGAGGCCCTGGTTGATGTTCTGGGGTCCAGGTTCAAATCTCACCATGGCAGCTGGTGGAATTTGAATTCTGTTAATAAATCTGGAATATGGAGCTAGTTTCAGGAATGGTGACCATGAAACTATCATCTGGTTCACTAACGTCTTTTAGGAAGGGAAATTGGTCATCCATACTTGGTCTGGCCTCTATATGACTCCAGACCCACAGCAACGTGGCTGACTCCTAACTGCCCTCTGAAATGGCCTAGCAAATCACTCAGCTCAAGTGCAATTAGCAAACCGCTTTATTGCCTGTCCCCAAGTGCCGAGTATGCAACTCACAGTTCCAAACTCAGCCATATCACTGTGCGGATCTGGTTCTTTTCTGCCTTGAAGGAGTCTCATTATCAATCCAGTCTCAGGCGTGGGTTCAGACTAGTATCAAACTTCTTGGTTGTAGCTGATGTAGGTGGGAAAATGAAAGAAAGGGAAGAAAGGGATTCTAACCCTTCAAAACGTTAGAGAGTGCAATCTCATTCTGATTGAATAATTGATGGCTGAAATGAACTGGTGTTTTTAGACTTTTCCCCCCAAAAAAAGGTTCTATGTGGCAGGAACAGATTGGAATTCATTAAGTCCAAATACGAGAACGGACTTAGAAGTATAACCAGAAACATTTACTTCTCTTATACAGTGAATAAAATTATCAGGACCAATACAACATGGATCTTAAATCTATATTTGAAATATAATTTGTATTCAAATACAAATATTAAAAGTGCATTTCAAAGAAATGAAATAGAAAGCAATTAACCAATAGAACAAGTAATTATTCTATGTGCTATCATCGACATTCATTCAAGTTCCAACTTTTGAGGATATATTAAAAATAATTACCAAGGAATTGATCAAAAGAAAAATAAAACACTGATTCAAAGCCAGAGCTGTTTTGGAGGACCTTATGTTTAAAAAGTGTTTTGATCATAATATTTATTTTACATAGGGTTTAATCAACAAAACATTTAAGGCAACAGAAGATCTGGATTGTTGATAATTCCACACAAAGCTCAACAGTATACAGTAGGTTTCAAATTGAAATGCAAAACTGGACAAATAAAAATTGCCAACCAGTAATCACCTTACCAAAACTGGTTGACCCTGGGCAGGATGGTAATTGCTCGATCCCAGATATTGCGGGCATGGTTAATCTGCCGATTCTTCATCTCCATTTCTGCATACTTCAACCATAAGGTAACATTTCTGTGATCGACATCTAATGCTCTCTCGTAAATGGAACGTGCTCTTCAGAGATATAAGCAGATGGATGAGGATGAAAGAAACAAATTGAAGTCTTTAAAAAAAAACACTGCTGTATCAATCATATTAAGTTTCCTTAAAATAATTACCGCTGTATTTCTTTTAGACTCTCCTCCCATTGTGCATATTTGATCCAGTTGCTAATAACAGTTCGATTTTTCCGTATATTATCTTCAAATGTCTATTGCAAAATGGTACCAATTAAAAAACTGTATACAACTTAAGATTCCAGGACAACAATCCTGATTTGATGCACTAATTTGATAAAGGAATAGAAAATGTAACTGTTACAAAGGACTTACTTTTCTTTTTCTTAGCTTGTAGTCATTCAATTCCTCCTCATCAGTGATCTTTTGTGTAGGAGGTGGTGGAAGAAGTTCAAGTTCCCTCTCTTTTGCTTCTCTCAGGAGCTGTTCAGCTGTGATTTGCAATTCAGCAGGTGCTTTATTTTTCACCTATGTATAAAAACAAACCAAGTCAATGATGGTTCTTTTACTGATAAACCTGTTGGTTTATGCAAAAATGAAATAAAATCTTGTTACAATAGCTTAGTTTAAAAAACTTTATGTTGAATCCAGGGTGGGACTTTATTTAGCTGCTACCATTTTCTCAAATACAACCCATATTTTTGAGTGTGTACCGAAATTGTCATACTACTGGCCACATTTGAAAACTGAGCGTATATGTCAAGCAAACTATACAATGGAAACTAAATATAATTATAACTAGAAAAATATAATAAAATAGAACAGTCCATTGAGCAACATATCATAGAATAGTCTGACAGTGAAAGGATAAACAAAAGATACAAAAGCACTGCTCTCATATGCTGAGCAGATTTTTTCAGTAGATTCTGCATTTACATTCTACTTTTCAGAGGAAAATTCAGAGGAAAAGGAAAATTTTTTCCCTCGTGTTCATGAGTGTAAAGTTATTGAGGAGGGAAGAAAGTAGGAACAATTAAATACTTCTTTCTGTATACACAAGATTAAAATAAAATTTAACATTATGCCTACATGAACCGACATATTATTTATTCTATTCTCCAAGACCACTTTTTCTGATTTTCTGTCAGCACATGCCTCTGATGTCCAATGCCCCTTGTGTTCTTTGCATGCAATCTGTGTAGTACTCTTCATTTTTACTGCCTCCCTGCTCTTGCAATGAGAATCAGGTTATGCTGGTCGTTAATATCAATCTCTTCCCTGTATACTAAAACTAGTGCTCTATCACAGAAGGGAACAGATTGATGTCCTTTTGGAGGAATTCCCCCCTTAAACCTCACTGCTTTTTGTCTCTTCCTATAAAGACACTCTTAAAACCTACCTTTGACCAAGCTTCTAGTCACCTGTCCTAATATTTCACATGGCTTAGTATCAAACTTTGTTTGATAATGCTACCATGAAGCGCCACGGGACAGTCAACCACGTTAAAGGAACTATATAAAATGTAAGGGATTAATGTAGGGTATAAATAAACAAAGCAATCAGAACCTTGGGTTACAATGCTAAATCAACCAAGTTCAAATTATCAAAAGGTTATGCTGAAGCTTAACAGTAAGGCGGCACCTTGAATACTGCGTGCAGTTCAGATCATTATGACAGGTTTTAGTAGCAGAAGGCTAATAAGGCTAATCTGTGGTTTAAGGGAAACATTGTCTCCTTAACAGAGAACTAACATAGTTAAACTTGATACTTAACAGAGGGAGAGTAAACAAACAATTCTTCTAAGTACACACTGCAGCAGAAAATAGATTGATAGTTGTGAATGAAAGGTTCAGAACAGATCCCTTAACACATATGGTGAACAACTTGTACTTGTATAGCACCTTTACATAATAAAACATCACAAGGTGCTTCACAGGAACATTACAAAGCAAAGTGTGACATTGAACCACACAAAATGATGTTAGGACAGATGACCAAAAAATTTGGCCAAAGAGTTTCGAGGAGCATCTTAAAGGGGAGAGGTGAAGAGATTTATGGAGGAAATTCCAGAGCTTAGTGCTTTGGCAGCTGAAGGCACAGCCACCGATGGTGAAGCGTATAACATTAGGAATACTCAAGAGGTGAAAATTAGAGGAGCACAACAGATCTTGGAGGGTTCTGGGGTTGGAGGAGATTGCACAGATCAGGAGTGAGGCCTTGGAAGGATTTGAAAACAAGGGTGAAAATTTTTTAAAAATCAAGCGTTGCTTAACCAGGAGCCAATTTACATCAACAAGCACAGGGGTGATGGGTAAACAGGACTTGGTGCAAGTATGTACATGGGTAGCAGAGTCTTGCTTGATCTCAACTTTATGGAGGGCAGAATATGGGAGGGCTGCCAGAAGCGTTGGAATAGTCCAGAAGAAACAAAGGCATGGATGAGGGTTTCAGCAGTGGATGGGCAGTGGCGGAACTGAATTGAGCTGGAGTTGAAAATGGGTTGCCTTAGTGATGGTGCGGATATAAAGTTGGAGGCTCAGCTTGGGGTCAAATATGACTCTGATATCAAGAGTTGGAATTGGTTTCTAAGAGCGTTGTAAAGATCAGGATATTGAATCATTTAAAAAACAGATACTTGCAGTAGTGGGAAGACAGAAGGTTAGCATCTTGGAAAGAATAGTTCCAACAGGCTAAAGGATCTCAACTCAAAGCGCAATGCCTGATTTTGTTATCAGGAGCTGATCTCGATGAAAGTTGTCCACAAAGGTTTAGCAATCTTTATAATGGAATTTTCCTTCTCTTGAAAGCAATTTAAATGTGGTGCCAAGTTAAGGGAATGTTGTGTTGTGCTGCAGCAGTGTGGCCAGCAAGCATGTAAGCAGCCAGTCACAATGAAGTATTCACTCGCTGAAAACCAGGAAGTCAAACACGCTTAATACTCTTCACTTTTAAATGTTCAGG
The DNA here is from genome assembly GCF_017639515.1 of Carcharodon carcharias. Taxonomy (NCBI): domain Eukaryota; kingdom Metazoa; phylum Chordata; class Chondrichthyes; order Lamniformes; family Lamnidae; genus Carcharodon; species Carcharodon carcharias. Next base: position 104,164,338 of record NC_054468.1, read on the forward strand.
TAGTGAAATAAATGATGATTGGATTCTGATAGACGCTAAAATAAAGATAAACAAACTTAATTTTTTTTTTTAAACGTGGAATTTATTATGGGGAAATTTGATATTCCTAAAAGTACAGAGTAATTTTTCAGGGTCAGTAAGGGTGTGTAGAAGAAATAATGAAGTTAGTGCACTATTAAAAACCCAGTTATATCTCTTTCAACATGGTGTAACTTTTCAAGGGTTTTTACAGTGAGAATAACAATGTAAGAGGGGAGCTTGCAACAAAGTCATGATGCAGGACAAATCCAGCTCGACCAATTACCGTCCCGTTAGTCTCCTCTTGAACATCAGCAAAGTGATGGAAGGTGTTGGCAATAGTGTTAACAAGCTGCACTTACTCAGTTTGGGTTCTGCCTGCGCCACTCAGCTTTTGACTTCAATACAGCCTTGGTCCAAACATGGAGAAAAGAGCTGAATTCCAGGCGAGGTGAGAGTGACTGCCCTTGACATCAAGGCAACATTTGACCAAACGTGGCATCAAGGAGAGCTAGCAAAACTGACATCAATGGGAATCGGGTACTAGAATGTTGCCGGGTCTTAAGGAGTTGAGTTACAGGGAAAGATTAAACAGGTTAGGACTTTATTCCTTGGAACGTAGAAGGATGAGGGGAGATCTGATAGAAGTTTAAAAAATTATGAGGGGGAAAAGACAGAGTAAATGCGAGTAGGCTGTTTCCACTTAGACTAGGAGAGATAAACACGGGAGGACATGGCTTTAAGGTGAAAGGGGAAAGGTTTAGGGGGAACTTCTTCACTCAGAGAGTGGTGAGAGTGTGGACTGAGCTGCCATCTGACATGGTAAATGCGGGCTCACTCTTAAGTTTTAAGAATAAATTGGATAAATACATGGATGGGAGAGGTCTGGAGGGTTATGGACTGGATGCAGGTCAATGGGATTAGCGGAATAATATTTCGGCACAGACTAGAAGGGCCGAATGGCCTGTTTTCTGTGCTGTAGTGTTCTATGGGTAAAACATTCCACTGGTTTGGGAGTCATACCTAGCACAAAGGAAGATGGTTGTGGTTGTTGGAGGTCAATCATCTCATTCCAGGGACATCGCTGCAGGAGTTCCTGAGGGTAGTGTCCTAGGCCCAACCATCTTCAATTGCTTCAATGACCATCCCTCCGCCATAAGGTCAGAATTGGGATGTTCATTGATGATTGCACAATATTCAGCACTGTTCACGACTCCTCAGATACAGAAGCAGTCCATGTCCATATGCAGCAAGACCTGGACAAATCAATCTTGGGCTGATTAGTGGCAAGTAACATTCGTGCCACACAAGTGCCAGGCAATGACCATCTCCAATAATAGAAAATCTAACCATCTTCACTTGATACTCAATGGTATTACTATCACTGAATCCCCCAATATCACATCCTGGGGGTTACCATTGACTAAGAACTGAACTAGACCAGCCATATAAATACTGTGGCTAGGTCACAGCAAGTCAGAGGCTGGGAATCCTGCAGTGGGTAACTCACCTCCTGACTCCCCAAAGTCTGTCCACCATCTACAAGGCACAAGTCAGGAGTGTGATGGAATGCTCTCCACTTGCCTGGATGAGTGCAGCTCCAACAACACTCAAGAAACTTAGCACCGCCCAGGACAAAGCAGCCCGCTTGATTGGAACCCTGTCCACCACAATAAACATTCACTCCCTCTACCAGCGATGCACAGTAGCAGCAGTGTGGACCATCCACAGGATGCACTGCAGCAACTCACCAAGGCTCCTTCGACAGCACCTTCCAAATCCACAATCTTTACCACCTAGAAGGACAAGGGCAGTAGACACAGGAGAACACCACCACCTGCAAGCTCCCCTCCAAGGCACACACCATCCTGACTTGGAACTGTATCACTGTTCCTTCACCATCACTGGATCAAAATCCTGGAACTCCCTTCCCAACAGCACTGTGGATGTACCTACACCACATGGCCTGCAGCAGTTCAAGAAGGCAGCTCACCACCGTTGTCTCAAGGGCAAATAGGGATGGGCAATACATGCTGGCCTAGCCAGGGATGCCCACACCCTATGAAAGAATAAATTTCAAAAGAAATGATGGCAATGGAGTCTGCAGTCCGTGGGAACCTCTCCACCATACCGCATAGAACAGCACAGACTCAATGACAGCAACTTCTGGATTTCTGCATTATTTTGGCGGACCTGCCAAAATTGCTGTCCGCTTCAATGGAGTAATAACAGAGAATGGTGACAGTTTTTGTAGTCCTATCAATGTCAGGGAAATGGAAAAAAAAACATATTACAAACCAATTTAACACATGGTATTGTGTTTACTTTTCAGTGGCACTTTCTTTTTGGTCAGATGCGTGTGTGACATGCAATGGAAACCCTTCATGGTGCATAGTAATCTCCAAAGCAAACCTCCAGAGAGAAGGATCTGTTTAACTGATAAAGAGTGCATGCTTGCAGCCCACCGAGCTAAATCCAGAAAATTTAAGCATAGGTATAAACCGACGTGGAGTTAAACCAATTTGTGCAACACATTGGTAAACTTCCCACTGCTAGTCCAGCTAGGACCCCACCATTTGGGCCCTGACTTAAGTTACCTGAAGAAGAATAGTATGGAGCTTCAGCAACTATTAACCTCTCCAAAACCCTGTCACACAGGCATCTAACACATTTTTTACATTGATTCTTACATTAAATCTTCTGAAAGCTATTCTCTGAATTTCCCTAACAGCTAAATGACAGACATCTGTTCTCAGTGTGATGGGGGGACCTTTGTAAGACAACTTGCATTATGTTTTGGTCACCTCAAGGTTCTAGTTGTAACAAGGGTTTACTCAGAGTGACCTCACTTACTATTCTTCACAGTTACACCTTGATGTCCGCAAAAGGTGTTTATAGAAATATGAAACTTTCCTTTGAAAGAAACAAATGAGGGGAGATGTTTAATTTACAGTAAGTGTGTGTTTGGCGGGAGGGGGCTGCAGAATCCTCTCAGTCATTGCATTAACCTGTCTAAGCTTTGAGCAAGAGAGGCCTTTGGCGCAGTGGGTAGCGTCCCTACCCGTGCCAGAAGCTCTGGGTTCAACACTCCCAGAACTTGAGGGCCCACAGAAGGTGCATTCATGACATGGTCAAACAGGTTGATAATCAGCCTGTAAATCCTTCCGACATGTCTAATGGCAAGGGGGTAGGATTGGGAGAATTTCCTAGTCAGCCATAGTACAGAAAGCAACGGCAAACCACTACAATACCTTGCAAACTTAATCATGGACCAATCCAATGGAAGCCCATAAAAGCAAAGTACTGCGGATGCTGGAAATCTGAAACAAAAACAAAAATTGCTGGAAAAACTCAACAAGTCTGACAGAATCTGTGGAAAGACAGAGTTAACATTTCAAATGCAGATGACTTCTTCAGAACTAAAGAAAAGTAGAAATTTGGTGAAATATATACTGTATAAGGGAGGGGGGGGACACAAATGAAGTTGGATAGAAGGTCAGTGATAGATGGAGGCAAAGGAGAGATTGCAAAAGAGGTGTTGATGGTGGTGATACTGGCTAAAGGAGGTGTTAATGGTGACATTAAGATTTGAAAGCAGGATGAGCAAGTGACAGATGGCCCTAGTGGGGGTGGGAGGATGGTGTGGGAGAAAAGTTCAAAATAGGCTAAAAGGTGGGGGCAAAACAATGAATGGAAATAAATTTTAAAAATAATAATAGGTGGGGGAAATGTACATATAAAAATTAAACAATAAATATAAAGTATCACCACCATCAACACCCCTTAGACCTTTTGTTTATGACATCTTTTGCAATCTCTCCTTTGCCTCCACCTATCACTGGCCCTCTATCCAGCTTCATCTGTCCTCTCCCCACCCCGACACCCCCCCCCCCCCCTTATAACAGTATATATTTCACCACATTTCTATTTCTCTTTAGTTCTGATGAAGACTCATACGGTCGCGAAACATTAACTCTGTCTTTCTCTCCACAGATGCTGTCAGACCTGCTGAGTTTTTCCAGCGATTTGTGTTTTTGTTGCAGTGGAACTCCATGGTCTCCAATGCCCTCTTAGGGCATAGTACCCGGGAGAGGAGAGGAATCTTTGAGCACCCTGATTTTAACTCCAGGGCCATCAATCTGCTGCTCTCGCCCGACGACAGATGTTTGTATTTGTCAACTTCCACAGGGCCTAAGTGGGCCCGACACAGTTTATCAATAAGGCGCCGGTTACCTTCGCCACTTTAGGGATTCGCTGTTTTCCAGCCGCGGTCGACGCCATGTTCTTGCCGTGATATCGCCCCTCTACCCTTCAATTATTTAAAATATATACACGAACAATCAAATATAATCAGATCCCCGCCACCCCCAGCAAACATCCGGGCCTCACGGCGTGACCTCTGACCCGGCGGCGCACCACGTGGTAGCGACGGTGGTTGCCATGGCACCGGAGCGCCGCGTTGCTAGGGCATCTTATGGCTTTTCGGGCACGAAGGCTGAAGGCACAGGTTTGTTTTCTTTAAAGAGTTGGTTTGCTCAGGCTTTTTCTCTCCGGGAGAGGGTAACTTTTTATTGTTCTTTGTGGAGAGAAGTGAACCCAGGCGCGGTCAAATGTGTCTCTTTATTCCTGTACATACATAAGCTGAATATAGGACAATTATGAACCTGCAGCTTATCAGATATGTCACAGCCCAGTGAAATATATTCCGATGAATATATCCTGTTTCTCTTTCCATACGTGCTAACTGACCTAAGTATTTCCAGCATTTTCCATTTTTATTTTATATTAAATATATTCCACGGGGTTTTTTGCACCAAATTCGAAGAACTATAGAGATAAAAACAAAAAACTGCGGATGCTGGAAATCCAAAACAAAAACAGAATTACCTGGAAAAACTCAGCACGTCTGGCAGCATCGGCGGAGAAGAAGAGTTCTGTGGTAGGGTCATGAGGACTCGAAACGTCAACTCTTCGCCGATGCTGCCAGACCTGCTGAGATTTTCCAGGTAATTCTGTTTTTGTTGTCGAAGAACTATAGTATGTATTGACTATTATGTGCAGCTTATTCCATGCATTAATCCTGTTCCTCCTCCACCTCCAATTTTGTTTCATTCTTTGCGCTGGGATATAGTTCAGCTTTGAGACGTGGTGGCCTAAATGACTTATGCAGTTTTCAGAATTAGCTGAAGGCGTAACATCCACGGTCCGTCAGTTGCTGTCTATGAATATAGAGAAAGGTTCAGGCCAGGTGTGTTGTCTGTATTTGCAAAGTCAGAGAGAGAGACTATGACCTAGCTGGGTATAAGCAAGTTCTGTGGCTTAAAATATCACAGAACTTAGAACATAAGGAAGATATGCGTGTAACTATGATACGTCCAAGTTTTCTCAGTTTTGATGTCCATCCGTCAAACCCTTCCCAATGAAACTCCGCGCATAAAGTTAACTATGCCAACTCTCAAATACGAGCATTCTCTGTGCTTGTACAGAGGATGCCTCACGTAGCGACTAGATTTTCAGGTGCAGCAGGAAGAAAAGTTTTTTTTCGGGTGTTTAAAATTAAACAATTTTTTGGAGGATTTGAAAAAGAATATCTTCACTGAAACTTGATTTTTTTGAATGAATTTTTATGGTATAAATATGGTTTCTTGTTCCAAGACAGCGCTGCTTCCTCATTGTAAGTCTTAATTGAATTGATGTAAAATGGCAGCCAACAGAGAGATTGCCTTCTTAACCAATAGAAGACACATTTGCCTATAAGATCATGTGTAACCCAGGTTATCCACTATACACCTACTGCTCTCATGCATTAACAACTGTTTGCTCTACTAGTCAGTCTCTGTACCTGCATAGCATATGTAGCCTTTAAATTGTGCAGTCCTGTCAACATGAAATTTGGCTTTCTGCTGGATTTTTTTCTTCACACCTGTGACTACTTCTGATTTCAGCAGCTTTTTTGGTATTGGAAGAGTAGCTAGGTTGCGATGTGACATTGGTCTTTGAACTGGACTAGATTTACTCAATTTTTTTATGATTCCTTTGATGATTTTCATTGCCATCTCAGCTTTTCCATTCGACTGGGGATAGTGTGGAGATGATGTATAATGTTGAATTTCTATATCCTTTGTGAATTGGTTAAATTCTTCACTTGTGAATTGAGGGCCATTGTCACTCATCACAATGTCTGGAATGCCATGACAACTGAAGTGTGTTTTCAGGCATTCTACTATCTCTCCTGTCGTCGTTGAAGTCAGCTGGTCTAACTCCCAGTATCAAAATAGTAGTCTACAATGACAAGATAGTCAGTTCCTGCTATAGTGAAGAGGTCTACTTCCAGCTTCATCTATGGTCTGTCTGGGATGTCATGCGTCATCAACGTCTGTCTAGCTTGTTTAGCTTGGTACTCATTACAAGCACTGCACTGGTCTTTATGGTCTTTAATTTCAGTGTTCATGTTTGGCCATCATCTCATTCACTCCTCCCATGCTATCCCCTCCCACTAACGTAATCCCCTCTTTCCTATGCCACCCCCATTCCATTCCTTCCACCCCTCCCATGCTATTACCATCCCTCCTATAAACACCACCCCATCCCTCATAGAAACAATCTCTCCGGTTACGGTAACTTTGTTGTTGAGCTTCCCTTACCTTCTGCTGTTTTTGTTCTCTACCAACAGCCCCGCCACACACCCCCCCCCCCACCCCCACCCCCCCGCCACTGCCGGCATCGACCATTGGCAGCTGCACATGCAACACCGACTTCAGTCTTCCATGTGCCTACCAAATAAACCCACCAACAAATTTTAAACTGACCAATCAAAATAGTCCAGACAGACAAAAACTCTTATTATTATTATAGATTAGGAGGTTGCTTGGGCGTAACTTGATATTGGGTGTAACTCCAGGTTATGCCAAAGAGGAAGGACTTGGTTTTAATATTTACTGTTGTTTACCATCCTTAAGAAGTTTTTATTTGGATAGTTTTCAGACTGTATTTGTTCTGGAATTAAGCCTATGCAAAAAATCCTTACTGAGTCAATCACAGTGCTGTTACAATATATTTTCTCCTGTACCTGATAATCCTCTACCCATAGAAAAAACATTCTAGTTGTTCCTTCAACAGCAAACTCTAACTCCAGATTTTCACTCCTCTGGCCTGCCACAACATTATGACCACTGTTGACCTACATAATACTTCCTTTTACTTTCAATGACCATGACCTTACAAAGATTTGCATGGTTTCTTACTCCCACTTCTGCTCTTCCAATTCAGAAAGCTGAAAATACAGGGTGAACTGCTACACTGGTTATCCACTGTGAAATCTGCCTTGACCACCCTAAGAATTTAGAGTATCCACCTCTCTATGCCAAGTACTCTTACTACCTTTATATTATTTATCCTGGCTTGGTAGTTACTTTTGGCTGAGAGAAAGATAGATACAAGTACATCGCTAAGGTAATCCAGTCATATCTAGGGCAATTTCAAATTTCTCTGCTTAATAGCAAACTGCTTTTAATGCCCCCCTCCTTCCCACGGTGTAAGTTTTCAAGGATTTTTTTTTCAGCTATCTTAGCCTCCTTGTTCTCAGGTATTCCTGCCAGTGGTAGAGCGATAAAATTTGAGGATATGCAAGAGGTCAGAATTTGAGGAGTGCAGAGATCTCAGAGAGTTGTGGGGCTGAAGGAGACTAAAGAGGTAGGGATGGGTGTGGCCATGGAGGGATTTAAAAACAAGGATGAGACTGGGAGCCAATGTACTTCAGTGAGCATAACGGTGAGGGATGAACAGGAGTATGTTAGAATATGGATACATATTTTTGGATCAGCATAAATTTCAGGAGGCCAGCCAGGAGAGCATTGGTGTGTGTGCCTAGAAGTTACAAAGGCATGGATGAGGGTTTCAGCAGAAGATGAGATAAAGAGGTTACAGGAAGGACGATGTGACAGAGGTGGAAGTAGGTAGTATTGGTAATGGAGAGGATTTAGAAGCTCATTTCAGCATCAAGTAGAACACCAAGGTTGCAATCAATCTGGTTCAACCTCAGAAAGTGGCCAGGGCAAGGGATGGAGTTTATGGCTATGAAATGGAGTTTATGGCTTGGATTTTTTATATCATGTAATGTGATATTGCCAGTGTAATAAGAGGTACAGTCTAAGAAAATCTAACAGCTCAAAACTGGGCATCCTTCTGAATTATCAGCAGAAATCTAGATCACTACAACCTGTAATCTTTTGGTTGAATCCTTGAATATCATGAAATCAGGAGACCAACCCTGGTGCCGTGTGTTATAAAAAAGTATTCCAAGAATAGCTCAAAGCATATTTGAGGATCAGATATGACTTGCAAAGCTGTTGCATGGGGCTCCCTAAATGCTAAATACCAAAAGCAGCAGACTATAGACATAAATATGCAGCCAACAGTTTACAGAAAACTCTCAAGTCTTACCAAACCAGTTGAGAATCGTGGCAAACAGCCAGGCAACTAATAGGAAGTGGTGAATCAATAACCACCTCCTTCCTCAGTGCAAAAGACAAGGCTGAAGTGTTTTCAAGTGTGTTTGGCGAAAAGTGTCAAGTGGATGATTCTACTCTGTCTCCTCCCAAGGTTCTCGCTATCATAGATACCAGTGTCCAGCCAATTCAGTTTTCTCCACTCAACATCAGAATATGGTTAGGTGTACTAAACACAGGAAAGGCTATGGATCTTACAAATATATTGGCTGTTGTGCTGAAGGCATATATGCTAGAACTAACCACTCTTCTAGACAAGCTGTTACAGTACAGCTATGACATTGGGATCTACCTGGCAATAAACACGATTGCCAGGTATGGCTCAGCAGCAAATAAACAGGATATGTCTAGCCTGACCAATTGCTATCTTATCAACCTCCTGCCCATCATCAGTGAAGTGAAGGAAGGTGTCATCGATAGTATCATTGAGCAACACCCATTCACCTGATCACCGGTGTTCAGTTTGGATTCTGCCAGAACCGCTCATCTCCAGACTGCATCACAGCCATGAACCTGGCGTGGATACGCAAGGGCAGATGCCAGAGGATTGATGAATGTGATACAAGAGGAAAATACTGCAGATGCAGAAAATCTGAAATAAAAATAGAAAGTTCTGGAAATACTCAACAGGTCTGGCAGCATTTGTGGAGAGAGAAACAGAGTTAAGGTTTCGAGTCGAATCATACTCTTCTTCAGAGCTCTGAAGAAGTTATGTTATGAAGAAGACCTGTGTTGCTTCCTCATTGGCAGGGGAGCATCCTAGAAAGTACCTAAAACTATTTTGGAGCACCATCATTACAATGACTGATGTGGTTCATAGAGAAGGCCCACCATCATCATCTCAAGATAACTAGAAATGAGCAATAATTGCTGGTGGCAACCACATTCTGAGAATAAATAAAAAATACTGAAGTGACATTGACAATTTTTTTTGATTATGGGCAGTTTTTACTTCATTTTATCAGGAACTATGTTGAACTGCCCAAACTTAGTTCACAGGGCCTCAAACCCATCCTACTAATCTGTGTTGGATTGGAGAGAAAGTGTGGCAGCTGTTTTGATCACCTTATCTGTTGTTGTCTCCTCTAATAACCATCTAAAATATAATAATGTCTCAGTAGCATTGAATTTTAAGTGAAACTTGTATTTATTTGCCTCATTGGAAAAATAGTGGTTATTGTAGCTTAAAGGCTTTTGTATACAAGTATCATATTCCTTCAATTTATGTGATTGAATACATGTGACAGGAAATATTTTTCTGCCTAATTGTAACTGTTACAACCTTAAGCAAATATCCTCATGAAATTCTGTAACTTTCAGTTCCTTTTCTGTGCACTCTTCTTTTACAGAACAACAATGACAACTATATATGCTGCAGGTGGAGGAAATCCAGTAATAAATGTTAGACGATCAGAATCTCGAGATGCTCCTCAGATAATGAAACTATTGACCCCAAGTACAACAGCCATGTTTGGAAGAATTAATGTCATCTATCTGCTGTATGTATATGTAAAGAATATCCATTAATAAGGCCTTAGTTAAGCAGTTTCCAGGGAAGTATGCAGGGCTAATATGTGTTTCTTAGTAATTTAATTACAACTATGAGGACAAAAAGGCTACCTGTTGGAAATAATTACAGCTCAAAATGACTGATCTGAATTTCTTTTAACCCTCATGCTAATGTTCCAGGGCTACACAAGAAGGATTGCAAACCAATGTCATGAAAATTAACCGGCATGCACCAATTTTGGAGCTCACTTTACCCTGTCACAGTGCTATTTTCTATACCATCCTCTGCCTTGAAGGACGGCCTGGCAATTTATTTTAAAATATAAGCTGAAATTGCTGAAAAAACCCAGCAGGTCAAGTAGTATCTGCAGAGATATAAACAGAATTCATGGCCGGAATTTCCCATTCGCGGCCGACGTCACGGCAAGTGGAACTGGTAAATATTGCCAGAAGGCCAAAAATTGGTTTTACGGTGTTGTAAAAACGGTCCGTGATTGTGTGCTGCAGCCTTCAATAGCAGACCACACTTCCCGCCATGGCACATTGGGAACGTCACTTCAATATATTTGCATCTCATTATAAGGGCCCCTCGCCAGAATCAACCCCCCCACGCAAGATCACCAGGGCACATTGGCGGGCAATTAGAATGACATGTTTCACAATAGTATATAAGTGAAGTTCACCTGGCTTTGAGGTTCGTTCACCTACCTTGCATTGCACAGTGGTCGGGATCATCAGCTCCAGGCTTCGCAGGTAGCACCACGTTGCTTTCATGGGGGGTGTCGGAGGCAAGTCTGTACCTACCAGAGCAGCTGTCAGGTAGGGGTGGCTTTTTATGGGCTGCAAGGTCTGGGCTCTACTGGAGAAGTGGGGAAAACAGGCCTGAGGCATGGAAAGGGGCAGCAGGGCTAGGCCTGTACTGGGGAAGGAGGAGAAATGGCCTCAGGCATGGGAAAGGGCTGCAGGGCTAGGGTTGTACAGGGGAGGGGGCTGCAGGGTTAGGGCTCTACTGGAGAAGTGGGGGAAACTGAACTGTGGCATGGAAAGAGGCTGCAGGGCTAGGCTGTACTGGGGAAGGAGGAGAACTGGCCTCAGGCATGGAAAGGGGCTGCAAGGCTGGGGACATGCTGGGGAAGCGGGGAAACTGACCTCAGGCATGGGAAGGGACTGCCGGGCTAGGGCTGTATTGAGGGATATGAGTGGGTAAGGTTGCAGTCAGACACGTGACTGGGGGGAGGGTTTAGGGTGGTTAAACCCTCAGTGCCAGGATGGGGAGAGAGTATGTTACAGAATGACATAACCCACTTGGGGCCAAAATGGGAGGAGCATTGAGTGAAGAAGCGCATCAGGTTACAGTGTTGAGCTTGCAAAGACTGTCGTTGGCCCAGTCCAGGAAGATGGAGGGCATGTCTGTCCAGTCTCAGTCGTGCCCTGTATGTTATGTGCAGGGCGTTGTCGTAACATCATGCGCCTCGGTCCATGAGGTTTCTGGCATCATACTGGTTCGCAGATGGCACACTTAGTCAGGGAAGGCATCTGCAACCATTAGATGGGGAAAAGATATTGTGGGGGTATCCAAGGGTGTGTGTGGGGGGTATATGTGTACCTCAATGGTCTCAAGGTGGGGAGGGCTGATGTCCACACAGGGCATAGGTACATCTACCTCACCATGTTCTGGGGATAACAAAGGGATATCCACCACAATCACAATGGGATCGAGGAATACAGGGGAAGGATTGAGAGGTTCTTGGAGGGAGGGAAACCTGAAAATTAAGCTCTTCTAGGATAATGGGAGGGATTTTCACTGTTATGACCTAGCTATGGTAAAGACTGAGTTGTTTAAATCCCAGAGGGAAACTTGAACAACTGTCATTACCTATATTTTCAATTGGTATATTTGACATGCAGCTCTGAATTCAGTAATAAGACCACCAAGCCTGAATAGGTTTCTGATATAAAACTAAATTAAACATTTATTAATTTAACAACTAATTAAACATGTCTACAAATTACTACCATAATAACTTTTAAACAAATCCCCAAATTAATCACTCCCAGGTAAATCTTCACCAAGGCAACAATAACCCATAGATTTTAAACAGACACCAAACAAAAAACATTTGACCATACAAATTCAAAATGAGATTCCTTTCAATTTGGTTCCTTTGCAGACAGTTGTAGGCTTACCGGCTGGTTAGATATTACATGCTTCTGACTCACACATGCAAACTCCTCTCGGTTCATACCTAGCTTTCCCTTTGAATGTAAATTTTCCATTGTATTATTAGGTTTTTTTAATTTTACCTCTCCTAACAATAATCCTTTCATTCCACCAATTTTATTAGTAATATAAATACATTGCTTGGTGACTCCCAGCTAGGTGCAAGATTTTACCCATTCTTTTGAATGGTATAGTCAACAAATGCAAATGTACTCTTCACCTTCTATCCTTACGTTTTATCTAATTAACATCTCAAACTACTATACATCAAAGCACCTAGACTAGCTGGCTTTAATCCAATTAAGCCACACACAGACCCTACTAGAAGTCCAATTTAAAAATAATTTCCAATAACATTATACACATTAATATCTCTTCATGACATCCACATTCATGCAAGGAGGGTCCAAGCTGGTCTAGTAGTGAGACCTCAGCACCACCATCTTCCAACCTGCAGCAATGGAGCAATACAAAATTAAAATTAGGAGAAATTCTGCTGGTGAGGGCTCTGAGGGCCGATTGGAGGGCAGATGCATGCACTGCAGGGGCTGGTTAAAGGGTGCTCAACTGAACTGTGAGTTCCCAAATGAGGAGAGAGGCACAGCTGAGACATGTTAGGAGTCTTTCGATGACAATGCAGAGAATCAAGAAAGTGAAGTAGTGATGCACATTCATGTGAGACTAATCCCACAAAGTGGCACTAATCGATCCCCTTGTTTTAGCTCCTTGTTCGTAGATGGGAATTGCCCAGGGCGAGAACAAACTCCAGAGCAATTGTGTGATTGGACGATCTTCAAAAGTGTGTTAGAATCATGGTGCTGGACAGTTCACAGAAGAGAAGCCCCAGGGCCCCTTCAAATAATCTCATTTCCTGACTAAACATTTCCCCTCAAGTTGATTCCAAAGAGTGCAGTGTTAGAGTGCAATGAATGAGAACCCCAGCGCCTGGGCTGAAAGTAGCATATCCAAGTGCCTGACCAAAGCAATATCATAGCAGTTGGTCATGTAAAGGCAGTAGGAGGGGTGTGAGAGAGATCCAGAAATGCACCCTGCACTGGCCATCATTTCAGGGGTGAACAGTTGCCAACACGGGAACAAAGCCCTTGAACCAATGTTCACTGACGAGTCATTGACAGAAAGAGGAACTTTGGAGACTAATGCTGATTCTTGTCTGTTCCTCATCGATACTGCAGAGAGGAGACCATTAGGAAGATGGAGGCTGGATTTATTGCTGCCTGCACAATTTCATACAGGCAGGAGAGAAGAAGAAGATTGTGACAGAGGTGCCTGGCTCACCAAAGGGAGGAGCAAAACCCTCAAAATGAAGGGCCTCCTCCGGACGCAGAGGATGAGGCTCACTGAAACATTGGGTGTAGGTGGCTCGCAAGACCGAGGATGTTTAGAACTCACATGTTTTATCTGTAGATGAACGAGAACCAGTATCACCGATGCCTCCACATAACCAGGGATCTGGTGATTCACATTTGCCCCATTTTCCAGGAATTGGCACCACAGGGATTGGGAGGGCATCCATTGCCAGTGGCTCTGAAAGTAACAGCTGCACTCAATTTCCCTGCCAGTGGCTCCTTCCAGTGGTCCACTGGGGACCTCTATGGAATCTGTCAAGCACCCATGCACAAATGCAATTATGAGGTCACAGACATCTTTTTTGGCAAGGGCCACCAAGTTCGACAGAGATCAAGCAAGCCAGGACACCAGAGCACTGGGTTTTGCTAAGATTTCCAGATTCCCCCAGGTGCAGGGTGCCATTGGCTACACTCACATGGCTGTAAAAGCTCCCTGACAACAGACTCTCCAATACATAAATAGAAAAGGCTACCACTCACTCAATGTACAGTTGGTCTGCGACTATAAGAAACTTATCATGCAGTTTTGCGCCAGATACCCAGGAAGCGTCCTTGACTCATACATCTTGAGTAGATTGTAGATCCCCAACATCTTCAAAGGACCACACAGGATCCAGGGCTGGCTCTTTGGTGACGAGAGTTAACCGCAAAGGAGGTGGCTGTTGATGCCTGTGTGGCAGCCTCAGACTCCTGCAGAGAGATGGTGCAACGGGGCTCATGCCGCTAGCCAAACATTGGTAGAGCACACCAGAGGGTCCTTAAAGATGTGATTCCAATGCCTGAATCGATCTGGCGGTGCACTCAAGTACACTCTCCAGAGGGTCTTGCAGATCATCGTGGCTTGCTGTGGACTGCCCAACCATGCGCTGCAATGTGGGGAGGACTTGCCAGATGCCAATATGGAGGAGCTGAACATCTCCCCAGATGAGGACATCAAAGGGGTGAGGGCGTTGAGTTGGAGGAAGCTGAGGCTGCAGGCCTTAGCACAGGCCAGACAAGGCAGGCATACACATGAAGCCCTCACTGTCACCAGATTCCATGAGGAGGATGACAAGTTGCAGTGAGTACTCTCTTGGACAAGTCCCCTCCATCATGGGCCAATATGAACACCATCATTGCTATTCCTCTCATTTCAACCATGCACTTCAATACAAAAGTGAATAGTTACACATGAACCTCACATTGTCCTGATCCTTTGAAGGATGATGAAGTCTTGGGAGCATGTGTCCTTGCTGAGATGAGGTATGAATTGGAGGAGGGAGTCCTAGCATCAGATGTCAGAAGGTGCTGCCTATTCAAGTGTATCTCCAGCACCCCAGACACAGGGGCAGCCTATAAGAGGCAGGAGCTGTTCCACTATCCTCAGTGGGCTTATAGCTGTATGCCTACAATCTGACAAAGCACCTCAAGGAGATCCATCTCCAGCAACTGGACAACGCATTCTGTGTAGCCTCAATGGTGAAACTGATAGTTAACACTTGGGCCAAGGCAGCCAAGGATGTTCTGTAGGTGTGCATCTATTCTGAGATGACTCAATCCTCTGTGTCACCTTCCTCTCTTTCACGTTAACATCTGGCACTCTCAGTTAAGGATACAGGCCTGCTTTTATCCTCACCTTACTATGCATATGGACCACCTGATGGTGTTGACGTTCAACCACTTGCATGCCAGGCATTAAAATGCCTCCCCTTTAAGATGCACATTGTGCCCTCATGGCCAGCCCTAGCCCCTGTAAACCCCAAAATTTTCAAGCACCATGAAGCCCTCAAGGTCATGAGTCATTGCTAATAAAGAGCAGACTTCAGCTTCAGCACTTCCTTGCTCCTATCCCATTGGTTCCCTCAATGTTGTCTGAAGCTACGATGTGCACCTAAGCTCAAAGGCTCTATTGACCATCAAATATCACCAGTTGAAATTAGTATCACTCATCTCGGTGCATGTTTAGGTGATGGGACGCACAGCGCCACATCCCAACATTGAAATTAGTATCACTCGTCTCGGTGAATGTTTAGGTGATGGGACGTACAGCGCCACATCCCAACATCGAAATTAATATCACTCATCTCGGTGAATGTTTAGTGATGGGATGCACAGCGCCACATCCCAACATGGTGATGAGAACCTTGTGACCGCAATCCAAACAGTTACAGGTTGAGAAATGCTCCAGGTTGTAGGTTCAAGCGCCAGGGCAATAATGTGGCTGAGAGGGGCAGAGCTTTGTCACCTTGAGGTGGCAAGGTCCTCCCACTTATTAGTCAGCTTAGCATATGGACACCCGGAAAGTCAGAAAGACAGTTGGCAGACAGCAGCTCACACGAGCTCTGAGTATGGGCTCATAGCATGAAAACCCTGTTGGAAGACAGATAGCACATGGAGTTGCACAATATATGACCCTTTTCCATGTGTTAACACATCAATCCTTGTACACTACCCTTCAGCTTTCAAGAATGCAGATGAAATAGGAGAACACCCCTGCCTCAATCTTACACAGCCAAGAATAAACATGACATGGCCCTGCAAAGCATGTGAACAAGGTTCCTTTCACAAGCACACTTAACATTAAGGTCAAGGCATCACAGAAGTTGAGAATGATCTGAAAAAGGACCACATATTGTGGTGATATGGAAGCACACTACATAGATGAGAGGCCCATGATAGTGACATCTCTGATTGACACCTGATTGACAGCATCACAGCTTATCATAGTAAAGAGACATACAAAAGTGGAGATATGAAATGGGTGTGATTCTATTTACATTTGTGAACGTTATATACATATTGTAAACAACCATGTCATCATTGTGCTCCTAAATCGTTTTAACTTTCCTAACCCTACTGCCATGTCTTGGTGCTTCCCTGACATCCACAGCAGAGGTGGAGGCAGTTGCTGACTGCTACACTCTGTTGTCTTTGATGACTTTGGTGGGCATCCACTGGAGGGCTGTGATTGGATGGTCCCGGCCTGCTTTGGATGTCCTGCTGTGGGCAGGTGCACCCACCTCGACCTGTGGAGCTGGAAGTGATGGGATCACAGGAAGAGGGGATTGGGATGGGCCAGACATTCCGGAGTCACTTGGGTATCCAGAGGCTGGTCCTCCTTCCTATGGGCTCTGAGGGCCCCTGGCTGACTCATTGAGGAGAAGGGACCGCTGGAGTGAGAGCTAGGTGCCCCACCCACTTCTCACAAAGCCACTGATGGTTGCCACAAATGGCTACAGCGATGGGGCGCTGCTCCTGCAGCAGTGCAGGACCAATGTCCTGGACCAAGGTCTCCATGGTGGTGCCATCCTACCAGTATTGGCCTTGGTGTATTGGCATGCTGGCGCTATCACCTCAGACTGAACACGGATTAACTCTTCCATCGTCTGTTGCAATCTGAAGAATACAGCTGACATCCCTTCCTGATGTTCCTGTGATTGTCGCCGCAGCTCCACCAACTCATTTAGGACCGAGTCCAGAAGCTCGTCATCTGACTTGGACTTAGCAGGATCCTGGCCTCCAGCAGTTCTCCAAGTGCCAGTGACCTCAGATGTCCCTGCTACCGTCTGCTGCGGATAAGGTTGTGTGCTGTGCTCGCCAGATTGTGACTCCGAGGCTGCTCTATAACTAGGTCTCACCGAGGTGTGTGTGTCTCTGAAATGCTGGAGGATGTGGGTGAGCGCTGTGATGGGTCTTCCATGATGCTGTCCTCTGGTTTGTCATCCAAGGTGTTGTCAGGTCTGGAGCTGAGGGCCTGGCTTGTGAATGCTCTTGGGCGCATTTCAGAGGTGCCTAGGAAAGAAAGGAGGGATAATTAGGGCATGGCAGGCGATGCTAATACAGGACAATGCATGCACAGTATGATTGTCTGAGGGATGAGATGGTGCAGGATCCTCATTTGTGTGAGCATTGTCCACCTCACCCTTGGCACAGGCTTGGTCCACGTCCTCTCTGTCCAGCTCAATGGCTCAATTCTCATAGAGAGTGAGGACCTTGATTTTGGCCTCTCCACCCCCAATCTGAGACCTCTCCCTTCGATTGTGTGCGAGCTTGTCCTGCATAAAGACAGATAGAGTGTGAGCAGGACGCATGTCAGGGCAGATGATAAGGTTGCCTGCCATGTGTGGGTGGTGAGTGCAGCCATTGACAGGATGAGGATATGATCTCCAGAGGCTATGGGCCCAAATGTAGGTATGAGGGAATATGCGAGAGTGAGTAGTGATATCCCTCGAGCTGGCAGCATGCGAGATGCCAGTGAATGTATGATGGGCTGGTGAATGTGAGAGTTGAGAGTGATAAGATGGTTGATTTACCCTGGCAGCACGGATGAGATCATTCATCCTTTTTCTGCACTGGGTAGCTGACCTCTTCTGTACTGTGTTTTCACTGACCAACACTGCCACTGCCTGCCAGGCTGGAAAGGTGAGGTTGGTGGACCTCCTCCAGCCATCATGGGGATAGAGGACATTGTGGCGGGACTCGACTGTGTCGAACAGGGTTTCCAGTGAGGCACCACTGAATTTCAGAGCAGCAAGCTTCTTCCCTTTGGGAACCATGTCTTCCATGGAGCAGTCCTGGGCTGCAGACATTGACAAAGCTGTGCCATTTAAATATGGTGCTCAGAATAAGTATGTGGTGAGCTCTTGGCAGGGCAGGCAAATCAAAGGACACCAGCCCACAATGTGACATGTTTCCCGTGCGTGCATAATTAATGCGGCAGGAGACAGATGATATGACATGAAAACCCGTCACTAAGGCCAGCAAGTAGAATGCCGTTTTTCACACCCGCTGCCATACTAAGTGCAATGAGGGGAAAGTCCCGCCCAATATTTCAGGTTGGTCACCTTAAATCAGAGCCAGAAAGAGCTGTAATAATTTATAAGTGCCAGGGAAAAAGTGGGATGGGTAGAGGGAAAGGCAAAAAAGAAGATCTACGTTGGAGGGATGGAGTGATTAAAGGAAAAAGATGATCGTGAATAGGCTAGTGGTAATGGGACAATTAAAAACAAAAGATGGGCCTGGGGAGGTGTAAATGGCAACAGAACCATCTTGCCATCTCGCAAATTGGGGGAAGTTGTTGAACTCAATGGTTAGACAGGAAGGTTGTAAAGTGCCTCATTGAAAGATGAAATGCTGTTCCTCCAGCTTGCATTTTGTTTCGTTGAAGCCTTTTTGAAGGCCGAGGACAGATTGGGAGTGGAATGGAGAATTAAAATGGCAAGTGACCAGAACTTCAGAGACATGCTTGTGGACTAAGTGAAGTGTTCAGCAAACCAATTACCCAATCTACATTTGGAATCTGTGAGCAGTGAATACACTATATTGTATTGAAAAACATACAAGTAAATCACTATTTCACTTGGAAGGACTCTTTGTGACCCTTGATGGTGAGAAGAGGGAAGGTAAAAGGGCTGGTGTTATGTCTGCTGTGTTTGGGTGAGAAGGTGCCGGGGAAGGTGAGTGATTGTTGGAGGTGATTGTGGAATGGACAAGGGTGTTGTGGAGGAAATGCAAGAAATGCAGAAAGAAGCAGGGAGGGGAGATGTGTTTGGTAGTGGCATCATGCTGCAGGATGGCAGAGAATGATCTGTTGATTGTGAAGCAAAAGGTGAAGAAAGGGGGACCCTACTGTGGTTTTGAGAGGGAGGCTAAAGGGTGAGAGCAGAAGTGCAGGAATTGGGATGGACACAGTTGAGGGCTTTATCAGCCACAGTGGAGTTTATCTTCAGTTGAGGTAACAAGAAGATATATCAGAAGATCTGGTGTGGAAATTTGCAATGTCAGAAGTGCAGTCAGGATTGAGAAACTGGGAGAATGAAATTGCAGGACGCGAATGGGACAAAGTGTAATCAAGGTAGCTGTGAAAGTCATGGGGTTACGGTGACAGAAGCAAAAAACTGCGGATGCTGGAAATCCAAAACAAAAATAAAAATACCTGGAAAAACTCAGCAGGTCTGACAGCATCTGCGGAGAAGAACACAGTTAATGTTTCGAGTCCATATGACTCTTCAACAGAACTAAGGAAAAATAGAAGAGAGGTGAAATATAAGTGGTTTAAAGGGGAGTGGGACAAGTAGAGCTGGATAGAAGGCCAGTGATAGGTGGAGATTGCCAAAAGATGTCATAGACAAAAGGACAAAGAGGTGTTGAAGGTGGTGATATTATCTAAGGAATGTGCTAATTAAGGATAGAAAGCAGGATGAGCAAGGTACAGATAGCCCTAGTGGGGGTGGGGTGGGGGGAAGGGATCAAAATAGGCTAAAAGGTAGAGATAAAACAATGGATAGAAATACATTTAAAAATAATGGAAATAGGTGGGAAAAGAAAAATCTGTATAAATTATTGGAAAAAAGGGGGATCGGAAAGGGGGTGGGGATGGAGGAGAGAGTTCATGATCTAAAATTGTTGAACTCAATATTCAGTCCGGAAGGCTGTAAAGTACCTAGTTGGAAGATGAGGTGCTGTTCCTCCAGTTTGCGTTGAGCTTCACTGGAGCAATGCCGCAGGCCAAGGATAGACATGTGGGCATGAGAGCAGGGTGGAGTGTTGAAATGGCAAGCGACAGGGAGGGCTGGGTCATGCTTGTGGACAAACCGAAAGTGTTCCGCAAAGTGGTCACCCAGTCTGCGTTTGGTCTCTCCAATGTAGAGGAAACCGCATTGGGAGCAGCGAATGCAGTAGACTAAATTGAGGGAGGTGCAAGTGAAATGTTGCTTCACTTGAAAGGAGTGCTTGGGCGCTTGGACGGTGAGGAGAGTGGAAGTAAAGGGGCAGGTGTTATGGTGATAATGGTGGACAGCTTATCCAAAAATATTGCGATGGAGAAATTGAGGAAGGAAAGGGAAGAATTAATGACAGACCATGTGAAGGTGGGAAGGGGTGGAAATTGGAAGTAAAGTTGATGTGAATTAGTTTGGGGCAAGAGCAGGAAGTGGTACCAGAAGAAAAGGTGAGGCTTTCCTGGTGGGGGGATAGAAGTGTAAAGTCACTAGAGATTGGTGAGATCTATTACTAGATGTCTTTCAGTGGTGCTCCAAAGCCATTAAAAGTGCAAGACAGCAGCTCAACTTGATTATATTTGCACTTTTCTTCTGCTTCCCCATAGGAAGGCTTTTTACCTCTCTTAATGCCTTCATGGCCATTTTGAGATTATGAACCTGCTGAGACCCTAGATCTCCCTACAAGTTTGTACCATTATATATGTAACATTTACGTATGTATACATTTATTAAATTATAATGCCTTTGTATTTAAGTTCCATCCTCTTCATATTCAATGGATAATTTTTAAAAAAACAGCCAGCAGCAGCCCTCAGTAGTACTGTGGAGCCAGGAGCACTTTTGCTTCTTCTGGCTACACGTGAAAGTTTTTGAGAATACATATACTTATCGGTGGCCGCACATAGGTCATAGCGACAGCAAGACAACCTAAATGCAACAAACCCAACATTCGAAACAGATGAGCCCACTTTCAGTAAGAATTCAAAAAAAATGGCATTTGGGCCTTCATTAACATATGTATGGAGTTTACTGCCTGTTTTAGGCAGGTGCTAGGAATGCAACATGTGGTCCGATATATTTTAGGCGTCTTTGTGGTGGACATAAAAGACCCTATGGCAATATTTGAAAAAGAGCAGGTGTCCTGGCCAATATTTACCCTCAACTAACAACAGCAAAATAGATTATCTGGGCATTATCTCATTACTGTGTGTGGGACCCTGCTCCGTGCAAACTGGCTGCATTTCCTATATTACAACAATGACTCCACTTCAAAAGTGTTTCATTTGCTATAAAGTGCTTTGGAATGTTCTGAGGACATGAAAGGCGCTCATTCTTTCTTTAACACTTCTGTCTTTTTCCTTGCACTTTTAGCGAAAGGGCAAATCTATCTGTGACTGTAGAAAATGAGAAGAATGAAGTTATAGCTCATGCCGCTTTCTTAGATTATCCAAATATTGAAGCTGTTGAACAAAACAACTGGGAACCCTGGTTACATACGTATGGTCCGAGTTCAAAATGCACAGTGAGTTGAAACCAGAAATTATTCAATATTTTTGAATGTTAAATATTATGCATACCTGATTAACAAAATGTTTTCATCATTACAATAAATATGTTTCCTGCTAATGTTGTCATTGGCATGGATTTTGTAGTGAGCAGTGAAGCAAAAGTGCTTGCCACTGACCTCAACGAAAGCTGCCCACAAAGATCTAGCAATTACTCAGGAGTGATTTTCCTCTTTCCTCACAGTAGTTTAAATCTGGCATCAAGTCAAGGAGATGTCTTGGCAGCAGCAGCAGTGTTGTCCCCAAGCCAGTGAGCAACCAATTGCACTGAAGTATTGACATAGCAAACTAAGCAGATGAAAGAGAAGGATATTAAGTGCTTCCATTTTAAGTTTTCAGATGGTGAAATAAATTATGATTGTATTAAAATAGAAGCTAAAGTAAAGATAAACCAACTTAAAAAATAACAATAGCACTTCAAAAAAAATTTGAAATTTTTTTTATCGTTATGGAGAAATTGGACATTCTACAAATTCACATTATCTTTTCAGGGCCAGTGAGAATGTTTAACAGTAATTATGACATTAGTATGTTATTACAAAACCCAGTTACTCCTTGTTCAACAATGTATAACTTTTTCAAAGATTTTTACAGTGAACTTAAGCATAAGAATCAAAGTTCTCATTGATTTCCATTGATTGCAAGCTTTGGATCCTCACAGTGCACCCTCTGGAAAATCAATGACAGCAATTTCTTTATTTCCGTTTTATTGTGTTATTGAAGACTCCCTTCCCCCTGTCTCCCCAACCTGGATTCTCCCCTTACCCCATATCACTTTCTTCCTTCTTTTCTGTCCTTACTCCTTCTTTCTCTCTCCTTCGACCTCTTCCCTTCCTTTCTTGTCTTTTACTCGAAATAACCTGCTTAACTCCTGTTTCCTCCTCCAATCATTCTGTGCTCCTGTCCCTCACAGTTTTGCCATTTTGTCTCTCCTTTCCCTTTCACTCCTTTCCCCCATCCCTCATTTTTCTGGCCCTCCTTTCTGTTCATCTTTTCCCTCCATCATCTTCATCCATCCTTTCTACTCCCCCAACCCCTTCTACTCCATAATTATAATATAACAAACACTTTGTAGTGGGAAAGCTGTGATTTCACTTCAGTTTATGGCTGACCATTGTGAATTGCGAATTATGTAGTCATGCATGAGTAGAGGAATGTTACCTTTCATATGTTTCTTGTAGATTGTTGAACCCTATATTGTGCTGAAAGTTGTTTTTTGCAGAAAACAATTACATTTATCTAAGATAAAAACAAAAATACTGCGGATGCTGGAAATCCAAAACAAAAACAGAATTACCTGGAAAAACTCAGCAGGTCTGGCAGCATCGGCGGAGAAGAAAAGAGTTGACGTTTCGAGTCCTCATGACCCTTCGACAGAACTTGAGTTCGAGTCCAAGAAAGAGTTGAAATATAAGCTGGTTTAAGGTGTGTGTGTGGGGGGCGGAGAGATAGAGAAAGAGAGAGGTGGGGGGGGTGGTGTGGTTGTAGGGACAAACAAGCAGTGATAGAAGCAGATCATCGTTGACATCTTTTGATGATCTGCTTCTATCACTGCTTGTTTGTCCCTACAACCACACCGCCCCCCCCCCCCCCCCCCCACCTCTCTCTTTCTCTATCTCTCCGCCCCCCACACACACACCTTAAACCAGCTTATATTTCAACTCTTTCTTGGACTCGAACTCAAGTTCTGTCGAAGGGTCATGAGGACTCGAAACGTCAAATCTTTTCTTCTCCGCCGATGCTGCCAGACCTGCTGAGTTTTTCCAATTACATTTATCTGTTCTCTGGTTTCTGGTATGCAAGTATTATAGGCTACATTTTGGGCACTGGCTAAATGTGACTCTAAATGGTTTTATTTAAGTGTTTCAGATTTTTCTATAGCTGATTCATGTTTACATACAACATTTTTTAAAATTTTGGCAGCCTTTGAACACCCTTTTTATGCATTTGCTTGTGGCAAAACCAGAGGTTGCAGTTGGTTGTGCTAAAGAAATAGTCAGGTAGGTTGTGTATTAGACAATATTTCTTAATTATAGATAATGTATGCATTCCACCACATGAATACGCTTAGATACTGTGCGAAAAAAATCTTTGCAAAGCCACTTTAAGAGTTGTTGATTAGATGTACCTTGGATGGTTTGGAGCAGAATGGAAGCAGGTTTGAGGTGAAGACATATGGGGTCACACCAAAGATGAAAGGTGGGAGGAATATCTCAGACTTTGAGAGGTGAAGGGCAAGTGGAGAAATGACCTGTCTATTCAAAACTACATTAGTTTCAAAATTCTAACAAAAGATGCCACTTACTATTTAGCTGTAACCTATGATCCTTAACAATTCTGCTCAATATTATCTTAGAAAGAATAAAGTGACATTGCACAGATCACTTAAAAGAGGAAAGTCCACCTAGAGGAATATTTATTGTTTGAAACTATCCTCTCAATACTTACGTGAAAATCAGAATATTCAATAATACTTTGAATTCTTAACCCCATGGAGACCTGCCATTTTTGGTCTTTTTCCCCTTTTGATGACAAAGGTAATGTGGAAATGCCAATTGCAACCCAAGTGGCTCCTGTTTAATTGTGTTGGCAAAATTTGGCCAGCCTGAGAACTGCTCTGGACTTATCCAAGCTGAAGAAAACAGACTATCACAAAAGTTTGCACTTAGGTGCCTTAGGTTCAGCTCCCATCTAGTCTGAAGCTGCAGTCGGCTTGAAATGAATGGAACTGCTCTAAGATGTAGGTGACTCCTGTGAGTCTCCAGAAATGGGCTGGAGGGTAAGAGACCTGAAATATGGATCCCTGATAGACAGACTTTCAGCAAAATAATACTTCACTTCTGATTTCTCTATTTGTTCATTATTGGACTACTGTTGTCCTTTTACAGTGTGTTTATGTGTGTGTAAGTAAGGGCAGGATTTTCGGCAGGCAGGACCAGAAATTCCCACCCAAAGTCAATGGGCCTTTGCTAGTCTGTCAAATTGTCCGTCCCACCCATGATGATTCCCGCAGTGGGCGGGACTGGAAAATTTAGGTCTAAATGTGTAAGTTGGAGGTGAGAGAAAGAAGAACTGGGCTGTAGTTTATGACCCCACCCCCATGCTTGACATGTTTTCAGGGGGGCATGTAAAATATGATGGACGGCTAACCCATCAGCTTGCTGCCCAACCCCGTAATAGTGGTGGGTGGTTGGGTGCCGAACAGCAGTCTGCCTGCCGTTTTTTTTAAATTCTCATTAATGGACAATTGAGTTTGTTAACAAGCCAGTTGACCTGAATAATATGCTGCCGTGCCACAACACAGTTGGCATGGGCAGGCAGGCGAGAGTCAGAAGGCCGTTTGTAAAAAAATAATTTTATTGAAAAGGTGGGAAAGCAGGGGGGAACATCATTCGAGGGAGTGCCCTGTGCACAATGGAGGCACCCCCCCAAACCCTCTTTGTTCCTCCTCATGGCCTTCAAAACCCATCCCCCCCACACCCCTCCACCCCCTAGGCTCCCAGATTCCTTTCCACCCTAAAAGCCCAGAACTTCACTGGGGCAGAATTTTACATTCCACGGCCGGGCACTTGCCCGACATGATCGGGCATAAAATCGTGCAAGCGCCCAACGTCATCGCACACTCATCTGATAGTTCACTCGGCAGGCACACACGGCAGTCGGCAGCGCACCTGCAGACAATTGGGTGGGCAATTAAGCCCATTAATGGCACAATTGAATGTGATTTTTTGTGGCCTGTCCAACCTTATGGTTGGGGGATGAGCCAATCAGCCAAGTGGTCTTTACTTTTTTGATGAAACCTTATCCAAGTGCGGGATGAAACCTCCATTAGGAAATAAAATAAAAAGAAATCTCTGGAGACAGCATTTTTATGAGGTGTACTTTCAGGTGCTTGACTATGCTGCATGGACATTTTTTGTAGCTTTTTTGTGCTTTAGTTTATTATTTGCAGATTTGCAGCTCCCTGAGGGAGCTGTCTGCCTTAAGGGTGCTCTCCCAAAGCACTCACCAGCACCCGCGGTGATGTCATCGCCAGCCCTCTTCCTGCCCCCACCCCAGCAGTGCTGAGCTTTCCAGTGCGCGTGAAATCGCGGTCAGGGCCCGTTTCCCAACCACTGCCGGGCTGGCAATCACGCGCGCCCAACGAGGGAAAAATTCTGGCCCTGGGTCTGGCCTCCATTTTCAACCTCTGTGGGCCTCCTTACAGTCCCAGCAGTACCCACTGCTGAGTTCTGGTGCTGTTGGCTACTGCTAGAGTTGCCAGCCAAAATTCCCACTCTCTGTTCATTTTTTTCAAATTCTTTCATGGGATTTGGGCGTTGTGGTAAGGCCAGCATTTGTTGCCCATCCCGAATTGTCTTTGAACTGAGTGGCTGGCTGGGCCATTTCTGAGGGTAGTTACGAGTCAACCACAGGTAGGTCAGACCAGGTAAGGATGGCAGATTTCTTTCCCTAAGGACATTAGTGAACCAGATGGGTTTTTACGACAATCAATGAATTTCGTGGTCACCGTTATTGAGACTAGCTTTCGATTCCAAATTTTATTAATTGAATTTAAATTCCACTAACTGCCATGGTGGGATTTGAACCTGTGCCCCCAGAGGATTAGTCTGAGCCTCTGGATTACTAGTCCAGTGACATTACACCACTGTCTTCCCCCTAAGCTGTATAGACCGACCCTGGCATGTATTGCTGCCTAGCAATATGCATGCACCATCCGCCTCCCTATAAAATTCTGCCCACTGAGTAGCATTTTTTGCCATATAAACTGATTAGGGTCTTATGTACTATGTTAGTTTTAATGTTTGCATGATTTATAAATTTTAGTTTCATGACGACTTCTTCACATTTAGATAAATGTCCCAGTGTAATTATTTGATTGCTCGTCATTTCTTCAGATATTGCACTGAGGTTATGCTTGATAGCCCCTACAGAAATAATAACAATTATGTACAATATTGTAATATGTAAATGATATTCATTGATTCTTGTTCTTGAGCTTCATTAACCAATGTAACCAAAATTTATGAAAAAGATTATTTTTTTCCAATACTGGTATAGGACCGTCTTTGGTGCCATCCGAGAACTGCACTTTATAATCCTTGCTGTTCGAAAGAAAGTTGCCCTAGGTAAGAGATTATTTTGAGTTGTTAGAGATCTCGTTCTTCATTTTTGGATATTTCCTATTTTTAAAAATTTATTCAATCACGTAAATCTAGTAATGATTTGTCTTACTTCCACATCAGATCCTGCTGTATCTGTCCTGTTTGCACCCATGCCGCAGTATAGGAGGGTGGACGGTGTGCACTATTCGGCCTTCATCTGTTATAGAAAGGATTATGTTCCAGTGCTACATATTCGAAAGGCCAGGTAATGGAGCTACTAATTCCTTGTAGGGATTGCTTTTTCCATATGACTTGCTGAAAGATATTAAAATTTGAATTTAGTTACATTTTGAATGAACAGAGAGTCTGAGGAAAGAGTGAGCTTGCAGTTTAGGATGCCTCTCACAAGATATCAACACATCAATCTCTTTTGATGTGTGGCCACCATTATGTAGGCAAACATAGCAGTTAATTTATGCACAGCAAAATCAAAAGAAAAGAACTGAAATAAGTAACCAGTCATTCTGTTGTACTAGAGTTGATAGATCAATAAATGTTGGCTGGACCTTGGAGAACACCAGTACTTTTCAAATAATGCTATGGGATCTTTGATGTCCACCTGAGCAAGAAAACTGCGCCCTTCAGTTTAATTTCTGTTCCAAAAAAGACAACTCATCCAACAATGCAGCACACACTCATTATTTGTACTGAAATGTTAGCCTAGATTATGGTGGAATTTAATCTTGGTGAAGGGGGTCTCACTATTTGGTTGGGGAATGACGAGAGCCCCACATCACCTCAACTGGGGAAGGCCTGATGGAATCAAGTGTCTGTCGGGCATTTAAGTGTCCAGTGTTGGGCTTCTCCAGGATTTAGGAACACCAGGGCGGAAATCCTGTTCTCCCTAAGAGAGCCGCTGGCCAATCAGAGGCCGGCCGCTCTCCATTACAAGCAGCCTCATCAGGAGCAGTGACGGCTGCATCCATGTAGTGCACCCAGGTAGAGGTCTCGAAACAACGAGGGGCCCAAACCACAGGTAATTGAGAGTGGGATGGGGTTTATGGGGAGCAGACACCAGCTGGAGGTGTGGCAGAGAATCAGCAGCAAGGAGGGTGGCTCTCAGCTAGTCCCCCCTTCCCGATGCTGGCTCCCTCGATCAGGCACTGAAGGCCTTTAAATTAGGGGCTCTCCACGGGAGGCTGCAAGCAACCCCTATATGGTTTCCTTGTTGGTTTCCCCATATGGCAAGTAATGGGCATTAATTGCCTACTAAAGGGCCTCGATTAGCATCCTGGAGGGAAGGCCTCCATAAAACCTCCCACCCTGGACTTAATTGGGTGGAGGTGGGGAGGCAGCGGGGTTCCCACCTTGCACGCTCTTGCTTGGTTAAATGCCCCCCTGCCTCCAATCTCACGTTGGGAGGGGTGTCCATTAAATTCCACCCTCTGTGCTCAAGTCTTGGAGTGGAGCTTGAATCCATCACATTCGAAGGTGAAAGTGCAATCACTGAGCCAGCTATAACAAACAAAATTAATGATTAGCTTTCACATCTTGGTGAATATTGGTAAATATTTGGATTTAAAACAATCATTTAAAGTATTTATGTATGTACGCTGGGTTAGAAGGTCTCTGGAATTCCATTTGTAAAGTGGTAGGACATCACTTTTCTATTAATTTTCAAAACGAAGAATTTGATCTGAGCTGGGCCAATAAGAAGGGAAAAGTGGAGAAGAAACTCAATTATTTCCTGCCAAGGAATCAGAAAGTTTTGATGGGAAAGTTAGATACTTCATGTTCCACTGGCTTGAGTTTCATTGGAAGAGAATAGGCATCAGTCTATATCGTATTGTATAACATTGTGATAATGGTAAAGGAAAATAACTTTTTTTACTATTAAATGAGAAGCAAACTAAAACAAATTCTGAATTTGAAAGTTCATAAACCTCCAGCCATCCCAAACCAGTGAACTATAAAAACTTCCTGGTCTTCAGTATTTGTTTCTCAGCTTTTATATTTGGCATTCTCAAGGCAAAACTTTGTTATAATTTTATTTGACATAGCAAATAATTTACTTGAATCTAGGATATCTTAAACTGATATTAAAGGAAATAGCTACTGAGATAGTGGATGCACTGGTAGTAATCTTCCAAGAGTCCTTAGATTCTGGAAAAGTCCCAGAGGATTGAAAACTGCCATATAACACCCTTATTCAAAAAGGTAGGGAGATAAAAAAAACAGGTAATTATAGGCCAGTCAGCTTAACATCTGTCATTGGGAAAATGTTAGAGTCTATTATAAAGGATGTAATAGCAGAACATTTAGAAATGCATAATCTAATTAATCAGAGTCAGCATGGCTTCATGAAGGGGAAATCATGCCTGACAAATGAATTAGAATTCTTTGAGGCGGTAATTAGCAGGATAGATAAAGGGGAACCAGTAGATGTAATACATTTGGATTTCCAAAAGGTGTTCGATAAGGTATCACACATAAGGCTACTTAAGAGCCCATGATATTGGGGGCAGTATATTAGCATGGATAAAGGACTGGCTAACTAATAAGTTAGGATACAGGAGGCATTTTCAGGATGGCAACCTGTAACGAGTGGAGTGCGACAGGCATCAGTGCTGGAGCCTATTATTTGCAATCATTATTATTTACAATATATATTAATGACTTGGATGAGAGAAATGAATGTACTATCGCCAAGTTTGAGGATGACACAAAAATAGTTGGGAAGGCAAGTGGTGAGGATGACGCAAAGAGTCTACAGAGAGATATAGACAGGTTAAGTGAGTGGGTAAAAACGTGGCAGATGGAATATAATGTGGGAAAGTGTGAGGTTAAGCACTTTGGCAGGAAGAATGGAGAAAGACTGCAGAGAGCTGTAGCACAAAGGGATTTGGGGGTCCTCGTGCATGAATCCCAAAAAGCTAGCATACAAGTTCAGCAGGTAATAGGAAAGGCAAATGGAATGTTTGCCTTTATTTCAAAGGGAATGGAGTATAAAAATAGGGAAGTCTTGCTAAAACTATACAAGGCACTAGTTAGACCACACCTAGAATACTGTGAACAACTTTGGTCGCCTTATCTAAGGAAAGATATACTGGCATTGGAGGTAGTCCAGAGAAGGTTCACTGGGTTGATTCCGGGGATGGAGGGCTTTTCTTATGAGGAGAAGTTGAGTCGGTTGGGCCTGTACTCATTCGAATTTAGAAGAATGAGAGGCGACCTTATTGAAACATATGAGATTCTTAGGGGGCTTGACAGGGTAGATACTGAGAGGTTGTTTCCCCTTGTGGGAGAGTCTGGGACCGGACAGCACAATCTCATGTAAGGGGGTGCCCACTTAAAACAGAAATGAGGAGGAATTTCTTCCCTCAAAGGCTAATCAATCTGTGGAATTCTTTACCGCAGAGGGCTGTAGAGGCTGGGTTGTTAAGTATATTCAAGGCTGAGATAGGCAGATTTTTAATCAGTAAGGGAATCAAGGGTTATGGGGAAAAGGCAGCAGGAAAGTAGAGTTGAGGATTATTAGATCAGCCATGATCTCATTAGATGGCAGAACAGACTTGATGGGCCGATGGCCTACTTCTGCTCCAATGTCTTATGGTCTTATGGAATTTCAAGATGATTATTGAGTAAAATTGAATACAACTATTACCAGGGACAAAATACACATTCATTGGGAAAGGCATGGATTAATCAAGGAGAGCCAACATGGATTTGTTTCAGGTAAGTTTGTGTCAGACCAGCTTGATTGAATTATTTGAAGAGGTAAAAAAGGAGGTTGATCGAGGTAGTGCAGTAGATGTAAAGGAACAGATGGCTAACTATAATGCTGAAAAGATTCATGGCAATCAGAAGTTGTTGAATATAAGGAACATTCAGGTAATTTGTTGAAATTAATTTCTGTGTATTAACTACTGATGGGAGAATGATAATGTTGCCACAACGAATTCAAGTGAAATTTATTTTACAAATCTCTGCATGGCCTCGCTCCTCTTCATCTCTGTACAGGTATCCACCATTCAAAACAAGTTCTTATTGCACGTTTTTGCTTCAGCGCGGTTTGTAAATTAGGATATTCCACGAATAGCGTTACCTCTATTTTCATTTTGGTGTCGTTCCTATGCATGCTCAGTTTTTTTAAAACAGGCTACTACTTTGTTTCTTCCATCGCCGATCCCTCCGCTCGTCACTCACCTCCCCTAACCCTCCTGCTCACTGCTTCACTCCCCCGCTCACTGATTCCTTCTCCCGACCATCCTGCTCGCCACCACTATCCTGACCCTCCAGCTCACTAAGATAAAAGCAAAATACTGCAGATGCTGGAAATCTGAATCAATAACAGAAAATGCTGGAAAAACTCTGCAGGTCTAACAGCATTTGTGGAGAGAGAAAAAACAAAGTTAACGTTTTGAGTCCTTATGTTTCTTCCACAGAGCTAAAAAGAAACGAAAAATGTAATGAAATTTATACTATTTAAGGGGGTGTTGGACAGGTGAAGCTGGATAGAGGGCCAGTGATAGGTGGAGGCAAGGGAGAGATTGCCAAAGATGTCATAAACAAAAGGTCGAAGGGATGTGAATGATAGTGGTTCTAGCTAAAGGAGGTGCTGATGGTGACATTAAGGTCAGAAAGTAAAATGTGATAATAGCTGGACAAGGGTAAGCACTCTGGAAAGAACAACATGAACAAGTGACAGATGGCCCGTGTGGGGGTGGGGTGGGGGGAGGGAACGATGATGGGAAAAAAGATTGAAAATAGGATAAAAGGTGGGGATAAAACAATGAATAAAAATGAAAATAAATTTTAGAAAGTAGATAAAAAATAAAAATGAAAAAATAAAAATTGATAAATGAGTATTGAAAAGGGGGATAAAAGGGGGTGGGGATGGAGGAGAGAGTTCATGGTCTGAAATTGTTGAACTCAATATTCAGTCCGCAAGGCTGTAAAGTGCCTAGTCAGAAGATGAGGTGCTGTTCCTCCAGTTTGGGTTGAGCTTCACTGGAACATTGCAGCAGGCCAAGGACAGACGTGGGCATGAGAGTAACATGGGGTGTTGAAATGGCAACCAACAAGGAGGTCCGGGTCATGCTTGTGGACAGACCGAAGGAGTTCCGCAAAGCGGTCACCCAGTCTGAATTTGGTCTCTCCAATGTAGAGGAAACCGCATTGGGAGCAACGAATGCAGAAGACTAAATTGAGAGAAGTGCAAGTGAAATGCTGCTTCACTTGAAAGGAGTGTTTGGGCCCTTGGACGGTGAGGAGGGAGGAGGTAAAGGGACAGGTGTTGCACCTTCAGCGATTGCATGGGAAGGTCCCATGGGGGGGAGATGAGTTGTTGGGGGTGATGGAGGAGTGGACCAAGGTGTCCTGGAGGGAAAGGTCCCTACAGAATGCCGACAGGGTGAGAGTTGTCGGGTGGGGGGGTGGGGGGGGGGAGGTGAAAGGAAGATGGTGGTGGCATCATGCTGGAGTTGGCGGAAATGGCAGAGGATGATCCTTCGAATGTGGAGGCTGGGTGGGGTGAAAAATGAGGACAAGGGGGACCCCATCATGGTTCTGGGAGGGAGAGGAAGGTGTGTGGGCAGATGCGCAGGAGATGGGCCGGACACGGTTGAGGGCCCTGTCAATCACAGTGGGTGGGAAACCTCGGTTAAGGAAGAAGGAACACATGTCAGAAGCTCCGCTTTGGAAAGTGGAGATGTGGAAATTGGAAGCAAAATTGACAAAATATTTTCCAGGTCCAGACGAGAGCATGAAGCGGCACCGAAACAATCATCGATGTGCTGCAAAAAGAGTTGTGGGAGGGGGCCTGAGTAGGAATGGAACAAGGAATGTTCCACATACCCCATAAAGAGACAGGCATAACTGGGGCCATGTGGGTACCCATAGCTACACCTTTTATTTGGAGGAAGTGAGACAAGTTAAAGGAGAAATTGTTCAGTGAGAGAACAAGTTCAGCTAGAGGGAGGAGAGTGGTGGTGGATGGGGATTGTTCGGATCTCTGTTCAAGGAAGAAGCGGAGAGCCCTCGTACAATCCTGATGGGGGATGGAGGCATAGAGAGATTGGACATCCATGGCAAAGAGGAGGTGGTTAGGTCCTCTTCACCATGGATGTCCAATTTATCAGTTTTGCTTCTGATTGCCACCCCTCCGTTACCTTCACATGGCCCATCTCTGCCACTTCCCTTCCCTTCCTTGTCTCTGTCCCAATTTCTGGTGATAGACTGTCCACCAATATTCACTACAAGCCCACCAATTCCCACAGCTACGTCGACTACAGCTCCTCACACCCTGCTTCCTGAAAGGACTCCATCCCATTCTTTCAGTTCCTTTGCCTTCGTCACATCTGTTCTGATGATGCCACTTTCTAAAGTGGCGCTTCTGACATATCTTCCTTCTTCCTTAACCGAGGTTGCCCACCCACTGTGGTTGACAGGGCCTCAACCGTGTTTGACCCATCTCCTGTGCCTCTGTACTCACACCTTCCTCTCCCTCCCAGAGCCATGATAGGGTCCCTATTGTCCTCACTTTTCACTCCACCAGTCTACGCATTCAAAGGATCATCCTCCGCCAACTGCAGCATGATGCCATCACCAAACACATCTTCACTTCACCTTCCTCCACCCCCCACCACCCCCCCCCCCACCCTACCACCCCCCCAGCCAGCACTCAGTAGGGATTGTTCCCTCCGGGACACCCTGGTCCACTCCTCCATCACCCCAACACATCATCTTCCTCCCATGGCATCTTCCCATGCAATCGCAGAAGGTGCAACACCTGTCCCTTTACCTCCCTCCTCCTCACCGTCCAAGGGCCCAAACACTCCTTTCAGGTGAAGCAGCATTTCACTTGCACTTCCCTCAATTTAGTCTACTGCATTCGTTGCTCCCAATGCGGTTTCCTCTACATTGGAGAGACCAAATGCAGACTGGGTGACCGCTTTGCAGAACACCTTCGGTTTGTCCGCAAGCATGACCCAGACCTCCCTGTCGCTTGCCATTTCAACACTCCACCCTGCGCTCATGCCCACATGTCTGTCCTTGGTCTGCTGCATTGTTCCAGTGAAGCTCAACGTTTACTGGAGGAACAGCACCTCATCTTCCGACTAGGCACTTTACAGCCTTCTGGACTGAATATTGAATTCAACAACTTTTGATCATGAACTGTCTCCTCCATTTCCATCCCCTTTTTATCCCCTTTTTTCAATATTCATTTTTCAATTTTTATTTTTCACTTTTTAATTTTTATTTTTCATCCACTTTATTTTTATTTATTTTCCTTTTTATTCATTGTTTTATCCCCACCCTTTATCCTATTTTCAATCTTTTTTCCCATCATCATCCCCTCCCCCCACCCCACCCCCACACGGGCCATCTGTCACTTGTTCATGTTGTTCTTTCCAGAGTGCTTACCCTTGTTCTGCTATTATCACATTCTACTTTCTGACCTTAATGCCACCATCAGTACCTCCTTTAACCAGAATCACTATCATTAACACCCCTTTTTCCTTTTGTCCATGACATCTCCGGCAATCTCTCTTTGCCTCCACCTATCACTGGCCTTCTATCCAGGTTCACCTGCTCCACTCCCCTTAAACAATATAAATTTCATTACGTTTTTCGTTCTCTTTAGCTCTGAAGAAGAGTCATAAGAGTCAAAATGTTAACTCTGTTTTTTTTTTCTCTCCACAGATGCTGTTAGACCTGCTGAGTTTTTCCAGCATTTTCTGTTTTTGCCTCCGGCTTGCTATATCCCTGTCCCAAACTCTCGTTGCTACCCACATGCCACCTCACGTGCTACCCTCCTCCCGAGCCCTCACTGTGAGCACGGGCTCGGGAGAGGGGCTGAAAGAGGTTGAGAGGGAGCAAGGGGGCTGAGAGGGAGCAAGGGGGGCTGCCAGTGGGAAGATAGGGTGGAAAGTGGTGTGCGGAAGGGTCAGGGAAACGGTGAGTAGGAGGGTTGGGAAAGGGAAATGGCGAGCGGGAAGATCAGGAAAAGCGGTGAATGGTAGGGTCAGGGAGGGAAGTGGTGAGCAAAAAGGGGCAAGCTGAAGCTGGAGTGCAGTGAGTTGGAGGCGTGAAGTGGCGAACTGGAGCTAAGTAGAAAGTAAGTTATTAAGAGATCGTAAGAGGATCTTTGGGCCAGTTAAGTTCACTACAGCCAACATACTTACAAAATTAACAAGTCAGGAACATAACTCACCCTTATTACTTGTTTTCTTATGTGAAAGTGATTTTCATTTAGCATATTTTGGCTTAGCATGCTTTCTTTAGGAACACAATAGAAGCGCTAAATGATGGATAGCTGTAATCTCCTCCAGCCCTACAACCATCAGACATACTTGATTCTAGCCTCTAAGCATCTCCAATTTTAATTGCTCCGCCAATTGGCAGTCATGCTTTTGTCTGCCAAGGCTCTCAGCTTTGGAATTTGATCCCTAACCCTTTCTGCCTGTCCACCTCTCATTCTTCCTTTCTGACACTCCTTACAATATACCCTTTTAGTTGTCTGCTTCATATCTCTTTATTCAGCTCAGTGTCAAATTTTGTTTTTTATACTGTTCCTGTGAAGCGCCTTTGAACCTTTAATTCTGTTGAAGGTGCAATATAAATCCAAGTTGAAGTTCTTACAACTTGGAGCATTAATCATGACAACAAGTAGGTCTATCAGATAGGCATCATTCATCACTAAAATTACTAACCCTCTTAGAAGGTTTATTATCAGCAGAAAGATCTCGATGCCTCCCATTAATTCCATCCAGCCTCATCTGCCTGCAGTCTGTGATACTGTCAAATCACAATTCTTTTTTGCCCTCCCGTATACTCTATGCTTCTAAGAAATTGTGACGTGGAAAACTATATTATCCCCTATCACCTTGGGCCTGATTTTAACTTTGTAAGTGAATGTGTTTTGAGTGAGTTAAAATTGGGTCTTCTGATTCTATTGAAGAAAGAAAACCCCTCTTCTAGCTTTTTGTATTACAACCTGTTAAGGTGTTGAGGGACATCTTACCTCCTTCACTACTATCAGATATTACTGAGCTGGATTGTGTTAATATCAAGCCCATATTCCTGGCTTTGTGGGTTTGATTCAAACAGACAGCCCCCTAATAACTTTATTTGTGGGGTAACGTGAATAATTTGTCCACAAAATGTTGTTCTTCTTAAATTGAGCAGATTACCTTCTTTAGCGTGCTTGAAGATTTATAGGATTTTTGAAGAAGATCTTTTTCTAGTTTTAGGCCTTCAGTCTGTTTTACTCAAAGCATTACGGTGCTTCTTGAGGTCCTTGTTTGGCAGATAAAGTATCACCTTTCCATTATCTTTCCCTTCAGTGCTTTTTCTGGTAAATCATTTGGATGTCCAATAGCATTCTGCTTGCTATTATTTGTTATTTTGTTCTTATTGTCTGTCATCTTTCTTCTTCTCTTCCATCCTTTCTTAACAGCACAAATTCAAAATCTCACTCATGTCAGAACCTTTTAGTGTTTGACCACAGTGATGGAATATTCCACCTTGAATATTGTTCCATCTCAGTAGTTGATGGCCATTTCATTTTATTTCTGACAATGAGTATTTGTTTGCCTGGTACTTGCAAATGCTGAACTCTATGGTTAGTCTCTGAGCTCTGCTTCCATTTGCTACTTTACCCTGTGAATGGGTTTTTTGATACAGCAAATCCACATTGTAAAGCTTCTGTCACATACACTCTGGAGATGTTTTCAAAAATAATTTTATTCAGTTTTCAAAAGCATACATTCCAACTTACTTTCAGGTATATTTTGTGAAAGTGTACACTACCATCATTCTATAAAAGTCAGGATCTACATATATATTTTATGAATCCATTGTACAATTTGATTGCATGGTGCTTCAGGAATAGATGTTTTGATGTATCCAGCTTTCTTAGTAAGATTGTGCTGGGACAATGTAGGTTGGGAGGTAGGTTCGATAGAGTTTTTTTGCTCCAGATTTTCAGGTTATTAGTTAGCCTGCAACAATTGAGGGAGAATGAAAATAATTTTTACCCTTCCTCTTTGTTTTGTGTTGCTGTTCTGGGGTGGGGGCAGGGGCTCATTGTGTGGATGGAGGGGAGGGAGGAGGATTGGTGGAGGAGCCATGGGGTGGATTTCCAAGAACAGAAATCAGACTTTTATAAAGGTAGTTTTGTAGGCAGAGTATTGTTTTATATTTGTATGTAAAATTTTTGGGCAGTATGCTCTTCAGTTTGGGTTTTTATTGTGATTATTCCAACACTGAACTGTAGAGGGCACTGAACACCATCCTGGAGAATACTTTACTGCAGGATTTGAATTCATGTTAACCACATAGTTCAATTAAAGTCCAAATCATGATATTGAACATGGGTTGACGGAAAATTTGCTGGAGACAAATCATTTTATTTTTGTATTTTGCAAGCCCGCCTTTGCATGTGCCAAGTCCATCTTTGGCAATACAGTATCAAATTCACAAGCTATCCCACTGTGTATATTCGTATTTATCTTCCTACCTATTGTGCATCTATTTTTTTTAATCAAACATGCACTGTAGCCTTCAGTGTATAAAATATTTCTGTATACAGACATTCTGTAGAAGTCACAGCCCTTACAAAGCAAATGCTGGCTTAGGGCAGGGCTTAGGGTGGGACTATCTAAGTTTGGAATTCCTAGTCCTTGCCTTGGGTAGGGAGTTGGGCTATACGTGGCAGACAGTAGTTTGAGAAATTAGTTAAACCAATCTCCATAAGAATGCACATGGGCCCTACAGGTGGGACCAGACCTAGTTAGCATCCTGGATCCCAAAGTCCTGGACAATTCCCTTGCATTGCTAGGGACCAGTAGAAATAGTGTTGATTCTGCAGGTGAGTTTGGGGAGTTGGGGTTGGGAGAGACATGGAAAGATACATAAGACAAGTGAACACCAAGGAAGCATGAAAAGTGCCACTTGAGCCCAGTAGCCTCATGCAAATGAAGCACAGGAAACGACTGCAGAAACTCCAATGGGAATCATTAATACAGGGCACTGGCGGGTGTGATTCCAGTACAATTGGTGGGCTTGGAGCCCTGAAATTCTGGAATCAGAATATCTACAGAAATCTAATGGAGTTATGCACATCTAGGTGGCAGGCAGCTGCTGTTGCAATTCCTGTGACCTCTGTCCTGAAGCAGATTTCACAGTCTTGAAATTAATCTAACTCCACTAACTGAGGTGCAATTTTTTTCTTATCCTTCAGAACTGGACAGTGTAAAAGGGCTGCTGAAGCTAAGTAAAAACAAAAGTAATAACTGGCCTGCCAAAGAACTAGCAGAAGCTGGGTGAACAGTCGAAGCTAGGGCAACAAGCAAACCATGTTCAAATGCAGCAAGACATGGACAATATTGAGGCTTGGACTGACAAGTGGCAAGTAACATTTGCACCACACAAGTGCCAGGTAATGACCATCTTCAACAAGAGAGAATCTAGCCCTCGCCCCTTGACATTCAATGACATTACCTTCGCTGAATCTCCACTATCAACATCCTAGGGGTTACCATTGGTTAGAAATTGATCTGGACTAGCCATATAAATACTGTGGCAAAAAGAACAGGGCAAAGGCTAGAAATCCTGCGGCAAATAACTCACGGCCTGACTCCCCAAAGTCTGTCCATCATCTACAAGGCACAAGTCAAGTGTGTGATGGAATACTGTCCATTTGCTTGATTGTGCAGCTCCAACAACACTCAAGAAGCTTGACACCATCCAAGACAAAGCCCGCTTGATTGTCACCCATCCACATTCACTCCCTCTACCACCAATGCACAGTGGCAGCAGTGTGTACCATCTACAAGATGCACTGTATGAACTCATCAACTCTCTTTAGACAGTACTTTCCAAACCCACAACCGCTACCATCTTGAAGGACAAAGGCAGCAGACATATGGGAACACCACCACCTGGAAGTTTCACTCCAAGCCACTCACCATCCTGACTTAGAAATATATCGTCGTTCTTTCACGGTCGCTGGGTCAAAATCCTGGCACACTCTCCCTAACAGCACAGCGGATGGACACCACATCACATGGACTCCAACGGTTCAAGAAGGCAGCTCACTAACACCTTCTCAGGGGCAATTAGGGATTGGCAATAAATGATGGCCTAGCCAGCGATGCCCACATCCCATGAATGAATTTAAAAAAAGTAAAGCCATCAGCATTGGAGGAAGTGAAGAATTTCCTGGAATAGTGAATTACAAAAGAAGCTTCCTCATAAAACTCTTCACACTGACCCACTAGAAACCTGACAATACCCTTTTAGGTAGCTAAAGTAGCTTAAGCTTTTACTCTCTCCTTTACAAGGGTGAGGGGGGAAATATTCCAGCCTTGGCTGCTCAATTGCTCAAGAGTCATTGATTTGGCTATGGCATTGCAGAGTCCAAGAGCGGCACTAGCTGTGTCTAGTGTGGCAGGGTCACATAACTTCTAGCATTCTTTGCCAAAATATGAAGCTATATTGCCACCTGTGCCAATTCTGCCCAGCATGTGCACAAAACTGTCATCATAGAAGGTAGTACAAATACCCAGAAGGCAGATGACAAGAGAAAGAAGGCTGAATATTAAACATATGCAAAGATGACTGCAGCAAAGACTCTGACTGTAACATCTTGTGAATGTACAGAGATCAGCAATACTAGTAGCAATTATTGTGATAAAGGGGCAGGAAACAAACTGGAATCCTCAAAACCTGTTATCAATCCAGACTATGGCCTGCTCACTTTGTTTGGATTAGCTATCAAATAATATGATGACAACACAAATGTTTGCTGGTATTCATCAAACAATGTGATGTGATTCATCAAGCAATGTGATTGGCGGGCGGAGCGGACATCGCAAACTGATTTCACAACACCGTAAAACCGATTTTTGGCCTCCTCGTCATATTGTCCACTCACGCCACCGAACACGCTCAACGCTGGCGGGCACAGAAAATCCCGGCCAATGGAAACTAGCAGAAACTCCGAGCCATTTGAACATTATAAGCATATGGAATAAAAGGGAGAGTTATCAAGAAAAATATTGTTCTTACTGTTGACGATATCGGTCTCAATTACTGATAGACCAATTTAGCCTACTGAGCAACAGAATTATTAGATTGGAGAAGAAAGAAGCAGTTTTCCAATACATTGCACCTAGTAATGCATCTGGTGCTGCCAATGGACTAGAGTGTGCGTTTCCAATGCTTACCTAGAATGAGAAATGCCACTAAAGATTGTGTCTGTCTATATCCAACAGGGACTTTTCCACCACAGAACTTATTCAAAATAAATCTCCTATTTGGGAACAATATGCTAATCTTGGGGGACATCAATTCAAAACACCCAATGTTGGGTGCTCCTCAATGCTGCAGTCAAAAAGCTACTGAAAGAAATCTTGCATTTATATGGTGATCTCAGGACATTCCAAAGTGCTTTATGGCCAGTGAAGTACTTTAGAAGTGTTATTGTTGATTTGTCTCGGAAGACCTTGGGTGTCTAGTAAGAGTTCAGGGTAAGGCAAAGGTCTTTCCTTAAAAGTACTTTTATTTATGTAACTAACTATATACAAGATTACAAGACGTCAGGTCAGAGCTACTGCTCCTCTCTTAGAGAAAGATGAGTGAAAAGAACCTGAATGATCTCATTATGACATAGCTCCTTATGCACATGCTCAGTAGCTGTTATTAGATTCATGTTAGAGTTAACCCTTCACTCTTCGTCTCCCCCCCACCAAGTCTTTATCCCTACATTATTATATACATATCCTGCTACACATCCCTCCAAAGCCTCTATTTTTAAAGGCACTGTCTCTTTGGTGGTTTCACCGATCTCCCTGAATGTGTGCAGAGTTCTTTTTGAGGTTGTTGCGGATCTGTTCACTCCAACTCATTTCCTGAGAGTTTTTACTCCTTGTTTCCCTTATTAGTGGTTCTGCAGGCAAAGCGTCCTCCTGAGGATCAGGGTATGCAGCCCATCCTGCTAATGGTTTCCTGCTTATTGAAATCAAGGCACTCCTGCATCTTCGGATGACACATGTTTCAGTCTGGAATAGATACGATCTTGGTTGTTGTAATTTCTCCATTATGGTACCTTCTTGCTGCTGGTCTCTAACCCACACCATCTCTCCCTTTTCAGGAGTGGGAAGGTCGTGAACCCTGTGTGGTTGGTTGAAATTGTGGGCTTGGCCTGCTCTGTAATTTTCTTCCCTTTGTCTGACACGACTATGGTCTTCTACTGTGACATTTGGTTTCAATGTGTGGGGAGGAAAGGAAATTGTGTTCTTAGCTTGTGGCCCGTCAAAAGCTTGCATGAGGAGAAATTGTTCTGCAACGGTGTAAAACGATGACACAGCAGGGCTAGCTCAAAGTGTTGATTTTTTCTAAGTGGATCTTTAATGGTACAGACGCCTCTTTCAGCCTTGGTTGGCCTGAAAGTATTTCAGTGAGCTTGTGACATGGCCAAATCCATATGATGCTGCAAAGGATTGGAAACACTCATTGGCAACTTGTGGCCCATTGCCATAGATGACAATGTCTGGAATGCCATGTGTGGAAGACATCCTCTTCAGAGAGGTTATAACAGCTTCAGAGGTAGGCCATGTAGCTTTTGCACCTCTGTACCGCAGAAATAATAATCCACAATCATGAGAAATACTTTTCCTTTGAATTCAAATAGGTCCATACCATGACTTGAATGGGAAAAATGAGGGCAGAAGTGATTCTTTGCTCCTGGCTGTGAATGGTACAGGTGACACAGCTGGAGACCATGGCCTGAATTCTATGCTCCAAAAACGGGAGCAAAACGTGCATGCGCCAACGCATTGTAGGGTGTGAAGACATCAGGTCGCTTTCTTGGCATCATCATGCCAGTCTGGGATCATACAGTTAGAGGACAGGTCTGGAAATCAGGAGCCAACCCACACTTTGCAAATTGAAGGTAATATGCTAGTAGTTCTCATTAAAAGGGCAACCGACTGCCATAATACGTGCAGAATGGAATAAAACACTTTCGGAGTGGGATTTACGCCAGCCATATTTCCCGTTTGTTCATCAGGTGGGCTGTAATGGTGGGTTGTCTAATCTGAGGGCAGAGTGAAATCTTAGCTGTTCAGTGTTCTTTGGCCGCTGGATGTGCCTTTTGGAAGAAGTAGATGTACACTGACTTAAATTCATGATTTAAGAACCTGAGACCTCATACAAAGAGGTACATTTCTGCATTGTGCTGCTGAGGAGGCCAGAGTGATCCTTTAAATTACGCTCCGGCGAGCTCCAATGCCGGATATAGCGCCCTACTATGATTGAGCGGGATACTCTCAGTCTGCAGCCTGGAACCCACCCAGCACCCTTAATTGGCCCAACTAATGCTTTATTCGACATCTTTGGGTGGCAGGGTCAGTAGTCTGAATGCCAGCCGCTTTCAGGTACGCGGCCCACACACTGGGCTTGCGTGTATTATTTAGACCCATGTCTTCGATAGAATGTGACATACCTGGCCACCATGTGGACTGTTGTGCTCTGGCGCGACACTTGGAATTACTAAGATGTGCTTGTTGAATCTTCTGGAGGACTCCCAGGCAGAGAGCGAATGGTGCCACCAATTGTTCATTTTAGACCAAGAGGTCATCTATGCTGCTAATGTGGCAACGTTGTTCAAAGTAGTGCCTCAGTACAGAGTTCCAAGCAATATGCTGTGGCCATCCATCAAGGCAGTATGTGTGAATCTGCATACATTCTTCTTCTCACCTTTAAGCCTCTCGAAATTCTTGCAACTTTTGCTCTGTTGCTGTCAGATATCAAGTGGTTAATGTTGTGAAGGGCTTGAGTTCCTTAATAAAAATGTTATCTTCTTGTTCTGGGTAATTGGTGGGTATCCGTGACAGAGTGTCACAGTTTGGTATTTACCCTGCACATACTCCATAGTAGCGTCATATCGCATGAGCCTCAATCTGAATCCTTGGCGTTTTTCCAATTTCCTTGGTGTTCAACAAGGTTACCAGTGGTTTGTCATCAGTTTTGATCTTGAATTGTAAGCCCGAGACATAATCAGAAAATTTTTCACATGCTCAAGTCACTGCAAAGGCTTCTTTCTCTGACAGCATAACATTGTTCAGTCTCAGTTAAGGACCTTGATGCATAATAGACAGGTTTTCTTATTCCATTACTCTGGATCTGGAATAACACCACTCCCAGTCATTTTGCCCTTACATCCGCCATTACAATAGTTAGAAGTTCAGGACCATAGTGAGCTAGGATCTCCAAAGATATCAATAATGTTTTGATTATTTCAAATGATTGCTAAGTCCAGTACCATGCATGATCTTGTCACAAAAGCTGCCTTAGAGCTTCATTTACTTGTGCTAGGTGAGGTAGAAATTTTCCCAGTTGGTTAACCATAGCCATAAACCTTTGTAGTTCGGTGCTATTCCTGTGAGGCAGGAATTCTCTTGTGGCTTTTGTCTTCTACAAGGCTGCAGTGATTCCTGTTGCCTGTATTCTATGGCCTAGGAATTTTATTGTGATTTTGGAAAACTCTCACTTCTTGTTGAGTGTTAAGCCAGCATCTCGCAGTGTTCTTAATGGTCCTCTTATACTTTGGTCATGTTCTTCCTTAAATGTCATTTATGTGGCATATGACAGCTTTCATACCTTCTAGTGTGTTGGACATCGTCCTTTGGAAAATTTCCAGCATGGACATGATGCCAAAAGGCAGATGCTTGAAACAGTAACATCCAGTGGGTGGTTAGAAGTTTTGACTCCTGATCCAGCAGTAACTGTCAGAATCCACTGTTACGTCAAGCTTAATAGAGATTGTACTCTTCGCGAGTTTGGCTAGGTTCTCATCTACCGGCGCCATCAGATGTATTTCTTGTTCACCAGCCTTGATCAGTTGCATCAGGTCAATGCCATTTCAGATGGAACCATTTAGTTTTGGAACTGGTGCCATACCAGAGCACCACCTGGTTGGTTTAGT
The DNA here is from genome assembly GCF_017639515.1 of Carcharodon carcharias. Classification (NCBI taxonomy): domain Eukaryota; kingdom Metazoa; phylum Chordata; class Chondrichthyes; order Lamniformes; family Lamnidae; genus Carcharodon; species Carcharodon carcharias. The sequence continues at coordinate 104,208,102 of NC_054468.1, forward strand.
GACTGGTGAAATAACCACTTGTTGAAGCATCATCTCAATCTCACTCCCATTTTACAAATAGGTGTGGGACCTTTACCTTTCACCACCTGTCCGTAAACAGAAAAATGTTTTGAATTGTTTCTTCTTAATATTGCCCAGCCCCTCAGTTTTTTGTGTGATCCAGTTTCTATGAATAACCCCACAGCAAACTTGAGGTAGGATGAACTCAAAGGGTTAGTTTATTGCACACATTCAAAATGTGAAAAGGAGAGTTTGCAACTTCCCCTCAGCACTCATAAAGTAAAGAGGGATAGAGAAAAGAAGGTCTTGCTGTACAGAAATCACAGAGAAAAATAAATATTGGTTCACGTGAGTTCCAGAGCCCAGAATCAAAGTCCATTGAGGTATTCCTTCATGGAGGTCGGCAGGCTGAAAACCAATGTTGTAAAATTCACTTTTCTGGTGGTGTTGACTTCACAACATGAGATAGGCAAGCAGAGATGAATCAGTTTGGTAGGTAATAATACCAGAAAAGGCAAGGTAGATGGGACCAAGTGTACAACCTGGACCAGAGCTCCATTGGTACAGCTTGCTAGCCAAATGTTAAAACAGGGGACTAGGCTATGCAGCTCAGCAAGGAATTATTAACTTGTTCAACAAGCCAGAGACTTGGGTCACATGACCTTACCTTTCCACAAGATCTTCAACAAGGATGTTTTTCCATTGTCTGGAATTTGGCTGGGTCTCCAGGACAGCTAAACGTCCCTGCCATCATGGGTTAAAAGGAACGTTTGAGAAGTCTTTGTTTTAGTAGACTTTCTGTCTTTGCTGGCAAGCCTGAGTTATGAAATACAAAAGCCTTTTGATGTAGCTCCCTTTAAAGTTGGGCTGTGCAATCCCCATGTGATTGTTAGTAGCTCCTCAGAGAAAGCGAGGTTTGAGATTTCCGAAACTGCAAAGTGGCTTCTTTTTTTCTGGGGTCACAACAAAAACTCACAGATGGAGGGTCAGGCATTGTAATGATCTTTGTTCAGCCAAGATCCAGTATTAAATTAAGAAATAGACATGAGGATATATTTTTATAAAAATACACTGTGTGAGGGTCTGTTCTGCCAGTCCTCCCGACCTCGAAGAAAAAAACCGAATTCGATTTCATTGTTTCTATGTGGTATTGTGAAAGAAAAACAAGAAGTAAAGAAGCATGAATTCATTCTCTCATTCAATCTGGAAAGTCAAACACACAGCTAGCAGGGGCAATGGCAGTTTCTTGCTGCATTTTTGAAGTTTAATCGTGGGATGGGGCATCAGAAAGGACATTGTGGAATGTTTAGGTAACCTGGGAAGATTCAAAATCTATCTTTTTTGGGGAGTCTATTCGGGGGGTAGAGTTCTGAATTCTTCACTGTTGGGGATCAGGCATAAGCAAAGCTTATGTTTTCAGAACTCAGTGCCTGCCCAGTTCCTGATTATGTAACTTCTAAAGGGTCTGGGGGTTTTACAGGATGGTTAGCATCCAGGAGGTTAATAATGGTCAAACTGTTCTGGGCTATCTGTAGGGAAATGCTGGGTGCCTCACTCAGTAAGTACAAAGTCTGTTGATCACAGGGCTGACCTGTACTTGTTATGCTTAGCCCTTTCCTGTTCACCTTGGTAACTTGTCGGTTCAATTGTTCATACCCAGGCACTGTGGTCAAGCTGAATGTCAGGTAGTTGGGGGTTTTTAAAGGGTTTTTGGCTTTTTTCAGGATTTCCTGTTCAGTGTCCAGTTCAGATGCAAGCGCAGTTGGGGTGTTCCAGATACTTTTGCTAAGCACTATGGGTTGACACTGCAACAGGCAGTTAATCTTCTTCCAAACCTGGGTCAGCTTTTCTGGGCCCGGATGATAGGAAAACTGCCTTCTGGAAGGGAGCTCTTCCACATCCATATTAGTTAGGGCTACAGTGATGTAGCCTGATTGCTACAGGGCATTTTAAATGCAGTGGGCAGCTCTGTCAGGTTGTCTCACAATCCTGCATTAAGGTGGGTGAGCATGGGGTCCAATCTTGCTGGAATCTCTCTGCTGGTCAGTTGGATAGAAGGGGTTTCAAAGTGGGCTTCACCTGTGTCTCCCTACAATCCATTGTTACTGTTGCGTGTTTTATCTTTTGCTTTGGGAATGAGTTTCCTCTAGGCTGTTCCATATCTTTTGGAACACCATTTTTCTCTGGTGGATGGTCAGCTTTCGCTGCACCGCCCTGTGGCTTTTCAACTAGGTGAGACATTACCCTCAGTCTTTCCAGGTTGATTTGGGAACTAAAAACAAAAAACTGCAGACGCTGGAAATCCAAAACAAAAACAGAATTACCTGGAAAAACTCAGCAGGTCTGGCAGCATCGGCGGAGAAGAAAAGAGTTGACGTTTCGAATACTCATATTGATGGGTCATGAGGACTCGAAACGTCAACTCTTTTCTTCTCCGCCGATGCTGCCAGACCTGCTGAGTTTTTCCAGGTAATTCTGTTTTTGATTTGGGAACTTTCCTGGTCTCCATTTAAATTTGCCATAAGGCTGTTAGCCAAACCAATCAATGACTTATTAGCCTGTGCCTTTGGCTCGGGAGTGGATGCTCTCCTAACTTGTTCCATGTCCGCTTGAATGCTTCTACCATCACGTGGAAGGGCAGCTCCAGCTATACTCCGTTGTGGCTTTTCAACTGGGTGAGGCATCTCAATCTCTATCAGCTTATCTATTTGGGGATTCCCTTTGTCCCTATTTAAATTTGGAAAGAAGGTTTCTGCCAGCCAAACTTCAGACAATTCCTTAACTGTTTTCTTTCCAGTTTTAATAATTTGTCTTCCTTCAGGCTCTTTGGCTATGTGGGGCATCTCCCTCACTATGTATTTTCCTGCTCTGGGACTTCTCTGGCTCCTGTTTAATTCCGGAATACCCTGAGAGTCTATTTTAAATTCTATTGACCCTTTTAATTTTACTGGCCTGGCTTTGGCCTAGTTAAATTCAAGCGGCTCTCGCTCAATGATTATGGGTTCTATTTCATCCTTTTGGGCCTCAGAACATTCCCCAGCCTTCTGTACTCCTCTAGATTTCTGCTTGCTGATGCTGGCCTCTTCTCTTTTGCTAGCTAACACTTTGCTGCCAGCCAAATCATTTCTGAGAAGGAAATTGATTGCTGCTACTGGTAGTTCAGGGACGATTCCTACTGTGATTCAAGGTCGCACTCTAGGTGGACCCTATGGAGATGTGCAAACACAGTTCCTCCTCTCATTCCACAGTTTAGTGCTTTGGCCCTCAGGGAGGACTTGGAGAGGGGAGGGCGCAGTGGGTGGGGAGGGGTGGTGGGGTGGTGCGGTTTATGTTTCTCTCCAGCATTAAAAACTGCTTGGCTACAGTGTCCTGGAGCAGTACAACAGCCTTGCTCACATCTTGGGACGGATATAGGGACATGGTTCCTGAAAGGACACAACTCCAAAAGCTCTCTGAGAGTTTGTCTGGCTTGGACACGCATTATGCCATGCCCTCGAGGGCTAGTTCCTGCAGCGAGGGTCTTTGCTGCCCTATCCATTGGAGCAACCTTCCGGGGACCACTCCTGTGGAGTCTTATTAGACCCACAGGCTTTTCTCGCAACCTCCAGCATTCAGTGGACTGCTATATTACAATGGGAACACGCTGGTCTCCGGGTTGGGTTAAAAGGAATGTTTGAAAGATATTTGTCTTAGTAAATTTTCTGCCTCTGCTGGCAAACCTGGGTCATCAAATACAAAAAGTCTTTGACGTAGCTCTCTTTGAAGTTAGGATGTGCAGTGGCCATCCCAACTTCAAAGTTGGTAGCTCCTCAGAGATAATGAGGTGTGAGATTTCAGAAACTGCAAAGTGGCTTCTTTTGTTCTCGGGTCAAAGTCAAAAACTCACAGAGGGTCAGCCATCTTAATAGTCTTTCTTCAGCCAAGGTCCAGTTTTAAATTAAGAAATATGAATGAGGATGTATTTTTATAAAAATATATGCTGTGAGGGTCTGTTCCGTCACACTGGCTACTTCCCAAGATGCTTGAAATTTCCTGGCCAGGCAAAGAGTCCAGTGACCCCAGAAATGAACAACTGATCAGGCTGTTGAACTACCTGGGAAAACCACTGGAAAGAGTAATCATATATCCCCTCCAGTATCATCTCGAGGCATTGACTTCAGCTGAAACCAAATGGGATTCAGTGGAGGACGAAACACCAGTTGCTAGAACTGGCAGACCATATTCTCCAAGTCTTTAGCAAGAAAGTATTGACATTGGGAGTGTGCTTGGAAGTGAAAAAGATTTTCCACAAGGTTTGGTTTAATGGGCCGCAATAGCTCAACATCCCTAGTGAACCAATTTGATGGATATCAAATTTCCTGGCAGAGTGCAAATTAGTGTTGTAATGGGGATATAGACATTTCCAAGAGGATTTGTCAATGATAGGAGTTCCCCAGGCATCAGTTTTAAGTCCACTTGTGCTTTTTATTTTATGACAACACCCAAACAATGGACTGGGCCTTGCCCACAGTTTGGGTATCCTCCATGAGTTCACAATAGCAGTAGAAAAACTCTAAGGTTGCTTAGGTGATTTGGACAAATGGACACTGGAATGATTAATTCTGATGAACTCCAGACAATGTATTATGTATTCTCCAAAAGAAGGAAGCATAGGGAACATGTTGTGATGATTGGATTTCTGTCATGTCTAATAAAATGCATGGAACTCCTGGGCATAACTTTGCAGAGGGATGTGGCTCTGAAATAGCATATTATTGACAGGCTGGGCTGATGGTGTCATTTGTGAAGAAAGCACAGAGAAGGTCAGCCACGAACTGTCACCAGTTGCATGTGCCCAGTCCTGGAATACTGCAGCTGGATACACAATGAGTCAACCTCAGATTGAAAAGCCATCCAGTTTTGGGGTTTATTCTCACATGTTCCTTAACCTACAAACAACCCAGAATTGCATAAAGGCAGCATTTCATTTCCCATGATTTATCTGGACAACATCTGTGGATTTCTAACAACTATAGAAAGCTTCTGCAACACCTGCAGAGGTACCTGTACAAAAAGAACTAATCATCGTTGTCACTATTGACAGGACGAAGGATAGAACTCATGCTGGTACATTTGCAACACTAAGGGCCCACAGTAGATGGCAAACCTAGATAATATTCAAACACTAAGTGGACTATGGCATAGGGGTCAACTGAATGCCACTAAAATCCAAACACCTGTCAGTATTGATTGTCACAAATTACAGAATATCGAAATGTGATAAAGGAATATACAATGGGCTATCCTTAGTCAGCTCCCAATGATGCTAGGTGAAACAAAAATAAGCATTGCAAACAAGTGTGCAAAGAAGAAAGAAACCACAGGTTGGGTAAGACGACCTTCCAGGTTAGATTAAGCCTGTATGGTTCATCTTGGACATCTTGGCTAATTTGATCCTATGAACTTATTTAATATCATTGTGCATCTTTATTGTAAAATTGCCTCATTACTGTGGTATCTAACCATCTTTGTATCATAAAATAATAACTAGTTTACAGAGTTTGTGGTTGTGGCAAGGCAGTTATCGTACCCAAAGACATCACTGCAGTAGCTTTTAATGGGAAGTGTCCCCAAACCAACCATCTTCAGCTGTTTTTTCAGTGATCGTCCCTTCATCATAAAGTCAGGAGCGAGGTTATTCACTGGAAATTCTTGAGTGTTCAGTTCCATTCATAAGACTTTCACTAATGAAGCAGCACGTGCCAGTCTACAGTAGGATCTGGATAATAGTTAAGCTTAGGCTGGCAAGTGGCAGGTAATATATGTGCTAAATAAGTGCCAGGTGATAACCATCTTAAATAAGAGATAAAAACAAAAAACAAAAAACTGCGGATGCTGGAAATACAAAACAGTTCTGTCGAAGGGTCATAAGGACTCGAAACGTCAACTCTTTTCTTCTCCGCCGATGCTGCCAGACCTGCTGAGTTTTTCCAGGTAATTCTGTTTTTGTTTCAAATAAGAGAAAGTCTATCTATCCCCTTTGACCTTCAAAGGAACCACCATCAGACTGGAAGCTCAGTTAGACTAATCATATCTGCACTGTGGTGTAAGATCAGGTTAAAGACTGGATACTCAATGACAGGTGCCTCACCTCCCAACTCCTCAAAGATGCCATTTACAAAACCTAATTCAAGATTGTGAATACTTACCAGTGCTCTGAGTGGGTGCAGCTCCAAGACATGTCACCACCTAGATAAAAGCAAAATACTGCGGAAGCTGGAAATCTGCAACAAAAATAAAAATAGCTGGAAAAACTCAGCAGGTCTGACAGCATCTGCGGAGAGGAACACAGTTAACATTTCGTGTCACCACCTAGGATTGGGCAATTTGCTTAACTGGTGTTGCTGACACTGGACTCAAAATCCAGCCCCTCCTCTACTAGCATTGTGCTCTGCAGATTGTACAAATTATACGATGCACTGAGCAACTCATCGAGATTACTTTGACAGTACCTCACTCCTATGATTTCGACTAATAATAAGGACAAGAGCAACAATGTCCTGGAAAGACCATCCTCTCCAAGTTGCACACCATGCTGGGGAACATATATATTTCTGTTCCTTCAGCGTTGACCAGTCAAAATTCTAGAATTCCCAACCTGATACATTGTGGGAACACCATCACAAGAAGAACTGCAGTGATTTAAGAAGGTGACCATCCTCTTGGGACAACTAGAGATAGGCAATAAATGTGACATTGCCAGTATCACCAAATCCCAAACTAAATGAAAATAAACTGTTAACAGCTGTTTTCTGATCTTGGTAGCCAAAGTAAGGGTTAAACTACTATCTGCATCATGTTTCATAATTCAGTGAATATGTTAATGAAACAGGAAAGGATAACTGATGGATTAATTACAAGTGGTGTTTCATAAAACTCATGTGAGACCACTGAGCTACAGTTCTATCATGCAACTTGGTTGTGACTTATATATCAATTGCCACCCAAGGGTAACTGCCAGGGAATTCATTAACATTATACTGTACAGAGACAAATTAGGAGGGGAGAGGACACTGAATTATTGAAGAATTGTGACAGATTTTGAGGTTAGAAAATACAGATGTACATCTATAGCAATGAAACACAAAGTTCTCCAGGGCTGCTCCGTGAAGTTGGCTTAATGTTCCAAGACTGCCACTCTCCCCTGCAATGCTCGCTGCTCTATTTGTGGCTCTGTTTGATTTTCCCTCTTGAGCTTGAAATGTTGAGTCTTATCCACCAAACCATTCAACTTTCTAGAGCTCTTGGCTCCAAAATTCAAACAGGATAAACTAATAGAGCCAGAATAGAATTGGAAACAGACTTAGTTGCTTTGGTCCTTGCCAAATAAAGACTTTTAAGGAACTCTTACTTTTCTCACTATAGATTTGCAAATAAGAAAGTGAATTTATGAGAGGATGGTCATTCCTGATTGTACACTGTGTTAAAAACCAAATATTATTATATTCCTCCTGGATATTTAAAGATATCGAACAGGATTTTCCCTGCAGGCTTCAGGAGCCCAACGTCAGGGTCAAATCAGGGTCAGAAGTCTGTACTGTGTGGGAGCAGTCTGTGATTTTCTCCAAATTGACCAGTTAGTGACCAGAGGGTAGGCTTGCCATCCAATTAACGCTGATGGGCAGGCTTGAAGTTGGATTGTCAATGTGAGGCCCTGCAGCACTGAAGAAGCAGCAGGCTGCTTTTTCATGGAAGCGAGGAAGAAAGCACCTAAAGGGTGGAAGGTCTCCAACTTTTTTAATTTTAAAATAAAAAATACCCTTTGCAGCTAGGCCACCATTATGGAGCGGCAGCGCCTCCAAAGAAAAGTCTGTGGCTGCAGCTGAAGCCAGGCAGGTGGGCTGTGCCTTGGATGACAGGAAAAATCAAAGACTTTTTGTTAACAGCAATAAGAAAGGATGCAAAATCTATGAAAATTAAGAAGAACAAAGACAATGTAAAATTCAAAGTACCATGCGGCAGTTACCTATATATGCGTTCATATGCTAGTCATCATGGACAAAGAAAAGGTTGAGAAACTCAAACAGTCACTGCCTCTAGGTCTGGCTGTAAAAGAGCTGAAGTAAGGAGCTAAAATCTCTAACTGTTGTTCAGATTGTATTGAATAAAAAAACTACAAAAGCTTTAAAGAAAACACCTCCAAGGGCCCAGAGGCCAACTGAAAAATTTCCAATCAGCCTCTGATAATAGGCCTTAATAGGCCGTTAAAGAGCCTTGATTGTCTACATTGATTACTTGCAGGAGGATAGCCTTGGCTGCTGCCTCCATCCCTCCTCCAAGAAAATGGCCTGGAAGAGGGATGGTGCTAGTATACTGGCACATTGGCCAGCTGCACAAAATTCCAAGTCCACGTATCTCTGTGCTCAACCCCATCAGGGCCTTCAATTCCAGCCCATTGTAGTGGCAGCATGAAATACAATTAAGTATTATCAGCCATTTTTTAGTTTTTCTTTGTAAATATCCTATAACACGCACCTTTGTCCTATCTATCAAGGCAAACAGATGACCTGTTCAAGTGCTGTTTGGCAACTGTTAATAACAGATGTGTGAATTATGTAACTTTTAACTAAATGACTTGCTGTCTTTTAGGTTCTGAGATTTGCAACTTTTTGTATGAGGAAACCGTAGGTATAAACCAATGTCCAACCGCCCTGTTATGCAATACATTTATAAAGGAAATCACATAATTAAAAGTCACTGAAGTATAATTACAGCTTTTTTAATATTCAATAATCTGTATTTCCTACTTTCAATGCTAACTTTTAGGCCTGAAATTTCCTTAATCTGCCCCAGGGAGTTGGAGTAGGACTTCTACCTGTCATGACTTCATTTGCATTTGTTGGGTCAGGGACCATTATGTATTCATTTTGGGAACCATGCCAGTAAAGGGGACCCCACCAAAGGCCCGAAAAAAATTCTGGCAGTGTTGCATCCAAAAGGAAAAGCCCAGAAATGACTGAGACCTGCAGTTCCTAGAGGCCACACCCTAAAATGGTATGGGCATACAACCTAATAGGAGGTAAAAATTCCTCCTAATGGTCCTCTTGCCCTTGTCACCAGAACCCCACGGATTATTGCCACCCTTCTCTGTCAGCCTCTCAGGGTGATGGAATCTGCAAAGAATGATAGGAAAATACCATCTGCATTGTAATTTGCAACTGGCAGGGAGGATAGTGGCAGCCAATGACTGTCTTAGCATGAGCTGGGGAGGAACATGTAGGTTGGCGTGGTGATGGTTAATAGGTCCCACTGCTCCATTCTCCCTCTTGATCTCCTGTTATCCTGTCCAATTTGGAGCAATATAATATCAGAAAATTGGCACTTTGTACTCTGTAAAAAAATCACAATGTGTGTACTATTTATGGTTTATGTTGTAACAATACTGTAGCATTTAAACATTATAATGCAAACTCAAGGAAAACATTTATAATGTTGGTTGAGTCACTCCTGAATCTAAATCCTTGACTCACCAGGATAGAGGATCATGATGACGTCACTCCTATCTTCAATGAGCAGACTGACACACTGAGGTACGTTTATGGTGAATACTTCCTGGCAGAACTAATAGAAGCTCAAGATGAAACGACCCATGCTGCTGTCTGTGAGGTCAGTGTTTAGCTTTACTTTTTTATCATGCGAACAAACACATTTTCAAATTTATTTAAAGAGTGTTGTGGATGTGTTGCATGGCAACAGGCTTGCATTTTACAACTGATGCAAATACTGATAGGAGATGTAGAAAAAAATGCCAAATAGTTCAGAGGGATAAAATTAAGAATTTTAAAGCAAGTCATGTTAGTAAGAGATAGTAACAAATATCCTGTTCAAAAAGTGTCCTGTACAAAAATAAATGAAGAACATAATGACACCTATACCTTAACTTAAGTGGGAAATCAGTTGAAACTGGCCAAATGTAAATTAGTTATGATTTCCAAAGATGCAATAACCTCACAAATTTATGGCTTGAAATATACTAACATATAAAGAGCATTAAATAATATGTATTTCTTTGAGGTTTTACAATAAGTGTGTCTTTCTAAACATGCCTTATGCTAAGTGCTTCATGAGGTGTAATATTGAGCCAAACAAACCAGAATGCCCCAGTGTGTGCTAAGTTGACATTAGAGTTCCTCTGTGAAATGTGAAAAATCAGTCACACTTCCATCTCTTGTTTGCCATCCCATTTCCCCTGTTTGAAAGTCTGAGTCCATGGATGTTAAGTGAGAACCAGTTCAGGCTTGGCCATGATTCATTCCACTATCTGATAGCCTGGCAGAATTCACAATTTAGACTGGCTCATGAGGGATGGCAATATACAAGAACACTGCATGAACCTGGGTAACTGTAATTCAATTACTTGGATCAGATCCACCACAGAAATGTGACATATTTGAAACTTAAGTTCTGTGTCATTACAATGGTCTTTTCCTCTCCTTGTCCTCTCAAGTCCACTACCATTGTTACTGTCGGATATTCTGCAACTGCTTTTCATTGAGTTGAAAAGCAAATTTTGGCCCATGCTAGACCAACACATTTTATACATATTTCATGCAATTATAGGTGGCTCTTTATGTTGGGGAAATGTACACTGAGTCAGAAAACAAAATGTTTACTCTGTATAATGTGCTGAATTTTCACTGGCAGACATACACATATTGAAATAAGGACTGCATTCATGACTGCCTAATAAAAGGCTCAAATAAATTTAGCAGTGGTATGTGAAAATGGAGCTTGGTTCTTCCCATTGCTAAACTTGTGATGGTTGCACTTGTTTTATACCTGTAAAATTAGTGGAATATTATTGAAATTCTATCTCAATAATCTTTTCAATGATAAATAAATCAGTAAATAGCAACAATAAAGGGCTGAATTTGTGGTGGCTGCATGGTGGCAGGCAGCCAATTTGCATTAAGACCCCAATTAGGGCAATTTTGTGGCCTCTTCGCCATTTGCTTGTGTCAGAGTGCCCTCCCCACCCCCACCCTCATGTGCAAAGCCTGCCAGCTCACTTGAGATGGTTTCACTGTGGGCAGGCTGGGGGACATCAGAGCCAGAGGCTCCATGCCTCAAAGAGATGTCTGAATTCATGAAAGGCAACAAAGTCGAGGCCAAGACTGACCCAGCTTAGGAATCCACCCCAATTCACCTATCTGTCTAGATCCTGGCTATTAATTATGTGCAGGCCCCCATGCTGAGGTGCTCTCATGGTCATCAGCGCTTGCCTCTACCAATGGCCTGCCAAGGCTCCAGAGTTGACGACCCTCTGATTGGAGCCAATTAGGAGGCTGACTCCTGAAACATTGTGGCATTGGCTTTGCGGCCAGAAAATGTGTGCTCCGGACCCCCATTTGGCCCTGATATTGACATTCCAAAGCCCATGGGAAATTTCTGCCCAAAGTTTCTTTGTTCAGAACTGCAAAAGAAGCAGTGATGATACCGTGTTACTTTCATGTGTCATGCAGGTAAACAAGGCTGCAGTGGGGTTCATAAGTGTGTGCAGTGAAGTGAATGTCGACCTATTGAATGAGTGCTTTGATTTGCGTCCATTTCATGGTCTTCGTAAGGCTCCTGATGACCAGCCATCTCCAGCAGCACAGCAGCCAGGTACAAGTTTTGTTCTTGTCTCTGAGCAAAAGCATAAACCAATAACTATATTAATATAAGGACTGGAAATGCAGAGAATATTCAGCAGATCCGGCAGCATCTGTGGAGAGAGAAAAGAGTTAACTTTTCAGTTCAACAGCCCTTTGTCAGGACTTGAAGTACTTCAATATGTAACAGGTTTAAGCAAGGCTGGGAGAGGGGGGAAAGAACAAAAGGAAAAGTCTGTGATAAGGTGGAAAAAAGAGAGAGATTAACAAAAAAATGATAGTGTAATGCATAAAAAAATGATAACTGTGTGAGAAGTAGAAGATGTGTCTAGATGTATATGTGAAAAGCAGAATCATCAATAGCTGCCATCCAAAACAAAAAAGCACCAAAAGCAAAAAATAAAAATGGGGGCAGAGATTATGATCTGAAATTATTGAACTCAGTCTTGCGTCTGGAGGGCTGTAAAGTGCTTAGTTGAAAGGTGAGATACTTTTCTTCGAGGCTAGATTGAGCTTCATTGGAACAGTGTAGGAGGCTGAGAACAGAAAAGTCAGAGTGGGAGTGAAGCGGAGAATTAAAATGACAGGCGATCAGAAGCTCAGGATCCCACTTGCAGACTGAACAGATGCATTCCTCAAAACGGTAACCCAATCTGTGTTTGGTCTCCCCAGTGTAGTGCAGACTGTATTGTGAGAAGCGAATACACTATATGAAATTGAAAGAACAAGTAAATCTCTGTTTGGCCTTGGTGAGTAAGAAGGGAGGAGGTGAAAGGGCAGGTCATGCATCTTCTGCATTTGCATTGGAACGGGAGGCAGTGTTGGTAATGATTGAGGAGTGGACCAAGGTGTTGCAATGGGACCAGTCCCTTCAGAAGGCTGAAAGAAGAGGGGAAGATGTGTTTGGTGGAGGTAATGGAAATGATGGAGGTTGATATGTTGAATGTGGAAGCTGGTGGTTGGAAGTTGAATACTAGGGGGAAATCTATTGGTGTTCTTGGGGGAGGGGGAGAACAGAACTCTGGGGTGTATGAAATAGACATGGCTGAGGGGGCTGTCAATCACAGCTGGTGGGTGGGGGCATGCGGTTGCAGGAATCTTTGGTTGAGGATAAAGGAAGACATATCGGAAGCACTGGTATGGAAGATTGCATGGTCAGAATAGATATGATAGAGACAGATAAACTTGGGAAATGAAATAGAGTCCTTACAAGAATTGGGGTGTAAGGAAGTGTAGTCATTAGGAGCAAGAGTCAGTGGCTTATAATGAATATTTGTTGATAGCCTTATCCCCAGAAACAGAGACAGACAAATCAAGAACTGGAAGGGAAAAGTTGGAGATGTACCATGTGAAGGTGAAGGAAGGGTGGTAATTGGAAACAAAGTTGATGAAATTTTCTAGTTCAGGACAACAGCAGGAAATAGCAGCGATACAGTTATCAATGTACCTCACAAATATGTGAGGGAGGAGATCTAAGTAGGACTAGAATAAAGAATGCCCCACATATTCCATAAAAAGGCAGGCATAGCTAGGTTTCCGTTATAACACCTTCTATTTGGAGGAAGTGAATGCATTTAAAGGTGAAGTTGTTCAAAATTTGAGAACTTGAGAACAAATTTGTTCATCCAGGCAGAGGAGGGTTGTTGTGGATGGGTTTAGGTTGGGCCTCTGTTCGAGGAACAGAAATGTCCTCAGACCGCACTGGTGGAGGATAGAGATGTAGAGAGATTAGGTGACTATGGTGAAAAAGAAATGTTTAGGGCCTAGGAACTGGAAGTAGCAGAGCACATCAGAAGGATTGCAGATCTAGGGGAGGAGGAACTGGACACGGTGAGAAAAAACAGAGTCAATGTAGGAAGAAGCAAGCTCTTTGGGCAATAGTAGACTGACATAATGGGTCTATCTGGGCTGTCTTGTTCGTGCATCTTGAGAAGGAGTTAGAAGTGGGCTGTGCAGGCTTAGAAAGCCATGAAGTAAGATCTGCATTGGTGATGAGGCCAATCTGGAAATGATGGCCTGATCGTCAGTGGTGGAATCATGGTGTGGTTTCTTAAGAAGAGGTATCGGTTAACGCACATCAGACTCTCCAAAGTGGAGGTCTGTTTGATAAACAATAACAGTGCTGCCCTTGTCAGCAGGTTTAATGCTATTGTCACGGTTGGACCTGAGGAAATGGACGGCGGAAAGTTCAGTGGTAGGTAGATTAGTGTGAGTAAGGGATGTAGAGAAGTTGAGACGGCTGATGTCAAATTGGCAGTGCCCAATGAAAAGATCAAAACAGGGTACGAGGCCAAGGGAGGGGCCCAGGTGGAAAAAGAATTCTGGGGAAGATGCTTGGACAAAGAAATCATCACAAAGGCGAAGGTGACAGGAGAAGGGTTTTGCATTGTATTGAGCTCTAAACCACTTCAGATCATAGAGAGGAACAATGTTACCCTGCTAAGTTCAGACAAGACATAGTGGTAACACTTGTAACTTCAAACAAGAAACTGTATTAACACTTGTGAGTTAACACATGGAAGATTTGAATCTGTCTTGCTGTGTACCAAAACACATTGCATTTATACAGCACCCATAATGCAGAATAATGTAGTATAATGTCCCAAGATGTTTCATAGGTGTGTAACCAAACAAAAATTGACAGCGATCAAATTAATGCAACTAGAAAAAAATGACCAAAAGCTTGGTCAAAAAGGTAGGTTTTAACAAGCGTTTTAAAGGAGAGCAGAAATGCCTGAAGGTCAGTCAGCCCCTGATAGCCAATATAGCAGAGAACTGAGAGAAACTTTACTTGCTGGCAGTTTCACTTACCGTCCACATCTGCAGTACACATGGAGTTGAGGCCAAAATAGAGTGGAAACTGAAAAGCTAAGATTGAAAATCAGATTTAAAATTTGATTTAAAACTGGGGTGTTTAGTTGTAATCAAACCAAAAATATTACACTGTTCTGACTGAGTAGAATTAATTGAGAAATTTTTGTTTTCCTATGGACAGAAGAGAAAACTACTTCATCTTCAGACTCTAAAGACAATGCACACAGAAAGGTATGTCACTTTGGATAGCCAAGAGAACTACAATCAAAAAAATCCTTCAAATTAATTTGAATAGAGTCTTGGAAAGGGAAAATTGGGTGAGGCAGCTCAACTGCTACTGCTGGTTTTTTGTTAAAGTTAAGTTAAATTCCTAGTTTCTTAAAACTATTCTGGCTGCAATTATCTTTCCCATCTATTCTTTAAAGAGCTTGCACGCTTTCTCCATGTGTCTTTTCTGTGAACTTCACACTGCAATTCTTTCTCCTCAGGTGAGCCAACATTTTGGACTTCTTCACTGTGTCATGCATTACCTTTGAATTCTGTAACAACACCTCAACTTTTGCATAAGGTTTTTATGTGAGGTGTACATCAGCTGGAACGTTCGGCAACAGCTTCTGAGCTCTAATGAAAAGCTTCTACACCTTTTTCACAGTGCCAGGATAAAGTTTTTCAGTCACGGTCTTTGCCAGTAGAAATAAAAGACTAGGGAGGTAGAATTTCCTTAGAGATTCCCAGTCATTGGCTGTAATGTTAGCCAAGAATTGACAGAAACTCTGCAGAAATATTTATGGTATCTCTCTGGAGTTTTCACGAACCCTCTGTTGATGTTATTAATGAAGATCTAGGGAAGTTCTCTGAAAATTTCAATTGCAAGATGCTTTAGCATCTGGAAATTTGTTCAGTAGGTACAAGAAGACTGAAATATAGGATATAATAATAAGTTAAAAAGCGTGACAGACTTTCAATCTGTCTTATTCTGTCTGAACTGCTCATCAAATATCTCATTGGAGCTCACATAATGAGACCTTCAATACTTGTAAGTACTAAGCCATGAGAAGTTCAAATATTAACACCATTTCCACTATTTTAAAAACTTTTTAGTCTTATTTATTTTCCATGTATCATATTATTGAAATGTATACTCAACAATCAAATCAGACAATGTCAGTATTTCCCCTAAGGTTTGTATCTCATTTTTGTGTATACAGTAATCACCAATAAAAATAGCAAATTAATTCACGTGAGTTAGTAATAGCTTGACCTAAAACTCATCTCATTAGATTTGGGTAGGAAACCAGACATTTAGAGATCTTTATTTTAAACATTTGTCAATTGCCTCAGTTTATGACTGACTCAAGAATCATGAAATGTGCAATCAAAAAATATTTCTGAAATGAAAAATAGCTGTTGCCAATTTTGTAGAACTTTTGCAATTTTGTAATACAGCTATGCTGTCCCAATCAGTTCAGCTGGACTCTTATAAATATCTCATTCAGCATGAACATACCTTCTGTGTGCATCGATTTTACTAGAACATCAACACGATCAACATCCTGCGGAATAGCATTGACTGGAAACTGAACTGGACCAGCATTGAGCCATAATAAATACCATGGCTGCAAGAGCAGGTCAGAAGCTGGGAATTTGGCAGAGAGTAACTCACTTTCTGCCTTCCCAAAGCTTATCTACCATCTGCAAGGCACTAGTCAGGAGTGTGATGGAATACTTAATTTGCCTGGATAATTGCAGCTCCAACAGCACTCAAGAAGCTTGACACCATTGAGGATAAGGCAGCCCGCTTGATTGGCACCCTATCCACCATCTTAAGTATTCACTCCCTCCCGCACTGACGGACAGCGGCAGCAATGTATATCATCTACAAGATTCACTGCAGCAACTCACCAAGGCTCCTTCAAGTGCATCTTCCAAACCTGTGACCTCTACCACCTAGAAGGACATGCAGATGCATGAGGACAGCATCATCCGCAAGTTTCACATCATCCTGACATGGAACCATATCACTGTTGGTCCACTGTCACTGAGTCAAACTCCTGGAACTCCCTTACTATCAGCACTGTGGATGTACCTACACCACATGGCCTGCAGTGGTTCAAGAAGGTGGCTCACCAGCACCTTCTCAAGGGCAATTAGGGATGGACAATAAATGTTGGTCTAGCCAACAACGTCCACATCCTATGAAACAATGAATTTTTAAAAAGCTAAGATTCCTGTAATCTCAACATATCTCCACATTTTCATTAGGTGTAGGTGCCTTATAGGATTGAGAAATACCCACTGAGAATGATGGTTGTGAATAACAATGTAATATGTGACTGAGTTCAAATATAGCTAAATGTAATTTGTCATCCCTTGCCTCTTCTTGCTGCAGAAAGAAGTGTCAGACAACGTTGAAAATGCTGAATTATCAGCTGGTAATGTTGAAGACCAAACAACTGAAGAAGCAGAGAGCAACAAAGCGATCACTTCCAGTTCACAGGGAGGCAAACCCTCAAATGCTTTTTGCATACAGTTGTTCTGTATCGATGAGAAATATGAAACAAGGCAAGTTCCAGACAATGCTAATTGTTTGTAAATGGTAGGCAATGAAGATTGTAGTTGAAAATGCTACCAGTTGCTTGTGGCTTTAGCATAGAAAAACATGAAAAAGGAGTTCCAAAAAGTGAAGTTAAGTGGTTGAAGACTGCTACAAGAGGTGGTACAGAGGACAGCGAGCCAGGTGACCAGAATCTGGGCCATAGGATGTGGGAGGAGATGTAAAGCTGGAGAAGGTGCCAAAAGTATGGTGGTGTGAAGCCATTACGGGGTTTTTCAGTGAGAATGAGGATTTTAAATTTTACCTTTTAGAGGACAGGGACAAAGAAAGTATAGAAGAAATTATCTAGAAATAATGATAATGTGGATAAAGATTTTGGCCACTGACCCACACACGAAACTGGTTATTTATCTCAATGTTTTCCACTGATTTTAGTGATCACTGTGTTCAGCCAATGCTATGCACTACAGTTTATTGGCTGCATGTATCAGGAGGGGACCAGTTACGAGGAGTGTACAATCATATTTAAAGAAAGCCAGCATCTCTTAAAGCGGCAGCGCATTATGGCTATAAGTGGATCTGGTAATGTTACAAATTGAAGAAAAGCAAAAGGTAATAAAGTACATGAACCACAGCATTCTCCAAAGCTGCACTGGAGGCCTTAATGCAGGAGATGGAAATGTTGAGAGACGTACTCTATGTGTGAGTGGGGGAGGCAAGGGGTACGTGAAGACTTCCTAGGCACCTGATAAGGAGACAGTAGCAAAGCAGGGGGACATAAATAAGGTGGACTCCAGGAGCATAACTTCTTGTATTTAGAT
Source organism: Carcharodon carcharias (assembly GCF_017639515.1). Taxonomy (NCBI): domain Eukaryota; kingdom Metazoa; phylum Chordata; class Chondrichthyes; order Lamniformes; family Lamnidae; genus Carcharodon; species Carcharodon carcharias. The sequence goes on from NC_054468.1 coordinate 104,225,921, forward strand.
GCTATGCAGAAAGACGTTCAATGATCTGATGAGTTGTCATGTGATCATCTGTCTTTAATATTTAATCAGAAGAAATTTCTGCTCATCTAAAACTGGATATTCATTAAGTAATGTGACAAATCAGATGCGGTGGAGGGGTGGAGAGAGATGTTGGTGAGGTAAAGTTGGTAGATGCAGCAGTCACTTGTGATGAATGTCACAATAGAATAAGGTTTCTTCAAACAAAACCTCTACAGTCAATCACCATATAATAGAAATAAGAAACAGTGGGAGTTAGAGGTAAAGAAAATCACTGAAGGCTGAAGTTTCCTGTTTTACTGATAAGTGAGCCAAATACCTATTTTTATTGTAATTTACAGAGCTCTAACAATATCTCGGGAACATACATCTTTGAGATGTTGAATCCGTGAGAATGAAGTTTTATTTGTTGTAATGAAGAGCTAGCAGCAATTAATGTATATATCTGTAATGTGGATCTTTTATCGCACCTCAAAGAGCCAGAAGTATTGACTCAGTATAAATGGCAAGTTCATTAATCATGTGGAATGTGCAATTTTGCAACAGGGATCTATTCCAGTTTATCCACCAATACTTGCTCGTGCTCATGTCTGCATTGCAGTTCTTAGCATAGTTCCACTAGGTCCGTCTCTGCCTGTCCTGTTCAAGTGGATTGAAGTACTGTAAGTTGCTGTTATATTATAGTTTTTGAGTTGCAGCTAAGCTGTTGATATAATATGAAAGACACTGTAGTAGAAAATAAGATCTTTTAAAATTTCTCTGCTGGCTTTGTAGTTTTCTCCTCCCTCTCTGTCTGCCAATCTGAGTTCCATACTCTCTTTCCAAATCGAATTTGAATCTGAGTAGTACTTCTGCTCTTTGTATTCATAAAATATTATTTGGGAGAGTGCTTTTTGTGCTTATGGGGTTTCGTTATCATGCTCATTGTCAACTCCCAATCATATATCTGTTGCCTCATGGAAATCACTTTAATTTATTTTAAATCTGCGGTGAAAGTGAGATTAGATAGTTTAAAATGATTAATATGAAATTAGTTGATTTCCTGTGGCTTTGCACATAGGAGTAAAGACAAAGTCTAAAATTTAATTTAATTACAAAGTAATGGGATAACTGGACCCAGATAGAGATGATGGGAAGAGGCAGATGTGATGGGGGTGGGTGGTGTGGAAAGAGAGAAAGAAAGGGGCAAGTATGCGGTGGGGGATAAGGCAGCAGAAAGGTTTGGAGAGGGAGCAACAGAGAACAAAAGTTTTCATGGCACTGGTCCAGGATGCAATTCTTTTCAGTATTAAGGAGGGAAAGATGGGAAAGGGATAAAAGTAGGAATGTAGGGAGGTAGAGAGGGAGAAGGAGGAGAACAACATGGGTATAGAAAAGGGGTCACTGGTAGATGGAATTGACAGTGGCCTACTTGTTGGTGAGTTGGAGAGGTAATTGGTTTGAACTTTTCTGCTCAATGGGTAGAGGTTAATTGCTACATTCCTGTCCAGTTGAGGTTGTAATAACTGTATTTTGCTTAGAGGTGAGTGGCAGGGGCTCATTTCTGCTCATGCATGGTGTCTTTTGATTTCTGCTCAGTGGAATGGGATTAGTTCCCTGATTAGTGGGTCACTGAGGAGTGTGTGAGCAGAACACGGTTATGCAGAATATTCTGCTTAGTATTGGCATGGCTGAACTGGGATTTACACATTATGGGGGGGGGGTGTAATTTGTGCTTGGTGAGGCTGCAAGGGGGAGTGATCTTTCTTTTTTGGTGGGGTTGACCTATGCTACCTGGCTTCCTGTCGGAGTGTGTGCTTAGATGGTGGAGAGGACAATCTCTGCTCAGTGATGGGGGTGCAGATGAGGTGGGAATGGTGATACCTGCACAATGCTGCAGTGGTTGCCTGCTTCTTTGGGAAGTGAAGAGCCAAGCAGATACAACATTTTCACTGGCTCTGGCCAGAACATTTCGCAGAGGTGGTGGCCCTGCCCAAATGCTGAAATGTTAGTGGAACAAGTTCAGCTCCTCAGGGCTGGGAATCCACGACCTGATTTAATGGCCATCAGGCCACCTCTCCCATCACCCTCTGTAAGGAAGTTTCACCTCCGAGAGCTGGTGGCCAATCAAATAGCTGGTAGTTCTCCAGTCCCATCAGTGCCACTGGGAACAGTGGTCAATGCTGGGACTGTGGTAGAAGGAACAGCATGGAGACCAGATTCAAGCAGGCCCCAGCGAAGGGGTGTGGGGCTGCAATCATAAGGCCAGGAAGATCACCATTGCCTCAGAGGCTGAGGTCAGAATGGGAGTGGGCCATACAATTAAGGTGACAGGCAAATGGAGGCTCAAGTTTTTGTTTGCGGACCAAACAGAGACATTCCGCAAAGTGATCATTAAATCTGCATTAGTCAAATAGTATAGAGGAGAATGTACAGTGAACATTGAATACACTATCCTAAATAGAAAAAAATGCAAGTAAATCAGTTTCACCTGAAAGATGACCCAGGATGGTGGCCTTCCCTCAACATCCCCAACCCCCTAAAACCTGCTACTACCTCCTTCCCAAGACCCACAAACAGAACCGCTCTGGTTCACTTAGTGAGCTGAATTTTCAGATCCTTCCTGGGCTAGGGCCAGTTTCCTAAAACAGTTTCTGGCGCCAGCCACGTCCACCAGGCATGGTTCATGATCCCACCTGATCCCTGATCAAGGTCAATTAAGGTGGTCAAAGAACTCATTAAGAGCTTGTTAACGTGGAGTGTTGAGCTTTGTACATATGTCTGGGACAGACCAGATGAAGGGAGGTGGCTACACAGTGGGGAGATAGTCATGACTGCTCCAAAGAATCACTTTGGCCCCATAAAAGAGTGAAAGGCACAGAGGGGACTTGGCCTTGACAGTGGACTTGGCCATTGGCCCTGGATGCATTACAGGTTGCGAGGAGAGTGGCAGGAAGAGCATGGGCTTGTAACTTTACTGGCATCATGGGGCCAGAAAGGCAGGGGCAAGGCTGCCAAGAACAATTGGATGACCAGCAAGGTTGGCTGCACAACTCTCAGTGACGATGAGGAGCAAAACCCTCCACAGAAAGGACAGAGCCCTGGGCATCAGAGGGCAAGAGAGTAGAACAAGATGCAGGAAGGACATGGAAACCATAACCTGAGCATAGGATCTACCAAAGAAGATGGGCCTACCTTGACATGACTGAGATCCAGTGCCACAAGAGACTGCAACTTTCTAGACAGATGGTCACAGGCATCTGCATCCTCCTTGCTGAAAACCTTGTTCCTCACAGCACTGGACCTCATGCCCTGCCAGTCATGGTGGCCTTGAATTTCTATCCGCTGAGGACCTTGGTGTCATTACATAAATGACTGGATACCATTGTATCTCATAGGTCACTGATGCTCTACTTGCCAAGGCTGGACAATAAATTCAGTTCACAACAGATGAGGCACAGAGGACATTGGGCTTTGCCGACATCGCTGGATTCCCACAGGTGCAGGGCATCATCGATTTCATCCAAATGGCCATCAATATCCTTAAGACCAGCCAGGCTGACTCATGAAGGGCTTCCAATTCCTCAAAGTTCAGATAATCTGCTACCACAACAAGCGCTTCTTCCAATGTAATAAAAATAAAATACCGCAGATGCTGGAAATCTGAAATAAAAACAGAAAGTGCTGGAAATATTCAGCAGATCTGCTAGTATCTGTGAGAGAGAAACAGAGTTAATGTTTTGAGTTGAATATGACTCTTCTTAAGACACTTGTTCCTCCTGTACTGGCTGTCCTGGCAACTGCCATGGCTCTTTAATCTACTGGTAGTCCAGGGTGCTGAAACTCTTCACTCCAACCACCACAAAGTCTGTGGATGCATCCATGAGGACAATGGATATTCCTTGAAGAGAAGGCTACTCACCTCTCCACGGGAGCTCCAGACAGAGGCACAGAGGTGATATAGTGAAGCCACCTGCTAATCTGGACAACCATTTGGCTTCTGAAGATGTAATTCTGGTGTCTGGACTGGGCAACTGGTGCTCTGCAGTACACTCCTGCAACTTTCTTCATCATTGTGATGGTCTGCTGCTTTCTCCATAACAGGGTTCTCGTGAGAGGTATGGATCTTGAGGATGGTGAGGCTCTGGAATGTAGGTCATTGGGGGAAGAGGAGGAGGAGGAAAAGGAAGTGGAAGGGGAGAATGCAGAACACCGAGGTGCTCCAGCTGTACAAGGAGGTGGCCATGCACTGTACAGGTGTGAAGGTTTCGTCAGGATGCCATGAATGTCAGGGATCATCTGGTTCAGGAATGTTTAAGCTGAGCCCCTCTGACTCAGAATGAAGGGAAAAGTTTACAAGTTACACAGAACTACCTGTGCTAACAAATCTATTGAAGACTCAGCCTGGAACATATAATCTCCTACCACCAATGAAGGAAGCACCTCTGCCCAGAGGCTTTTCCATCACCGTTGAGGTACCCTTTATCTCCTTCACCACCTCATACCTCTTTTCTCAACCTACAGCCAACAAAAGGAGTGTCAGATATTTGCCATAAGGTATAATTGTTAGCATAGTGCTCATAAAGGGAAATGTGCACAGATACAATAAGAAGAGACCCCGGTGACCCACTGAGTGTTTGGCTCTGCTGCACAGTTACTCCTATCATCAGAAGAGCCAAGGAGTCCAAGGGTGTTGATGGTGCCCTGTGAGGAGTGGCATCCTTTTCCTCCTTGGTGACATCCTCAGGCCTTGATGGGCACTTTGGATGGCGAGAGGTAGCACAGCTGGGGCGCAATTGGATCCCCTTCAAACATCTTTGAGTCACTGAAGATACTGGTCCAGGCTAGGTAGTGTGCCATGCATCCTGTGGATGTCAGTGCACAGTTTTGGCATGCATTCTGTGTGCAGTCGCAAATGGCTCTCCATTTGCTTGACCACTCTCAATGGAGGAGCTCATGTGCTCAAAACCATGAGCTGTTGTGGCACACATGAGCTGGATGGACTCCCCCATTCTCTGCCCATGATCCCACAGTGCCTCAGGGAACACCAACATGTGGTCGCACGTCACCTACTGCTGGACTTTTGGAATGTACGTGTGCAGATAAAGCAGAAATCTAGAAGTTGCTGTCACTGATTCTACACTTCTCAGCACACCCAGACGGCGATCAATGGAAATCAATTGCATCGAAAAGAACTTCCACTCGTACTCTATCAATCTCACTATAAAAATCCTTGAAAAAGTTAAACCTTGTTAAATAAGGTATAATTAGGTTTTTAACTTCATATTTACTGCCAAATCTCCTCACTGGCCCTGAAAAGCTGGTTTTATATTTTTTAGAATGTCAAATTTCTCGATAATAACAAATTTCCACTTATTTGTAAAAATATCTTTTTTTAAAGTTCTTTTTATCTTTTCTTAGTTTCTATCTTAATCTAATCATAATCATTTATTTCACCATCTGAGAATTTAAATTAAAAATGAAGGCTATTAATTGCTTTTAACTTCTTGGTTTACTGTGTGTGAATATTTCAATGTACTTGGCTACTTACCTGCTTCAGTGCTGCTGCACGTGAAAACATCCCCTTCACCTGGCAACAGATTTAACCTGCTGCCAGGAAAGAGGAAAACCATGCCACAGAGATAGCTAGATCTTTGTGGGCCACTTTTTTTGAGATTAGTGGTGAGCACCTTCGCTTCACTGCTGCCTGCAAAATCTGGGTTGTTGAACATATGAAACATACAAAAAAATGAACCGGACAAAGTCCACCCAACCTGCTCTACACAAATGTGATGTCTTGTGTATCACACTATGGGCACTCTCAGACAACTGTCATGTAACCTGGGAGAGGAGGAAAAACATTTTTTTAAAAAAAGGACAATTAGAAAAAAATCTGAAAAATTCCTTTCTGATCACCTTGAGCAATTGAAACTAGTCCAGGAGACAACACTGTCCCTGATTAATATTACACACTTGTATGAGGAGTCTGCATCCTAGCCAGAAACAGGTCCGCTCTCATTTGAAGGAATTCAGCAAATCATTATTTACCACAGACCCACAGCCTGTTCCACAGGTCTACTGCTCTCATGGAAAAGAACCACCTCCTGACAGCTAGCTTAGATCTTAGGACTGGTGTAGGTTGTTCAAAGGTGTCACTAAGCAAATGGGGATATACAACCAGCCCGACAACTTGTCAATATGGAACTGAGCCACAGACTATGCAACATCCCCTGCAATGTCTATCGCTAGAGGAACACTGCACTGTTGCAGATCTTGCCGAATTCAACAACAAGGCGCAAAAATGTGTCCAGTTCTGGCTGGGCCACGTATAGACTGTCCGTGGACACAATAAGAAGAAGAAGACTTCGATCTGCCCTTGCATAACTTGAGCTTGTGACTCCTAGCCTTCTCGGATCTACTTAGTTAAGACCAACTGTCAACAAAACACAACCTGGTCTCTTTATCCTCTTAAAAACCTTAACCTAATCACCCCTAACTCTATGTTTCTCTAAAGTATAGAGGAGTAGCTTTTTGAGTTGAAGATGTTTTAAACTGGGAACTAAACTTGCAGCCTTCCTTTACACCCTTTTCACAGCTTCAATATCACACACCATGTGCAGAGACCAAAACTGGACACAGTGTTCTGTAGAAGTGTTCTGTAACGGAGGCCTAATCAAGGCCTTGTACTAGATTAGGAAGAACTAAAAAAACGTGACTTGAAATGAATCGTGACAATGTAAAATGAATAAGAAACAAATTTTACCAAGCTTGCAGGTAGAAAAGTGAGGGGGACCAATGCGATGAATATAGGAATCTTCACAAATTTGTTAAAAGAGTGGTCGGAAGGCATAGTGATATGTGCTAAAGATCGTTGCTGTGGAGGTTAAGCATAATGGCAACAAATGATTCCCTTGTTGCAATGATCAATGAGGTACATGAAAACTTTAAAATATACTTATGGGGCTGAAACCGAAGATAAATTTAATATACTTAATGATTACTTCCTTGATGTATTTATAAGAGAAAATGCTAGTTGCATGCCCTTCATTTTCAAAGACAATCCATGCAAACTTAATGACGACATCAGTGAGTACAGGTTCTGTACAGGCTCAAAACAAATCTGCCAGGATGAATGGTGTTTACCTCAGGTTACTAAGAGAAGTAGATGACCAGATTTGTGAAGTGCTGATTGTCATCATGAGGGAGTTTATGAATGCTGCAGAGGTCATAATGGACTCGAAGCAAGCCAATGCAGCATTTAAAGCATGGTTCAGTCTTATTCACTCTTTTCCCATGAGTTTACCGAAGCAGATCTGATGTAATTTCTCATAAGGGTTATGAGTCCCAAGTACAGCAGAAACCTATAATGACTTTCAGGTTAAGTAGAATTCAGTCATGAATTTAATACCAACTACCTGTGTTTAAGCATTTTCTGCTCTGAAAGCTTCAATTTCAGAAGAGTAATGTACAGTCAAAGCTAGTTCAAAAGTGCCTTTTGTAAAGAAAATATCTTTTTTCCCCTGATATTACTGTGGGATACTGAAGCAGGTGTGTGTATGGGTGTAATTTAATTAAACTGCAAGGTTTGAGTCATCAAAGGGGTTAAGTGTAAAAACAGGCATTTGGAAGCGGAAATGGATGAGCTAAGTAAGATCGGTAAATAGGGTAGAGCTAACATTTGCATTTGTAGATAATTTGAGAGGTTGTTTGAATTTCAAAGGGACATGATTAGATGTTTTATAACTAGCAAAATAGATAAGGCAAAGTTCTTAAGTTTATTTTTCTCAAAAGTGTTTAAATTTTCCTTTCTTTTGTTCATACTTTTGTTTATGATGGGGCCGTAAAATTCTGGCCTAAAAATAGTTACTCAGATTAAGGCCATAAAACAAACTTAAGTATTAGGGTTTATTTCTAGAGGGATACAATTAGAAAGCAGAGGCATTATGTTAAAGTTGAATTATATCTTGGCTAAACAACACTTGAAGTAATGTGCACAGTTCAGGTCTCCATATTATAAAAATATGAAGATGCAAAATGAATCACTGAGAGGATATACTTATCAGGAAAAGCTGAACAGTCTGAGGGTCTTTTCTCTAGAAAAGAGAGGTTGTGGAAGATAATGAAAGGGCTTATAGAATACATAGAGAAAATATTTCCATCTGTGTAGGGTCCAGAACTAAAGATCATAAATATAAGATAATTACTGATAAATCCAACAGTGAATTTAGTGTGGTAAGAATATGGAACATGCTGCTATAAACAGCAGCTGAAGTAAAGCAGTCCATGTCCATTTGCAGCAAGGCCTAGATAACATTCAGGCTTGGCCTGATAAGTGGCAAGAAACATTTGCGCCGCAAAAATGCGAGGCAATGAACATCTCCAATAAGATGTCTAGAATCTAATCACCTTGCCTTGATATTCAACGTCATTACTATTGCTGAATCCCCCCTCCCCTCTCATCAACATCCTAGCAGCTACTATTGACCAGAAACTTAACTAGACCAGCCATAAATATACTGTGGCTACAAGAGCAGATTAGCGGCTGGGCATTCTGCAAGGAGTAACTTATCTCTTGACTCCCAAACAAAGCCTGTCCACCATCTACAAGGCACAGGTCAGAAGTGCGATGGAATGCTTTCCAATTGCCTGGATGAGTGAGGCTCCAACAACACTCGAAGCTTGAAACCATCCAGGACAGAGCAGTCGGCTTGATCGGCACCCCATCCATCAACTTAAACATTCACTCCCTCCACCAACAACAATAAGTGGCAGCAGTGTGTGCCAGCTACAAGATTCACTACAGCAACTCGTGAAGACTCCTTCAACAGGACCTTCCAAACTTGCGACCTCTGCCACTTAGAAAGACAAGGGCAACAGATGCATAAGAACACCACTACCTGTGAGTTCCCCTCCAAGCCAAACACCATCCTGACTTGGAACTATATTGCAGTGTCACTGAGTCAAGATCTTGAACCTCCTTCCCTAACATCACTGTGGATTTATTTATACCAGATGGACTGCAGCAATTCAAAAAGGCAGCTCACCACCACCTTCTCAAGCGCAATTAGGGATATGCAAAAATTGCTGGCCTTGCCGACGATGCTCAAGCACATGAGGGAGAAGGATACACTAATGGATTAAAATGAAGTAGGGTAGGAGGAGACTCATGTGGAGCATAAATAGTGGCATAGATCAGTTGGACCTAGTGGCCCACTTCTCTGCTGTGCACTTGATGTAACTTGATGTATGTAGAGTTATATTCAGGTTCAGACATCAAAAAAAAGTGCAAGGTTTGACATCATCTCAAGATCTTGCTTGAATTGCTACCTTGTGGTGGTGCAGTTCCAACAACACTCAAGAAACTCAATACCATCTAGAGCAAAGTAGCCTGTTTGATTGACACCCCACCCATCACCTTAAACATTCAATCCCTCCACTACCAGTGCACTGTATCTGCAGTTTATACCATCTACAAGATGCACTGTATCAACTTGTCAAGGCTTCTTTGATGGCAACTTCCATACCCACAACCTCAAAAGACAAGTGCAACAGACACATGGAAACACTGCCACCTGCAGGTTCTCCTCTAAATCACAGACACCCTGACTTAGGCCAGAGTTTTGTGGTCCCACCGTGGCGGGTCAGGGCCGTAAAATGCAGCAAGCCATTCTAAACTCCACTGACTTCGGTGGGAATGTTAAATCCAGCTGATGTAAAATTCCACCCTTAGAAATATATCACTGCTCTTTCATTGTTGCTGGGTCAAAATCTTGGAACTCTCTACTTAATGAGTGCCTTTACCACACAGACTGCAACGGTTCAAGAAGGCAGCCCAGCACTATCTTCTCAGGGGTAATTAGGGATGAACAATAAATCGCTGGTCTTGCCAGCGATGTCTGCATCCCATGAACAAATAAAAAACTCATAATTAGGGCTCCCAATTGCTGGGATTTATATATTGCATTGTAGATTTACACACCAGAATGAAGTGTAAGGAATTCATACCTTGGTAAGCTGTTCAGCACTTTAAAATCAAATAGTGCAAGGTATGCCACATTCAGAATTATTGCAAAATTAGATTAATTTTTTCCAGAAAAATCCTATTTTTATAATGTTGTTATACTTTAAAGGAAGTAATAGAGCTGCCATGAGAAAAGCGAACTGTAGTTATTTACATGTAAATATGCAGGTAAAAACTCAGACTTCTTAAATATTCTGATCAAATGGATAAAGTTGCATTTTTGTTACCAACTTTGACAACAAAACTTTAAGCATTCATGTCTGGTTTTTTTTTTGTTCACAGGTCTCAGGACTTTTTGCCCTATATTTTTAATCTTTATCCAGTAAGTGAATCTTAAATAATCTTCAGAACCAGTATTTTATATTATTCAGAAAATCATTTAGTTCAACATGTTGCAGAGCAAAGGTCCTGATTATTTATAAGACCACAAGAATAAAGCTGAGGTAGTCCTGAGAGTGTCAAAATTGAATAACTGCCAACAATCACACAATGGCAACCACTATTTTATAAAGTGGGCTTCATGAAATTGAAATGGATTTAACTGCAATGTAAACTTTAGATCAATTTCTTATGCCCTCTCTGCCCTCAATTGGTTACTCATAAAGATGGCGAGGTGGTAGGTAGCTGGACACATAATGACTAATTCTGTTTTAAGCATCAATGCAGCCAAGAAGGTCTACTGGAAACTGCCAATGCTGCCCTGGTTGATAGCATGGTTTTGGAGATGACTGTCTCCAATTTTCAAATTATAACATTTTAATGAATGATTTCATGTCCCGCCTGGAAACTGTTTGAAGGAAATGAGACTTAGTGACATGCTGAGCAGGAAAGCACAATGGTTGTCCCTGGATTGCAATATTCTAACCACAGTAAAGGGTGGTACATAGTAAATTCCAAGATTTGCAAATGATCATGTTTGGTTTAATATGGCTATATAGTGGTGTGTCCCAGTGAACTTGATATACTTGGATATACAAGGATACATTTGCCACAGAGGGTGTGCAACAGAGGTTCACCAGACTAATCCCTGGGATGTCAGGGTAGTCTTATGAGGAGAGATTGAGAAACTGGGCCTATACTCTCTAGAGTTTCAAAGAATGAGGTGGTCTCATTGAAACTTACAAATTTCTTACAGGACATGGCAGGGTGGATGTAGGTAGGATGTTTCCCCTGACTGGTGAGTCTAGAACCAGAGGACACAGTCTCAGAATAAGGGGCAGACCATTTAAGACTGAGATGAGGAGGAAGTTCTTCATTCAGAGGGTGGTGAATCATTGGAATTCTCCAGAGCCCTGTAGAAGCTCAATCCTTGAGAATGTTCGAGATAGATATCCATAGATTTCTGGAAACTAATAATATCAAGGGATATGGGGATAGCATGGAGAAGTGGCATTGAGGTAGATGATCAGCCATGATCCAGTTGAAGGCGGAGCAGGCTCGACAGGCTGAATGTCCTACTCCAGTTCCTAACTCTCTTTCAAATTTGTTATTGAATAACTTAAAAACAACAAATGCAAGGCGCACAATTATTCAACATTAAATGTGAACTAAATATTTAGACCAATAGAATGACATATGACATTAGTTTCATGAGGATAAACAATACAGCGACAGTCCATCTGCTCTCAGTCATCCAGCCTGCCTCTTGTTTTGGTTCTCCACCCATTTTCCCAGCATCATTAAACATATTAGTTAAATTACCACTGCTATACGTTCTGCAAAAATAATTATTTTAAGAATACTTTAATTGTATGTAACATGTTACACACGTAGGGTGCTTAAACTGCTTAGTATTACTCCCCCTTTGAATCATCAGTGAAAAGATTCAAGTGAATTTTTAAAAAACTATTAGTTTTTATTTTAGTTCTTTTTTATTTCAAATCACTACAGGACAAAGACTTCTGTGTTATTACAGTACCTCATCTGATCCCAGAGTTCCCTTTGCTGAAGGATTTTACCCGTGCCGTGCCCTACTGCAAGACGACAATATCTCATGAGCTATATGTCACTCATCGCAAAGGCTTGCTAAAGTAAGGATTCTTCAAAACCAATTTACTATACTTACTAACTTTTGAATGAGTGGGAAAATGTTCTACTTGGTATAATATTAACTCATATAGACCAGAGGCTGTTTTATATGCGATCCTTAGTGTGTGCTGAACTCAATCAGGCCAGCAGTCAGCAATTCAAGCATTAGAACTGGTCTCCAGATTTTGGAATTAGGGAGTTAAAAAACAATGTCCTCTGCAGTTAAAAAGCTTGCCAATACTCACCATCTAGGCACATGAATGAAGGATTACCGCTTTGACTGGGGTACCAGCCATCCTCCGATGCTCAACTAGAGGTCAGTGCTTTCAAGATGAGTGGGGAGAAAATGAGAAAATATCATTTTAAGAATAATGGAATTTTGGTTTGAAAATTAATAGCTTGACCAGTAGACAAATGTTGTCAAGGAATGGTGGAAGGCAATTTGCATTTCATATTTTTACCTGTTGATCTTATGGTGTCTGTCGAGTCATTAAGGGGACCAGTGGAAAGAGACCCCTGCAATTCAGATGTCTTCTAATAGCACATTCAAGGTGGATTATGTAGTATTCTGACAGTCTGTTGCCCCTTGCCCCACCTCTAAATCTGAAAACTGTATACGGAATGGCATTAAAATGGTGTATTGTATGGAAAGTTGACACTATTTTACACAAATTAGACTATATATATTGCAATAAGTTAATACTGTTACGGAAAAGGTATTGATTACTGTTGTCTCAAAGAAAATTATATCTTTAGCACTATGGAATAAATATGTTTTTCATCAATTCTTTCTGTCCCTTCCAACTGCAGCATTGTTAAATGCAAGTGATTTGTGTTATGCATCTGTTCAGCTTCCACAATTTCTGTTGAAGCTATGTCCAAACACATTGGGTTGGCGAACATATACTTCAGATCAGTCCTTTCCCACTGTTGAATCTCCTGTAATCAGCACCAGAACAGGTAGGGCTATTTACCATGGCCCAACTTTGGCCACATGAAGTGTGGTAGCGGGCATGAAGGAAGATGTTTTACCCACTTGCTGCAATGGCGGGTTTTCACATCATATCGTCCCCTTCCCAATGTGTGCTTCCTCATTAATAATGCATTCATGGGAAACATGCCGGATCGTTGGTGAGCGGGCTTGGGTTTGCCTGCCAAGTCGTGACCTCAGCGCTTCCTCACTCCAGGCATGAGAAGGCAGCCTACTTCATGTCTACAGACCAAGACTGCTCCAGGCAACAGATGGCACTGAAAGCTAGGAAAATGGCAGCCCCCAAATTTAGTGATGCCTCTCTGAGGCATCTGCTGGATGCAGTGGAAGGCCGCCGCGATGTCCTCTACCCCCGTTCTGGCCACAGAAATTCCACCAGAGTCACCAATCCGACCTGGGAGCCGGTGGCAGCAGAGGTCAGCACCACTTGAGCACAGAGGAGCTCAGCTGCCCAGTGCAGGAAGAGGATGAATGCTCTTATCCATTCAGCCAGGGTAAGTCACCCACCTCATCACTCTCAACTCACACACTCACAAACCCATCCACAGTGATCTCGCACCTCAAGGGACAACACCACTAACTCTCACACACACCCTCACATCTCCATCAGGCTCATATCCTCTGGAGCTCAATCCTCATCCCATCCATGGCTCAGCTCACCACACAAACATTCCACACAGTGCCATGTGTCTTGCTCTCACGCTCTGCATCTGTTTCCATGCAGGAGAAGCTGGCTCACATCAGCAGGGAGAGATCCCAGACTGGGGGTGGAGGCCCCTCACTCACTTTGAGGAGTGTGCCATCGCACTGACTGGTGAGGACGTGGACTGTGTCTGTGGTGACGGTGAGGTCGACATCGAGCACCCACATGAGGATCCTGCACCAGATTATTCCTCTCTCAATGCAGTTGTGAGAGCTCTCACTCCTGCTTTTGACTCTGCTGCTGTGCACTAATTATCTCTATTTTGGTTCACAGGGAGCTCTGCCAAGCGACCAACACCCTCAGCCAGTCAGTCCCTCAGCTCCATCCCCATCCTCACCTCCAGTCAAGGGGACTCCTCCTCCATTGAAGAGCTGGAAATAAGCAGCCTGGAAGACCTGTCACAGCGCCTACCCACACCCTCCACCAGCGCTGAGTCACACACCTTGGTGGGACCTACACCCAGATCAGGCCTGGGTTCACATTCTGGTGGTCACCGCACGGACACGAGTCCACAGCAGGAGGAGGCAGGTTCAACCGAACTCCCCAGCAGTCCTCCGACTGCTGGGGAAGAGGCCTCTGTAAGGTCCAAGTCAGATGACAAGCCTCTGAATTCAGCCTTACAACTCATTGTGGAGAATCAGTAGAAGGTGGGGAACATCATGCAGAGCTGTTGGAAGCCCTCAACAGAGTGGCACGCGAGTCAGAGGAGTGCATCTGCCTGCTCTCTGATGAAGCAGCGCCCACGTATGCACATATGGAGGACTCTGTGGGAAGGATGGCAGATGCCTTGTAGACACTGGTCCATCAGAACACAGAGATGCGCACAGACCTGCACTCTATCACGTTGGCCATGGGTGAGTTCCTGCAGTGGCAATGCAGAGGGGAAATGGGGCACCTCAATGTCTCTCCAGGTGCTCGTTCCCCTCGCGGAGTCAGTCCGGGGCCCTTGGGCACCCGAAGGGAGGAAGAGTTGGAGTAGACACCCCTGGGTCACCCACTCAGGAATCTCAGAGGCTGTCTGCTCCCTTTGAGTCCCCTTCTCCTGTGACCTCCTCAATCCTATCCTCTGTCACAGCAGAGGGAGCAGCTGACCCACATAAGGACAGCTCAAGCAAGCCGGGGCCTTCTCCAGAAGACACATGCCAGAGTCATCAGAGGCAACAGGACCAACCATTGTACAAAACAAAAACAGAATTACCTGGAAAAACTCAGCAGGTCTGGCAGCATCGGCGGAGAAGAAAAGAGTTGACGTTTCGAGTCCTCATGACCCTTCGACAGAACTTGAATTCGAGTCCAAGAATGCTGCCAGACCTGCTGAGTTTTTCCAGGTAATTCTGTTTTTGTTTTGGATTTCCAGCATCCGCAGTTTTTTTGTTTTTACAACCATTTTACAGGCTGCCTCCACCCTGCTGCAGATGTCAGAGTAGCACCTAGAAGAGGTGGTAGGCCTGGAAAAGTTAAGAAATTCTGATCACAAGTGAGTGCACAAGTGAACATATTTTGTCACTTTATAATCTGAAAATATTTTCACTTTCACTGAATAATGTGTAATGTCTTTCAGCTTCATTGACAGGCTTCACAAGTCCTCCCCCTGCATCCCCCACCCCCACTAGCAGTTCAGTTGCACGCAGCCCACAAGTAATTTTGGAGGGAGGTGTGTGTGTGAGAGAGAAAAAGAGAGAGAGACGGTGGAGTGCAGGGCCTTTCAGAGGCTTGTGCAAGCACTTTCTCACACATGCATAGTCTTCAACCATCACACCTTTTTCAATGTCCCAAGCATTTTCAGTGCTGTCTGCTGGGGTTATCTTTCAGTTGTCCATCTGAGCTGACCTGTGTCTCTGCCCACCCACTGACTGCACTCCTCTGCAGAACCTGTTCCCATCCAACACAAAGCTCTGCTCACTTTCTTTTTGACAAACATGGCCATGGTAAAGTTCTTGATTAACTCCCCAATCCTTTTCCCTCCCCCAGTCACCCATGTCCTTTACCCCATCATTTTCGACCTCCCTGGCATCACCTTTCACATCCCCACCGTCAGCTACCAACCCAAACCCTTGTCATGGCTAAGCAAGGAAGTTAAAGATAACAAAAAGGCAAAAACTAAGGCATACCAAATTACAAGCTGGAAGATTGGGAAACTTTTAAAGATCAACAAAGGGTTACTAAAAAAAATAATAAAAAGGGCAAAGGTAAATTATGAAAGAAAACTAACGCAAAATGTAAAAACTGATAGCAAAAGCTTCTACAAGTATATAAAAGGAAAGAGAGTAGCTAAAGTGAATGTTGGTCCCTTGGAGGATGAAACTGGGGAGTTAATAGTGGGGAACGCAGAAATGGCAGAGACGCTTAATAAGGAAGGCAAATGAAATTTTGGCACTTATTGCTAAAGGAATAGAGTATAAAAATAGGGAAGCGTTGTTGCAACTGTACAAGGCATTGGTGAGACCCCACCTGGAGTACTGTGCACAGTTTTGGTCCCCTTACTTGAGGAAGGATGTAGTTGCATTGGAGGCGGTTCAGAGGAGGTTCACTAGATTGATTCCAGAGTTGCGGAGCTTGTCTTATGAGGAGAGATTGAGCAATTTTGGCCTATACTCGCTAGAGTTTAGAAGGATGAGAGGAGATCTAATTGAGGTATATAAGATGCTAAACGGGATAGACAAAGTAGACATGGAGTGGATGTTTCCTCTTGTGGGGCACTCTAGAACGAGAGGCCATAGTTTTAGGCTAAGGGGCGGTGGATTTAAATCAGCGATAAGGAGGAATTACTTTTCTCAAAGGGTCGTGAATCTGTGGAATTCACTACCTCAGAGTGCAGTTGATGCCAGGACACTGAATAAATTTAAGGAGGAGATAGACAGATTTTTAATTAGTAATGGGTTGAAATGTTATGGGGAGGGGGCGGGAAGTTGGAGTTGAGGCTGAAATGCCATCAGTCATGATCGTATTGAATGGCTGGGCAGGCTCGAGGGGCTGAATTGCCTACCCTGCTCCTAGTTCTTATGTTCCTATGTTCTATGTCATTCCAGTATGTCCAGGGGAACATGCACATTCCCTACCACCTGGAGAATCCCACCCCCATCCACATTGGGCTCTCCAATCTCCTCCTTCCCACCCCCAGGATCCATGACTGCCTCCGAGTTCCCCCAACCACCCTCAATGCCCCTTCTACTATTACCAATTCACCCTCACCCCCACACCCTACTGGCTCCCTCTGCCCCTTCTCACACTCACTATTCCCTCATACTATGCCCACCCTCAGTTCGCTCCACAGGAGGCATTTGTTGACTCCAAGGACCCCTCACTTGCACACTCACCTGGACATCCCCCTTACTTCCTCCTCCACCTTTACTCCCTCCTCCCCCCGACACCTTCCCCTCTCCGAGCACCCGCCTCCCCCCTCCAGATACCTTCCCGTCTCTGAACTCCATCCCCCTCTGGACACTTTCCCCCCTCCAAACTCCTCCCTTACACCCTCCCCTCTTACACCTACAGCCCCACTTGCAGCATTCTCACTCATTACACCCCCTCCCCCCCATTCCCTCCTCCCCCAATACATTCGACCCCCTCCCAACCTCACCCCCGCGACATCTTTGTTCCTGCCTCTGAACCTCATCCCCCCAACACCTTCATTTCCCTGCCCACCACCCCCCCACCCCAAACTTAAACCTTGGTACACCTTCCTCTCCCGCTCACACCTAGACATTCCTCTCACACCACCGGCCCCTCTCCCCCACCTTCTCTGATCCTCTGTAGCAGCCCATGTGTTACAATGCAGCAGCTGATATGTGCCAGGCGGACCAGATCCACAAGGGATACTTGGCCACTCTATTGTCACAGTTTTGCAATTTGTATTTACGATGAGAAGAACTGTGCACTGAACTCGGAAGTAGTGAGTCCCCTAAAAACCTTAGAGATTTTAAAGATTAAGTTAAAACATTTATTAACAAAGGAAAATAATTCAAACACAGACATAAGATTACAGTTATTTGTTATTATAACAAATCCCAAAATTCCTAATTAACCCAAGAACACACCCCCTTTAAGACAACAGCCCAAAGTAGATTTTAAATTTAAATAGGCAATCTGGCAAGGTTACCACATGCACCAACTTGACAGTGGATTTCCAAGGGTTTTTTAACACAACTTTCATTACTGGACACAGCAGATTTCTGCAAAAGTGGCTAGAGGCTCGTCCCCAAGGCTGCTTTACATGGCGTACCTTTCAAGAGGTTACACGGCCACCCCCACATAACCTTCCGTCCTTCTTTATATATGTTTCTCTCTTTTTAATGTGTAAAATCCCGTTGTTCTCCGTATCTTCAGAAATTCACTTTCCTCATAATATAAAAATATGTCATGCGTTAATATGGCTTCTTTCCTTTTGGGAAAAACACACATATAATAACCTTGCCCTATTTACTTGTTAGTTGTAAACTTCGTTCAATGACCTCACACAAGCAGTCAAGGTCAGTAAATGCATCTTCAAATGCCATATCCTACCAACTGCATTACTACTCTCAGACGTTGCTCTATTAACCACACCTCCGTTACTTACTAACAATCTACATTAAAAAGGACTCATATCTGGGATTCATATACTCCACTGCACCACCACATGGCTGCAAGCGTCATACCCACATCTCACAGCTTGCACACACTGCCAGCTATCCAACTATGACAGCCACATCACCAAACCAACTGCATGACACTGACACACTTCTCTCTCTCTTGCAGGAAAATACAGCACACAATCATACACAGCAGGAGCTAACTGGAGAAGGATAGGAGCTTCTGCATGTCCTAACCCCACCCCCATGGAGAAGATTGTGCTGGCCTTCAATGGGATGGTGATTGCTGAGAATGTGACCAATGGTGGGGCTAAAACCATCAAAGTTGACAGTACCTTCATGCCTTGTCCTCCTCACATCTCACTTCCCTCTCATTCCACATTCAATTATGATTTGAAGCTGGAGGTGGTGTACCCATATACATATTATGTATGATCAGATACTGACACTGTGGATAATTTAGAGGACAGCAAAGAAGGGGGATCTACACATGATGAGACACCAGGCATGAATGGCGTAACCACTAATGGAGGTAAGGCTAGCGCAGGTACTAGCTCACTGAAGGATGAGGTTGCATTCACATTCTACTGCAGAGGACTCAGAAGAGTACTTCAATGGGGCAATCTATAGAACAGGCCTTCCTATCCAGCCAGCAGACCCCATGTTTAAAATACGGTAAGCAAATACAAAGATTCTGCGAGTTTCTGCTCCTCCAATCACAGGCTGTTTCTCTGCAGCATTTACTGTTGATAGGCTCACTATAGTGGGAGAGAATCGGTCTCTGATTGGAGGAGTAGCTCCCTTCAGTCTGAGGCCTGAAAAAATGGGGCAACGGCGGCAATGAGCCTGTTGGGGAACGAGGAAGATTTTTAGGGAGTGGGAAGAGTCAGAGTTGCTGCCCAGCGGGGAGAGAGAGAGAGCAACTACCGAGCGAAGAGAGAGAAGGAGTGACTACTGAGCAGAGAGAGAGGGTGACTACCATGTGGGAGAGAGAGTGACTATTGTGCGGGGAGAAAGAGGGACTGCTGGTGATGTGAGGGGGAAGAGTGGCTGATAGAGGGGAGAGTGGCTGCTGGTGGCGGGGAGAGTGTGGCTGCCGGTGGCGGAGAGAGAGTAATTGCTGGTAGGGTGGGAGAGGGTGACAGCTGGTGGGGGACCGGGTGTGGCTGCTGATGGTGGGGGAAAGAGTGGCTGCTGGTGAGGTGGGGGGAAAATTGGGCATGGGAAGAGATTGGTGACTGGTGGGGGATAGAGAGTAGCTGCTGGTGAGGTGGGAGGAAGTGGCTGCTGGTGGGAGGTAAGTGGCTGCTGGTGGGGGTAAGACTGACTGCAGGTGATGGGGGAAGAGAGTGGCTGCTGGTAGGGGAGAGAGAATAGGTGCTATTGGGGGGGGAGTGAGTGGCTGCTAGTGGGGGAGAGGGTGACTGCTGATGGTGGGTAGAGAGTAGCTGCAGGTGAGGGGGGAGAGGGTGGCTGCAGTGAGAGTGCATGTGTGTGCGAGAGTGCGAGTGCGTGTGTCTGAGAGAGTGAGTGCTGTTATGGTTATAACCGGTGTTAATTGTTATACAAACCAAGTCCCAGAGGGAAACTTGGCCACACTCTTTTTTTTGTATTCTGAAAACGAGAAGATGACATACAGCAGTAAGAAGTCCAGTAACACTTTTGGGATTTTAAAAATTAAAAGTAAAAGTTTTATTAACAAGAATAAAAGAAACCTTAAGCACACAAGATTACAGTTACACAATTAAGGTTAGCCTTCCAAAACATTTCCCCCAAAAAGACTCTCCACTTGGTCGACCCACAAGTAAACACCTTCTAGGCAATGCTTCCTTATAGGTATTTAACTATACAAAATCCAGTAATATTACCCAAGGCAAACTATTGCAGCTATAATAGAGGCATACCACATGACCTGAAATTCTCTTCTACTCTGCTGTGGAATCCAAACTTCAGAATAAAATTGCTTGTTGTAGCTCAAGACTTTTCTAGCTTGACTGGATGACTGATTCAAATGGCATCTCCTCCCAGCCCAGAGGTAACAGCTCCAGTTGCTATCCCAACAGCTCCAGCTCAACAGCTGTTCCCAGCTATATCTCACATCTCCACATTAACTCTAAAATACCTTTTTCCCCTTTCATCTCAGGTTCCATTGTTCTCACGCCTCTAATCCTTCCAAACATGAAATCTTTCATGTCTCTATCTTGTCTTTGCTTTTGGGCCATTAAAATATAATATCCCCCTTCTATTTGCCTATGGAACTCCTGCAAGATGCAAACATGTTCCTTGATACCTTGATATTTAAACAAATTCTCAACTTATCTGAAAATGCAAATATTAGATCTAACCCATTTACTTGTACCTCAACCTAACACCTCTATCCTTTTACAAAAACAAAAATAGCTGGAAAAACTCAGCAGGTCTGACAGCATCTGTGGAGGGGAAGACAGAGTTAACATTTCAAGTCCGTATGACTCTTCATCAGAACTGAAGATAAATAGAAATGAGGTGAAATATATGCTGTTTAAGAGGGGGTGGAACAGGTGGAGCTGGATCCTTTTCATGTTTTAATCCCCGCCCAGACAACTTGTCTCCTATTAATCTCTTCCCAGCTTAATTAAATCACACACACACACACACTTTTACGCAGAATAACACAATATTCCCCAAAATATATTGTAAAAATCATCCATTTCTCACTGCGTGTGTGAGAGAGAGCGTACGTGTGCGTGTGTGAGTGTGTATGTGTGTGTGTGTGTGCGTGTGAGGCAGTGAGAGTGCCTATCTCACTCCCAGTCTCAGGGTTCACTTTCACCCTCATCCCCACACACCAACATATTTGTACCAACTCATACTGTGGGTGTGGGTGAGGGGGTGAGTAAGTCCTGAGACTGGGAGTGAGCCGGACAAATACAATTTGACCTTCTCACAAATTAATTGCTCATTTTTTTAAAAATTATCAATTTATTGCTCTGACATTGCTTTATTTTTGCTCAGCAAGCTGTTTCTTTTCCTCATACCTCAACATTTTATTGAAATTCAGCATTTCATGTTGCACCAAATCTTATCCTTTCGAAATTTCCTCATCGGCTCCTTGACTGAGAAAAAAATTGAAATGTGGCTCCCCACGCGAAAAGGTTGGAAAAGCCTGCTGTAGAAGACCCCTGATGGGTATGCACAACAAAATTATTGGTGCTTTGAGAAGATTGCCTGTGGTCAATATCAAGGAGCATGGAGTAAACTAGCACCAACTTGGCACAAGGGGCCACCCTTTCCAGTGTGGAAGTGGTAGCCAACTCCATCACCACATTTGTAGAGCAAAAAATAATTCAGCATCTGATAGCGGAAGAAGCTTCCGCCAGAAGTCTGAGTGCAGCAGTGGAAGCTCATCCTGCTGTCATGCAATATCAGCTTGCTGCCATGTAAGCCTGAATTGTTTCCAATGTGACTGTGGATAACTTTGGAAAAGGTCTTACAAGGTGCAGCAGCCCAGCAATCTTTCCTCCAACAGATTACCACATTTGCTGAGGCTTTGCCCTGGGGGAGTGGAAGTATCTCAATGGAGCACAAACCTGTTGTCCTCTCAGGAAGGCAGCATTTGTCTCCCAGACTTGTTAGTGTCTCTCTCTCCCTTGCCATGATCGTTGATCTTCTTCACTCCCAAGGGTCCCAGGCGGCAGCCTCCTTCCACTGGTTTTCCCTCCTTCCAGGGTGCCAGTCAAGTTGTCAATTTAGGGTGGCTGCCAGCTAGAAAAACTTATTAAGGTTCTGCCATTAACTTAAGCAGGACATCCATGTCCCCCATACTCTCCCGGCCTCCTTGTAAATATTGGACCCTGAATCTCCAAATCCATTTGCATCTCTACCACATTTAGACTCATTTTCCAAGGAGAATATGGCCTTATTTTCTTTCTACTTTAATGTGTCACCTCACACTTATCTATATGGCAGTTTATTTACCATTTACACACACACATTCTGCAAGTTTATTAATGTCTTCTTGCACTTTGTCACAATCTTCTACAGTATTAACAGTACTTCTCAATTTGGTGTAATTCACAAATTTTGAAATTGCACTTTTGATACCTGACTTGCAGTCATTCATGTAAATGATTAACCACAGTATTCCCAGCACTGATCCCTATGGCCCACACTTCCCACCTTCCACTAGCCTGAGTAAATCTTAACTCCCTGTTGAATCTGTTTGCTATCCTCTCTGCTACCTGTCATCTGACTCTCAATGCTCTGACTGTAGTCATGCATCTACCATGTGGTATCTTATTGAAGGACTTCTGAAAATTCAACTATATTATCAATATCTATTCCATCTATTACTTTGAAGAATTCATTAAGGTTGGTCCAGTGTGATCTTCCCTTTTGCAATATATGTTGACCATTCTTTGTTATATATGTCACATCTCAAATGGGTTCTCAGGCTTGTGCAGGAGAAAAGTAAAACACCATAGACATAAGTGGAAGAGGAGGCAGCTGTACCAGGACTCAAACATTTCATTGATCTACCAGAAAAGCAATATTATATTGATAATGTATATATTTACATTGCTCCAATTCATAAGTACAAGGTGGAGGATGTTTATCTTTCCTTGCATCAGTTTTTACTTCTTAATCAATAAACCCTTATAGACTTTAAACTGTTTCCTCCACAGATCCTTTGTGGTACGACTTGCAACAAACAGTGACACTCCAGGAATTAAAAGACTTGTCAAAACCCTTAATCTGCAGCTCAGTATTTTAAGCACCTTAAATATTTACAATCAGTCCCGTAGAGATTCAGTGAGTATTCTATCAATTTGAGGTATGTTGTTGAAAGCCTAATGTGTTGATTGTTTAATCTGTTAATTATGAACATTTTAGTACGTTTATCTGATATGCAAAGGAAGGAAAGACTTGTATTTATACAGTTGAGTGTAACCATGTTGAGGGATGGTGAAGATTGTAAGCCCTTTCCACTCTGAGGTTTTGACCTGTGGGAGGAACAGGGCACAGACACAGAACCATTTCAGACGATTCCAAGGAGGAGGCAGATATGATGCAACCAATGCATAAGCCATGGCACACTTCGCTGCCCAGAATGCCCAAATTATTGCAAGGTTCACTTAGATTCCACCAGTTCGCCCCTCTGGTAGCCACATCCAAAAGCCACTTCCCTCCTGCCCCCAAATCCAAAAGTCAGTTCCCCCTCATCTGTCCCTGCCCCCATTGCCCAACAGAAAGCAGCCCTGCAAACAATCAGGTGTCCCTTTACATGTGCTACCATTCCTCTCATGTGATAAGGTGGCTTGCCAACCAGCAACCAAAAATGAACAAGACAGAAAGTTGTGCAAACAGATATAAGTTATAGGGCTCAAAAATGAAACTCAATTTTACCAATCTAAAAGCTTGTGCAAGTTTTCCTTTTCACGGCACTTCTACTTTGTATAACCCCAATGGCTTCTGCAGAGGTGAAAGTAAGTTATTCAGCTCCCTGTTCTGATTGCTACGATGCTCTTAGCCAATATCGTCTAGATTTTAGAGCCCATGAAGGCAGCAATGACAGCTCCACCTGTACAGGTGCAGGGGCAGCCTTGACCATCAGGACACAAGAAGCACATCAGGTACTGACTGAGGGGTAGCAACAGGTGAGAAGTGGAAGTGCTTTGAATCGAGTTCCAGTTGCATGTTCCCTTTCATCATCATCCCTCTCATGGTCCACTTGCCTTTCCAGGCTAGCAATGAAGTGGAGTACACATTGCTACAACTCAATGGGCAATGAATGGCCAGGTCATAGGGCTGGATTCTACTAGCCCATTGGAGACAGGCTGGGAGGCAGAAGGAATGGTAATATTGCGATGAAAGTCATTAGAAGGGGGAACCCACCATCTTTGCGTCAGTGCCGGATATGGTCAAAGATATCCAGGCTGGTGGGAGGAGAACATGCTGGAACGCGACAATAAAGTAATTAAGCCTGCTAAGCAGCCAATTAACTGCTATTTTACCAGGATTTTCTCATTTTACGACAGTTGCCCACAACAACGGGGCTTCAGAGTCTCGTCAGCTAAAATTAGGCAATGGTTTAGCAGGATGCCCATGTTGGCTGCAATTGGCAGCCATTGTGAAGAATAATGTCGCTTGGCAGGGAGGGTGGAACTGAGTGGGCAGCAGAAGTAGTAAGCATGAGCAGGGACATACAGCTTGAGTGCCTTGAGTGCCTGCTTAGCACTTCTATGTGCAGAACCAGGATATGGGAGGCCCTGAGATCTGAGTGCAGCTATTTGCTATGGATCTCATTCACTCGGGTGTCAAGACCTCCAATGAGGATCAGCATCAGAGACGGAGAGAGCTGCAAGGAGAGAGCTACAACTACAGGTAGCAGAACAGCACAAGTCAGGATTGTGATGGAATACTCTTCACTTGCCTGGATGAGAGCAGCTCCAACAACACTCAAGAAGCTTGACACCATCCAGGACAAAGCAGCCCGCTTGATTAGCACCACATCCACAAACATTCACTCCCTCCACCACCGACAAACAGTGGCAGCAGTGTGTACCATCTACATGATGCACTGCAGAAACTCACCAAGGCTCCTTAGGCAGCACCTTCCAAACCCATGACCACTACCATCTAAAAGGACAAGGGCAGCAAACACATGGGTTCAAAACCACCTGGAAGTTCCCCTCCAAGCTATTCACCATCCTGACTTGGAAATATATCACCGTTCCTTCATTGTCACTGGGTCAAAATCCTGAAACTCCCTCCCTAACAGCACTGCAGATGTACCTACACCAGAGGGACTGCAGAGGTTCAAGAAGGCAGCTCACCACCACCTGCTCAAGGGCAATTAGGGATGGGCAATAAATGCTGGCCTCGCCAGCGACACCCACATGCAGTCAATGAATTTAAAAAAGCAGCAACAGCCAGAGGGGCACCAGGAGCATGAGTCTCAGAGGGGTCATGGATGAGAAGCACACAGAGCGGCACTCAACCAGCCACTTGTTTGCAAAAGAGGTTACTTACTATAGAGGGTCTACCATCAGAGGCTCAGCTTCCTGAAAATCTTGGTGCAGCAGTGTTGCCAAAGGCTGTATCTTTCCAGGGGTTGTCACTGAGCTGTGCACCATGTTGGAAGATGAGCTGAATCCTGTGGGGAGTGCTGGTTACCCAATGCCTGTATTTCTGAAGGTCGCCATGGTGCTTAATTTCAATGCCTCAATGTGGGACCTCCCAGTTTGGAGCTCTTTGCTGCATCAAGATTGTCACCAGTGTCATGCTCAAGAGAGCCAGTCAATATGTGCACTCTTGCACCAACGTGGACAGTCAGGCTGAGAAGGCTATAGGGTTTGAGGTCACTGCTGGATTCCCCCAGATGCAGGGTGTCATCAACAGCACACATGTGGCCATTAGGGCTCCCACAGACCAGGCATAAGCCTTCATCAACAGAAAGGGCTTCCACTTCCTCAGTGTGCCACTGGTCTGCAACCAGCGAAAATTGATCTTTCAGATTTGTCTAAGATTCCCGGGAAGCTGCCACAATGCCTTCATAGTAACACAGTCCCAGGTACATGCCCTTTATAGTCCCCCTAAGGATGGATACTAGCTGACAAGGGCTATCCATTGAAGACATGGCTACTGATTTCTGCATGGAATGCAAGCACAGATTCAGAGGTGAGGTAGAACAGCTGCCAAGGGACAATTCAAGCAACCAATGAACAGACCAGAGGGCTTCTGAATAAGCAGTTCAGATGCTTGAATGGATCTGGTGGAACCCTTCTGTATGCCACAGCAAGAGTCTCGCATATCGTGGCAGGAGTGCACTATGCTCTGCACAAACATGTACTACAGAGGGGAGAAACTTTGAACAATGAGGGTTTCCTGGAGGTGATGCCTCCTCCAAAGATGAGGATATGGAGAAGGATGTAGACTAGATGCAGCATGCTGAAGAATCTGAGGAACTGCAGGCAAAGTGCCATGAGATATGTGCAAGGGAGGCTTGCAACACGCTAATGCAGACACATTTCAATTGATTCTTACAAACAGATTTATTCAATCCGATAAAGCTACAGCCCTGTTCCAGTTTCTTGATTGCCCTTACCATTTATATAAACCTGTAAGTACAGTAGACAATGGAATGGGGGATGCATTGACCTCACTCGTCCAACCCCTTCCTATCAGACCATTTGGAAAAGCCAGAGCAATCTTAAAAGCCCAACAGCCTGTACAAAATTAGTGGATTCCTCTTGTTCTGAATCATTCCAGATTTAATTTCAAACACAAACATGACAAGGTCACATGCATTGACAGAAAATAACCCCTGTAAACTGCAAGTGTAGTTAGGCGGTCTTTTTAAACTGCTCATAGATGTTCTTATGTTGTGCTCCCTCTATGCTGTCAGCTGAGGTGTAGGCTACCCTTTTGATCTGTAGCTTTCAATGACCTTGGCAGTCGTCCTCTTGTTTCCCGAGGTGTGGAGGGCCCCAGCATACTGAGAGCTCCCTGCAAGGGCCGCTGCATTCATCGCCACTTCATAAGGCACTGGTGTCACCAACAGAGGGACAAGGACCTGTCTTCCATGTTAGGCGTGACCTGAGAGGAGTCTCCAGATGCTGCAGGCAGCCGGTCCTCTAACTTTTCAGGGAACACTTGTCGTTCCCTGCTCACTTGAGAAGTTTGAGGACCTGGCAATGACAGATTCCTTGCTACCCCTCTCGCCCAGCCATTGTGCCACACAGCTCATGGAGATGGTGATGGCATGTAGGTTCATGCACATCTTCAGCATCCACTGAGTGGTATGGTGGATGTAGTCTTCAAGGGAGGATGCCATGCATGTACTTGACAAAGATATGGCTGGACTCATGGCCTGGATGGTATCCTCCATCTTTCGCTCATGGGAACGGATAGCCTCTGGAAGCAGCACTGGATGTTCATGTGCCTCATACTGCAGGTCTAACATTAGCCACCTTGTTGATGACTCCAGAGGCATGTCATCAGCCTGAAGCACAGCATCACTGGGCCCTCCCATAGTCCTCTGAGTGAGTGGATTCAGTTGTCACAGCTCTGTCAGCTGCTCAGGCACGTCAATGGTTTGCATACCAGGTTATGACTCCATAACTAACCTCATACAACAATCCTCTTTTCAAAGGTTATCTGCACAGGTGAAGGGTGTGGGGGAATCCTGTGACAGTGGACCCTCTTTGATCCCATCCTCCTCAATAGGGGTGAATGGCTGCCCTTATCATTGACCTGTGCTAGAGAAAAGATTGATTAGAGAGTAATGCACACTCCATAATGTCCTTCAGACTAGTCCTAGTTGGAGCTTCATGTGACCAATGGTGCACACATGAGCACTGTGCTTTGTGCTTGTCAGAGGGGTTCTTGTGCCCATCCATTACTTCATTCCCATCTCACCATCAGTTATGAACTGGCCTGCTTCCAGCCTTTCCAGCTGCAGCGCCTCTTCCACCATTGGCATCAGGATTGTGCTGTATTGAAGGCTTTCATCATGTATTTTACTTGAAATATCAGTCTCTTGCGTGACCACAAGGTGTTGTTATGACTAAACCTAAAGCAAGTAGTACTTTTGTATCCTTTAACCTTGTGTCAATCATTCGTGAATCAGAATAACATTTTAGCAAATTTATTCCATATATTGTTGAAGTATATGCACTATCTAATATCACACAATTTAAGGAATCCACAATGAATACATCACAAGTTTAAAACTCCTTGTGAACAGTATAATCTGCCAAATTGATCATTATCTTTATCCTCTTTCTCCAAACTATTTTCCTGATACGTCATTTCAAAGGCTCAGCCTTTGGGCAATTAGCCACATATCGTAAGCACCTATTTTCCTTTGGCATTTCTGGAATTCATTTTCCCATTATTATTGTTCTGATTATGTTTTCTGCTGTTATAACTGGACTTGCTGTATGTGGTCCCATCACCACCCTGCTTTCCTTTAAACCTTCTGTTAAATTGATGCCTGCATCCGGTATCTAGAATATTTTGAAAATGATAATTATTGAGTTCTCTATTCTTTGTGTCATTGCAGAATGCCTCATTTGTTCCATGAAGGCTAAAAAGACTGACTGTTGTTCCAGGGATCTTTTTAAGGCATCAGTCATCTGACCAACAGCCTCTTTCTCTGAAAACTGAATGCCAGTTAGGACCAATTGAGAAACTCTGGCACAATCTGGCAATTTTAAATGTTGGCACCAATCTAGTGATTCCCAGGTTGAACCTTGGCAATATTTTGCACAATTCGTTATTGTTGTCCTTCCTCTTTTTTCTTTACGCACATACTGGCATTAAGGCAGACAAAGCATGTGGTTACGTCTGTTTCCATAGCTGGTTTTTCCTGGCACAGACCACTTGCTTGTCGCCAGAGCTATAGCTTGAGGGACGCCACTTTCCATCAAACATGGCTAATCAGGAGACTCTCCCGCTTTTACTGCCTGCCATAAGTGCATTGGAAAGATTTACAGGTTGATGATCAACCTGTTTGGCCACATTATGAATGTACCTTCTGTGGCCATCAAGTCCTGTAGTGGGACTTGAACACAGAGCTTCTGGCTCAGAGGCAGGGATATCACAAGACCTCCTCAGAATCTGAGTATGTGGAATCACTGCCCGTTTTCCAAAAAATTATTAAATTCTGACCAATGTTCATGACATTTAACAAGTAATTTTTCTTGTAGGTTTCATCCAGGAATTCTGTTATAGAGTCCAAGCATTCACCACTATCTAATTTAGTGGTATTCACCTCAGAAAATACTTTACTTCTCATTTTACTTCACTTAGTAAGCAACAGTGCCAAGGTCATGTCTTGTTTCTTTTTTGGTTCATATATCAACCTCATTCCTCCACTGGTCATATGGTTCACAGTCCAACAGTTGTAACTCAACAATTTGAACTTGCTATCTGCCATTTTCCATAATGACTGCTAAGATTTTAGTTTTGAGTCCAAAAGCAAAAAATGTCAACCTTTGCTTTTAGGCAACCATCCCCTGTTCTCATGTTAGAATTCAGGTAGCCACGGTGAAGGATAGCACACTGGAGCCGAGTTTTTATACAATCATAAGCTTCATATTTACATAGTAACACTCTGCTTATCTTGCACCTCCAACCAATAACTCCTCTTTTGTCCTGCTCCTATACGTATAAGTGAGCACAGTTGAGTCCCCAAGTAAGAGTCACCACCTGAATATAATTAAAACCCAATTATATGCAATTAATATCACTGAACCAGAGCGGGACTCATGTCCTTGCAGGCGGGTTTGCTAGTGCTGTTAGGAGGAATTAAACTAATTCGGCAGGGGGACGGGACACAGAATGTTAGCGGAATAGGGACGCATCATAATACAGTAAAACAATCAAGTCAGAGGGAGTACAGCTGCAATAAGCTTCCACGGAGTAAGGCAAGGCTGGATGGCCTCAACTTTAATGCCAGGAGTATTACAGGTAAAACAGATGAGTTGAGGGTGTGGATTGACATGTGGAATTGTGATATAGTAGCCACCACTGAGTCGTGGTTGAGGGAAGGGCAGGATTGCCAGCTCAATATTCCGGGATATAGAATCTTCAGGCAAGACAGGGAAGGGGGTAAAAGAGGAGGAGGTGTTGCATTATTAGTTAAGGAGTCAGTTACTGCAGTAAGGAGAGATGATATCTTGGAGGGGGCATCAAATGAGTCTTTGTGTGTGACACTTAGGAATAAAAAAGGGGCAACCACATTATTAGGTGTTTACTTTAGACCCCCAGATAGTCAGTGGGAAGTTGAGGAACAAATATGTGCACAATTTGCAGAGATGTGTAAAAATAATAACAATAGGGTAATTATATTAGGTGATTTCAACTTTCCCAACGTTAATTGGGATAGACATAGTGTTAAGGGCTTGGATGGAGTGGATTTCTTGAAATGTGTACAGGAGAACTTTTTAGGTCAATATGTAGAGGGTCCAACATGGGACGGTGCATTGCTGGACCTAATTCAGAGGAATGAAGCCGGACAGATGGCTGAGGTCGTGGTGGGGGAGCATTTTAGTGATAGCGACCACAACATGGTACAGTTTAAGTTTGTTATGGACAAGTTGCAAAAAAATGTTTTGGATTGGGGGAGAGTGGATTTTAGTAAAATAAGACAGGATCTGGCCAAGGTAGACTGGGAACAGTCACTTGTGGGGAAATCTACAGAGGAACAGTGAGGGGTATTCAAAAAGGAAATGGGGAGGGTACAGGCTCAACATATTCCCTCCAATTTGATAGGAAGGAGTAACAAGCCTAGAGAACCATGGATGACCAGAGATATTCAGGTTATGAAAAGAAGGAAAAGAGAGGCTTTTAGCAAGTACAAGGGAAGCAAATCAGCAGAGGCATTAGTGGTGTACAGACAGTGCAGGGTGGAGCTTAAGAAAGCAATTAGGAGAGCAAAGAGGGGATATGAGAAAACTCTGGCTGGTAAAAGTAGGGAAAATCCCAAGATATTCTATAAGTATACCAAAGGGAGGAGGATAGCCAGGGAAAGAGTAGGGCCTATAAGAGACCAAGGGGGCAATCTATGGGTGGAGCCAGAGGACATCGTTAGAGTGTTGAATGAATACTTCACAGCCATCTTAACCCAAGAGAATGAGGATGAAGGTATCAACCTCGGGGAGGGAGACTGCGAGGTTCTTAAACAAATTGGTATAGAGAGTGATAAGGTATTGCAGGTGTTGGCAGGCTTAAAAGCAGAGAAATCTCCACGTCCGGATGATTTGGTTCCCAAATTGCTGAGGGAGGCAAGGGAGGAGATCGCAGGGGCTCCGACCCGAATTTTTAATTCGTCTCTGGCCACGGGGGAGATGCCAGAGGACTGGAGAACAGCTAATGTAGTTCCGCTATTTAAGAAGGGTTGTAGAGATAAGCCAGGGAACGACAGGCCAGTGAGTCTCACATCAGTGGTAGGGAAACTATTGGAGAAATTTCTGAAGGAGAGTATCTATCTCCACTTGGAGAGGCAAGGTTTGATCAGGGATAGTCAGCATGGCTTTGTCAGAGGGAGGTCATGCCTAACAAATTTGATTGAATTTTTTGAGGAGATGACCAGGTGTGTAGATGAGGGTAGTGCAGTTGATGTAGTTTATATGGATTTCAGCAAAGCCTTGGTCAAGGTCCTTCATGGGAGACTTATAAAGAAGGCAAATGCACATGGGATACAGGGTATTTTGATAAGGTGGATTCAAAATTGGCTTAGTTGTAGGAGGCAGAGGGTGATGACAGAAGGATGCGTTAGTGACTGGAAGCCAATCTCCAGGGATCTATGCTCGGTCCCCTATTATTTGTCATTTATATAAACGACATAGTGGGGGGTTGGATTAGTAAGTTTGCAGATGACACAAAGATTGGCCGGGTGGTTAACAGTGAGGTTGAGTGTCTTGGGCTACAGGAAGATATAGACGGGATGGTCAAATGGGCAGATAAGTGGCAGATGAAATTTAACCCTGAAAAGTGTGAGGTGATACACCTTGGAAGAAGTAATTTGACAAGGAAGTATTCAATGAACGGCATGGCACTAGGAAGTTCTGAGGAACAAAGGGACCTTGGCATGTGTGTCTATAGATCTCTGAACGTGGAGGGGCACGTTAGTGGGGTGGTGAAAAAGGCAAATGGGACACTTGCCTTTATCAATTGAGGCATTGATTACAAAAGTAGGGAGGTCATGTTGGAGTTGTATAGAACCTTGGTTCTATACAGCTGGAGTACTGCGTGCAGTTCCGATCGCCACATTATAGGAAGGATGTGATTGCACTGGAGGGGGTGCAGAGGAGATTCACCAGGATGTTGCCTGGGATGAAAGTTATGAAGAGAGGTTGGTTAGACTTGGGATGTTTTTGTTGGAGCAGAGAACACTGAGGGGCGACCTGATTGAAGTGTACAAGATTATGAGGGGCATAGACAGGCCCCTTAGTTGAAGGGTCAGTCACAAGTTCAAGGTGAGGGGCAGGAGGTTTAGGGGGGATGTGAGGAAAAACTTTTTTACCCAAAGGGTGGTGACGGTCTGGAATGCACTGCCTGGGAGGGTGGTGGAGGCAGGTTGCCTCACATCCTTTAAAAAGTACCTGGATGAGCACTTGGCACATCATAACATGCAAGACTATGGGCCAAGTGCTGGTAAATGGGATTAGGTAGGTAGGTCAGGTGTTTCTCATGTGTCGGTGCAGACTGTGCACTGTGATTCTTGATCTGAGTTGGTGCATGATCTGCATGAACCCAATGATGGTGTACTGTGAATCTTGTGAGAGTGTGTGACTTCCTCTGAGGAATCATCGTCATCCTACTGGACCACCTCCTGTGGGACATTTGAATGTGCTGTGGAAGATTAAGTACATGAATTGGAACTGTCAATTTATGAAGGATCATTATGGATACAATCCGCCAGCATGAGTGACTGTTGTATACTATATAGCTGTGTGATATTTAATTCTGTCACAAAGTAGATGGGAGGCTCCCATCTCACCAACTAGGATGGGCAGGCATGCCAAGGATCCACTGGTGTCTAATGTCTCCTCCCTAAGAATGTTAGAATCAAGTTTGCTGGAGGACCACCTCAGGTTCTCTGCCTCTTCTTAAAGAAGAGCTGAAAAGAAGAAATCTATGGGCAGAATTTTACAGCCCCTTTTCAGTGGGGATGGAGCTGTAAAATGCGGCGAGACATTCTAAACCCCATTGGCTTCAGCAGGAAGGTAAAACCCCACTGCTGTAAAGTTTCACCTTATGAGTGAGAATAATGGAATGTTTTGAACAGATGAATAGTTAGTGGCTATGAGGTAGAGGTGTGACATTACATTATGATGAGGGTTACTGCCTGTGGAGGATGGACAAATAGGGATACAAGGAAGTCCACAGACAGAGAAGTATGGATGTACCTGCAAAGTAATTTGGTGAGAGAGAGCATGCTGGAGTAAACTTGAGCAGGTAGAATGAGAGTTGATGTGATACACACATCAAGATGTAGTTGAATGTGTCACCATACTCAGCTGCCATGCCCTAACTGAAAAACTAAAGCGCTTTCAGCTTTGAGTCCAAAAGCATGGTAGCACACTCCTGCTGCTCACCTCTTGAGAAATTCCCAACCAAGCCGTCCTGCTTACAGCAGCAGACTTATTCCTCCCATTGGTAGAGAAAGGTACCTGGGCTCTTACAACCTGCAGCATCAGATCCAGGAAGGTAATCAAATTGGAACCCCATTAGGACAATTACATCTTTTGTTGCACCACCTCCAGAATCCACCAACTGTCATCCTTGTACTGTTACTTTAAATAGTGGAGTTCAAATTGACTGATATAGATCAGCATCAATGGACCCTGTAAACTGGGCACACAGCAACCTGAAAGTCCCCACGCAAAATGTGCGCAAGTTGGCCCCTTTAAATTACCATGCCTGAGTAGCCATATAAAAATATTTGAAGAGGCCACACACTTAAGCAAATTGTCCATGTGCTCCAAAAAAAATGAGAAAGCACTTTGGTTGGCATCACACCTGCTCATGCTAATTGGTGGGAAAGACTCGAAAGTGAGGTGCAAAGGGAGTGTTGAGTTATAAAACTACTGACAGATGCGCTGCTCTTACTCCTGGAGTTTCTGTGTACTACCAGGCTCCTCCTGCTTCCACTGCATTGTCATGTTAAAATTCCACTCTAACGTTATTAGATGAAAATTGAAGTGTTCATTCACTTGTAAATTGAAGATCTCAAATACAACATTTATTAGCCTTCCATGGACTGTGCCTCAAAATATTGACATTTTAAGCTAATTCATTTCTTAAGTAGAATAACAGAAAATAGTTTACTGTGAGGCAAAATAATTTCTTGAAACACAGTAAGTGTTGTTTTAGTATAGCTTTAAAGATGAGTATGTCTATATACATCACTATAAGGGAAATGACGTGTGTATTGTCTGTTCCAGTTTTAGTTTCACTTTTGCTTTAAGCAGCAAAGCAAACAATAGCTTCTAGTGCTCCAAGCTTTACAACAATGACAGACTGCTCATCTGCTGACTTCCCATCCTGACTTGGAAATATATCGTTGTTCCTTCATTGTCGCTGGGTCAAAATCCTGGAACTCCCTTCCTAACAGCACTGTGGGTGTACCTACACCACATGGACTGCAGCGGCACAAGAAGGCAACTCACCACCACCTTCTCAAGGCAACTAGGGATGGGCAATAAATGCTGGCCCAGCCAGTGAAGCCCACATCCCATGGATGAATTTTTGTTAAAAATGCCTAGTCTTAATAAATGAACCTACAATTTGTCAGTTAACCCAATCCCTTATGAATGATTGATACCTTATATCTTATACAGAAAATAAGCTCAAGTACTTATATCTTTAGAACACAACAGATAAGTCACTCTCCCCACATCTCATAATATAATTTGATAAACCACAATCATGCTTTGTTCGTGGCTCCCTTATAATTAAAGGTTCGAAACACTCTTTTTCTCAATATTCTCAAGATTGGGGAGTGAGATAGCCTAAAATAAGGTCCATACTTGCTGCCACTTGATATCACACTATGTCTCACAGTTCTTTGACCTAATATTTACTTTAGCTCATGTATTTTGAACTGCTGAAATTGAATATTGGTAAGCACATGACTGGTTTTCCAATAACAGTACCAACATTTCTGGAAATTAATTAAAAATTAAAAGGACAATCCCTTCAGCTATACCAGAGAACTTCTGAATTGGTTATACAACTTGTGTTTCCCCAAAAACAATTCCATACTGTTCATCAGAGATTTAAATGTGATATAATGAAGTATTAATGAAGAAGTGACATGGAGCATGAGGACCTTTCATTGCTTTTAATTAGCTTAACACCAAGTCTGATTTATCAATTAGTTTTAGGTGCCTTCCAATCTGTCACAGAGAATTTTGTTGCCCTCAAATTTTTGACTTTATGATACACAAATCTACAGTGCTTTCTGTTTACTTATCAAGTGATTTCTGAGTTTAACTAGCAATGGGCACATTATCATTCTGCTCCTTATTTTTGCCAGGATGGAACTCCAATTCAGGCAATTGTTGCAGAAGTTCTGCAGGAAATTGTGGGAATTGCCATCATCAGGAATGAAGAGGTATTGATTAATTTATACTTTAGAAATGTTAGTAGAGACACACTAACTATCTGTTCACTGGAGAAACAAGTAAACCAGTATTTAGGATCTCCAAAGTTCTTTTATTATTAAAGCACATTTGTGTATGTGTGTGCAAGTTTGAAAAGTTTGCAGTTGAAGAATAAGGTTAGAAATGTGGAGGGCTTAGTCTTTTAGAGTAATCACTGTCACAACCTCTCCACTGTCAGTGTTTGGCCGTTGTAAATATAAAACTTGTAATTTATTCCTATGGAGTTTCTGGTAATAGACAAGATGCTCAGTGGTCTGCATTCTCTCTGCCTGCCTGTTTGAGTTGTCACTGAGGTGTCAGTAAATACGCTGAAGGTTATACGTTAAACGTGGTAACAAGCACCCACTAGATCTGATATATGTGATCAATTGAAAAATGTTTGCTGTTGTAACTTGTTAAAGAATATTATTAAACTATCTAATGTGTAATTTCAGCACCACTGCCATTCCTAATTGGTCTAGTTTGAAGTATTTTCTTCCTTATCTCTCTTTCCTATTATACTCTCAGAAATTGAACTGGCATAAGCATCAAAATTAAATGGGCGTCATAATATTTATGGAAAGCAAGCACTGCTGCATAATGCAGCATTCATATTAATGGTAACTAACCCAGTTGTTGAAATATTACTAGCAACAGGAGGTCAATAAATTGAGATTTTCCAAATTTATTTTAATGATCATTTGGTAGTACGGAACTTGAGTATTGCTGAAAAAAGAGACATGTTGAAGTTTTTTGCCTTGCACTCATCAGGACACTTCGCAAGAATACCAATATAATACCAACAATTTATACTATATGAGAAGAGAGTGCTGATTGATTGGCAAACCTCTACCAATCAGTGTCCACTTGCCAACCAATCAGCATTCTCTTCACATACAGTATAAATTGTTGTTTTACCCTTATATTGGTATTCTTGTGAAATGTCCTGATGAATACAAGATGAAGTCTTGACATATCTCTTTTTTTCAGTAATACTTACTCAGTGAATTGACCTTGTGTCACAGAGGTGAAAAGCCAATGTTTAAACTGCTGCAGCACACTTATTGCTTGTACAAATTGCAATATTTTACATTGGC
Source organism: Carcharodon carcharias (assembly GCF_017639515.1). NCBI lineage: Eukaryota > Metazoa > Chordata > Chondrichthyes > Lamniformes > Lamnidae > Carcharodon > Carcharodon carcharias. Next base: position 104,262,464 of record NC_054468.1, read on the forward strand.
CCTCATGTTGAAAGCCCAAGTACACATTATGAAGCTGATTTTAACATTCATTGGTGGCTGCAAACTGCTGATAGATGATTGATTATACCCCCCACCCTGTTTCCTTTCCATTGACTTTAGTGGAAAGGAAAATTGGGTGGGGTGTATAACTGTGGTCAGTCTGCTACTGCTAAATTTCCACCACCGCTGAAAGTTAAAATCACTGCTTTATGTGTGAGCATGATTAAAATTTTCACAAAGTGTATCTCATTAATTTTCATCCATAGTGTTTATAGAATGGGCATGTAATGGTCAGATGAATTTCAATAGAGATAAGTGTGAGGTGTTACTGTTTGTTAGGAGGATTATGGAGCCACATACTGTTTAGAAAATAAGAGCCAAAATGGAGTAGAGGAGCAAAGAGATCCAGGGTTACAGATGCACAAATCACTAAATGTAGAAAGGCAGGCTGTCAGTTGTGACTCAGTTGGCAATACTCTCGCCTCTGAATCACACAGTTCCAGGTTCAAGTCCCACTCCGGGAGCAGAATTTTATGGTTGACGTGCGGGTGGCGGAACCCGCATGTCAGCGTTTAAAATGTCGCACGCTGACATCGGGCGAGCACCCTGAAGTCAGCACGTGGCATCGTGATATTTAGGTGGGCGGGCGCTATGAAGTACAACACAGGCCCGCCATTAATTAAAGGCCTTGTTAAGGTCCTTAACTCGGCAATCGACGCCAATTTTGAGGGGCACGTGCGATCTTCGCCTCGGCGCACAGGCCCAATGGGCAGGCGGGTAACTGATTTTTTAACAAACCTCATCCGCGGGCGAGATATGTGGGCTCAGAGGGGTTGTTAATGTTTTATGTGAAGTATTTATTGCAGAAAGTTCTTTAAACTTGCCTGTGTGATTGTTGGCAGTTCAGATTGATTTCCAACAGCTTTCTCTGTACTTTGAAGCTTCAGCTCAGCACTCTGCAAACAGTAATCTTTATTGGGCCTGCAGCTTTCCAGAGGCCTCCATTTAGGTATGGGTTCTGACATCTCCACTGGAGGCAGCTCCTCTGAGGAGGAAGGGATGGATAGAATAAGGAGGAGGCCAGGAGTGGACAATCAGCCTCCAGGGGAGCCATCTTTGGGAGGCCAGGCGCAGGCACAAGGGGTGCTGGGCCAAGAGGTAGTCCAAGGTGGAAGGGGCTGCAGAAGACGTCACTATCCTGCTGCCAGAGTTTACTGGCAGCGAAGCAGCTAACTCAATATGACTGAGGGGCAGTGCCGAAGGAGGCTCCGACTGTCAAGGGGGACAGTGAACTACATCCGTCGGATGATTAGCCCTGAGATCTCCCCTAACTGTGTGGGTGGACACCCCTTGCCAGAGGCTCTGAAGGTCACAGTTGCCCTCCACTTCTATGCATCTGGCTCCTTCCAGGGGTTGGTGGGTGATCTTTATGGTGTCTCCCAATCAGCTGTCCACACTTATGTCAAGCAGGTTATAGACGCTCTGTTCAGACGGGCATTGACCTTCATCCGCTTCCGCTGTGACCAGGCAAGTCAGACACAGCGAGCCAGAGGTTTCGTGGCCATTGCTGGCTTCCCCCGTGTCCAGGGTGCTATAGACTGTACACATGTGGCCATCAAGGCGCCAGCAGGTGAGCCCGGTGCCTTCGTCAACAGGAAGGGCTTCCACTCCATGAACATGCAGATAGAGTGTGACCACAGGATGCTGATTCTACAAGTCTGTGCAAGGTACCCAGGCAGCTCCCACGATGCCTACATCCTCAGACACTCCCAGGTGCCGGGGCTCTTCAGTGCTCCAGCTCGGCTGGATGGTTGGCTGCTGGGTGACAAGGGCTATCCCCTCAGAAGGTGGTCATGATGCCTCTCTGCCATCCAAGAACAGAAGCTGAGGAGCGGTATAATAGGAGCCACGGCACCACAAGGGCTGTGGTGGAGAGAGCCATCGGTCTTCTCAAGATGTGCTTCTGATGCCTGGACCGCTCAGGGGACGCATTCCAGTACCCCCCCAAGATCGCGTCTCGGTGATAGTGGTAGTATGCTGCGCTCTGCACAATCTTGCACTGGAAAGGGGGGATGCCGTTAACAATGAAGACCTTGAGGCAGTGGATGCGGCTACACATGATGAATCCAGCTGTGCCTCAGAGGATGAGGAAGCACAGGGCAATGATGAGGGGCAGCACACCGACTCGTTACTACACCAAGGAGGCAGGGACACCTGGGACAATTTAATCCAACGAACCTTCAGCTAGCTCCACACACATGGATCTGCAGAACCAGCATTGCCTGGTGCTTCCACACATGACACTTAGGTACTACATCTTCCAACTCATCAGCTGCAACTAAGGGCTTAGTACAGAAACATCAATGTCCACTCAAACACTCATGATATGTCTGTGAAACATACAAATGCAGCTCAAAGGAAACACCCTCAGCCATGGTCAGAAAAGTGGACTTTATTGCTACCAAAATAAACAACAAACATTGCTTTGACGCAGATAATGAAACATTCCCTAATCAAGGGCCAACACAAAATCACCAGTGACATACCCGTGGAATGCCTAACGTGCCTTATGCTTATGTTTGCAGGTGCTACATCGAGGTGCCGTCCCATTGCTCAGAGTGGCTGGTGAGACAGCCGGCTGACTCTGCTGTCCTGTTGGCCTTGCCGGCCGTCCTCTGGCCTGTGGAGCCTGTGCTGGCCCAGCCTGGGAGGGAGTGGCCAGTCCCAGAACTGGCACCTCCCCAGTTGTCACAGCCTCAACGGATGCAACGGTGACTGGCAGAAGGGCGGAGGAGCTGCTGCCCTCATCCAGAGCGCCCTGAGAGGAACCCGCAGTGACGACAGACAGCTGCTGCACCGACATGAGGTCACATGAGACCTCCCTGCTCATCGCAGATGCATGGTGCTATGAACATCTCCCACATTGGGAATGACCACCTGTGGCCATTAACACTGTGAGGGCTTGCAGGTCAGAGCGTAACCCAATCAGAAGATTCTCAATCTGCTGGAAGCCCCTCTCCATGAGAGTCGCCAATCTCTCAATGGAGGAAACCTGAAGCTTTGTCCTGAGGTTCATGCCATCACTGACACTCTGCCTGGATTCCTCCACCACAGAGACCAACTGAAGCACACCCTCATGCAACCCTGCCAGATGCTCCCACGCACCCGGCCGCTTGTCCTGCAGCTGCTGCATGGCGGACATCTCCAAAGGTACATCATCACTGCCCGACTCAGCATGTGCCTGGTCTCCTGCAGTCCTCTGGCTGCTGGCACCATTGGCACTCTCTGTCCATGCCACCTCCTCCAGCGATTGCGAAGTGCCCTCTCCACTGTGCCCCAGGACACTAGCCGACATCATAATCCCCACCGATGTGGTAGTCGCTGCGCTGGTGCCTGGCTCACTGAAATGATGTGATACAAGTTGCATGTGATGCCCCTCAGGTGTGGAGGGTGGGCTCTGGACTTGTTCCTGGCAGCCAAACGGTGGTGTTGCTGAAATTAACAACAGGGACAGTGGATCAGTTAGTGTTCAGTCAGTAACACCATTCATCCCTTTCCCCCCAGGCTCATAATGCGCTCAACCTTCAAGAACCTAAGGAGATGAACATTGGTGGGGTGATAAATAGTCAAGAGGAGGCCCAAACATTACACGCGCATACAGACAGGCTGGTTAGATGGCCTAAGGAATGCCACATGGAATGTTATGTGGATAAGTGTGCGGTTAAGTACTTGGGCAAGACAAGCAAGGTACGGGAATACCTAAGTAATGGTAAGACCGTGGGAAGTCACGACAATTACAGGGACCTTGCTGGGCAGACCCGTTAAGGTAGAACAGGAACATAAGGTGTTTAACAAGGTCGAAGCCAGACTTGCCTTTATTAGCCGAGGAGTAGAACGTAGGAACAGGGAGGTCATGTTACAAGTGCAGAAATCACTGTCGAGGCCACATCTGTACTTCTGCATTCAGTTGTGACCTGCGCTTCATGGGAGGGATGGCATTGGAGTGGGGAGAGTGCAGAGGTTCCTGACCTGGATGCATGCTGGCCTGGAGAGTTGGAGTGATGAGGAAACATTGCAAACACTTGCGACATTTGCCATGGAGCACAGGAGATTGACAGGTCACATTATTGAGCTTCGTGCCGTTATGAGGGGCATGGAATGGGTGGACAGAAGGCAACATTTCCCCTTGGCGCAAGGATGACTAACGTGGTGGCATTTATTTAAGTTGTGCCATAAGGTTGACAGGTGAGGTGCTGAGGACCTTTTGGACAGAATAATGTGGGATGCACTGGCTGAAAGGGTGGTGGAGGTATAAACCCTCCTAAGATGCAGTAAGTCTTTGGACGTGCAGCAGCGATGCCATGGCATGTGGTCACAAATGGGATAAGACAACTTTGGAAGGTGCTAGAGACACGCATCCTCAAGGGGCCGAGGGATCTTTGTGTGTGACCCAAATGTCTGACTGTATCAGTCTGTGAATGAGCAATGTTGTTACATTAATGATTGTAGCAGCCATCAGTGCTTTGGATGGTGGGGAGACAGAGTGGATGGGACTGTGGCCCTCAAATACCTGCCCGCTGGACCCCAACCTCACAGACACCCGCCAACCTGGCCACCTGCCTCCTCCCCACCTCCATGGCCTGCTCCTCATACATGGTGAGGTGCTGCAGCACAGTGTGCCCACCACCAGTCTGCAGACGCTCCCGGCTATTGCTCTCAGTTTTTGCCTGCAGAACAGAGAAGAGCGTTTATTGGGGCTGATCGCTCATGTACTCTGCACGCGCACGCTGTACCCCAACCACAGTGGCCCATCTGAGGCCTCCAGTGGCTCCTGTCCACACTACTGGTGATCAGTCACCAGAAGATAGTACGGCTGCTCCCAATCCCCTCCCCCAACGGCCACCTTGGACACATTCAGCACCCATCACTTTGAATAACACATGGGTCTTAGTGCCCATGGCAAGGAGGCGCAACTAGGTGCGGCGCCAAAGTCAGCTGATGGCTCTTGGCCACGACACCTTGAGGCTCCCCTTCCACCATCTCATCACCATCAATAAGACATGTGTTGGAGTTCTGAGTATGTGTCTAGCTGCCTCCCCTGCAGGTTGCCCCCAGACTACTCAAATGCGACAAACACCGACATATGCTGCGGGGAGAACCCATTTTCTCCTCAACCATTAAGGCTGATGTAAGCATGATCATCATCTGTTTGCCCACCCAGCATGTGCCAAATGCCGAATGCAGTAACGACACTAAGACATGGGGGAGGGGGGTGGCCTCAAAGGCTAAGGCTACCTGCTGGGTAAAATGGCCAAGACCAACATGGTCCTCACCCTTCCAGAGCACAGCAAATCACTGAAGCGCTTGCGGCACTGGGTTCCTGTGCACCTCACAACATCATGAGAGCTTGCTGCCTCTGCCACCTCCTGCCACACCTGCCTGGTCACTTGGGGACCCTCCTCCTCCCATCGTCCGGAAACAACACCTCCTGATGATTTGACACCTCTTCCAGGAGGGCAGCAAGGCAGGCATCGGGGAACCAAGAGGCACATTGGCCCCCCCGCTGGCCTACCCTGCAGCCTGCCCCCCTCCTCCTCCTCTGTCTTCACCTCCTCTGGAGTCTGGTCACTGGCCATGGTGAACAGCCTAAAGGAGGTTGCCTGGCCTTTCTTTATACAGACTGCCGGTTCCCCATTGGAACCGGCGGTCTGAACACGCCCGCCGCAGATTTGAATTTCCCACTGAACACGGGAGTCTGAAATGTGCTAGGCGGGCCTTAGTTGGCCTGCTCGCGCAAAATGGTGGCGCAGCCTGTTTCACTGGCGGCAATCGGCTCCGCGCCCGCCCAACAAACAGAAAATTCAGCCCCAGGGCTTGAGCACATAAATTCAAGGCTGACGTTCCAGTGTAGCAATGAGGGAGTGCTGCACTGTCTTTTGGATGAGATGTCAAACCAAGGTCCCATCAGGTGAATGTAAAAGATCACATGGCACTATTTTGAAGAAGTGTAGGGGAGTTATCCCCAGTGTCCTGGGCAATATCTATCCCTCAATCAACATCACAAAAAACAGATTATCTGGTCATTATCACACTGTTGTCCACAATCATATAATAAAAGTTGGTGGAATACAGATGTTAGTCAGTGATGCCTACACAACCAAAGCAGAAGCCATTAAAAAACATCAAACAAAATGTGGGGTTTCATTTCTACAGGGGTAGAATTGAAAATCTGAGTAACTAAACTTGTATGGAAGCTTGGTTAGACTGCACTTGGAGTTCTATACAGATCTGCTCTCCATATTGTCAAAAGTATATGGAGATGGAATTTAAATACACCAAGCCAGCCAAATGCCCATTGACTTCAGCTGAGCGACTCTATAGAAGATGAAAGAAAGGTTTAAAAGGATAGTACCAGAACTTGAGAGTTTATAATTATTAAGATTCCCTTAACAGGCTTGGGCTCTTTTTTCTAGAAAAGTGAAGGCTGAGGGATGACCAAATAGTGGTCTTTTAAATCAATAAAGGCTTTAATAAGGTCTACATGGAGTATATGCACTTGTTGGGGAGACTGAAACTAGGAAGCATAAATGTAAGATAGTCACCAGTAAATCCAAAGAGGAATTCAGGAGAAACTTCTTTACCTAGAGAGGGGTATGAATGTGGAACTTGCTACCAAATGGAGTAGTTGAGGCAAACAGCATAGATGCATTTAAGGTTAAGCACATGAGGGAGAAGGGAATGGAAGGATAAGCTGATAGGGTTGGATGACGAGAGGTGAAAAGTGGCTCATGTGAAGCATAGATGCCTGAATTGACCAATTGGGCTGAATGGTCTGGTCTGTGTTGTAAATTCTTCTTAGTTATACTTCTGTGTAACCCAATTGTGTACCATTTGGTATTGGGAAATCCAGGTACATATTTGATGACAATATGTGTTTAGATGTAAGAATTAACCATTACAGAGAAGGAGAGTGCATCATAAGGTTAATTTTATGAAGCTTCACTCTTGGCTTTTTCTCCGATCCTGGTCTAGAGTGACACTCAGTGCTGGTAGCAAAATTCTACAACATATGTAGTGCCCTGACTGCAACAAATCTCATAGTAGGTAAATTTCAGCCTTTCCCTCACATATTAAATTGTGAGGATTCAATATAAAGATGTTCCTGTTTTTGTCTGCACTAACTTAGGTATTATTTTCCTTGTTCAATGTGGTTTGTTTTTCTCCTTCCAGAACATTGAATATATCCGTTCGCATTATGACATTGAAAACTTTATCTACTTCAACCAGCACCAACGTGAAGAACATGGGCACCTCTATCACTTTGTTTTAAACCCAATTTTCCATCAACATACCAGACATTTTCTCAAAGAAATACTCCGGATTACTTTTAAGTCATGCCTGTATTACCCTGTTTACCCAAATTTAGTAGATAATAAGGTAAAACAAAAAAACTGTTATAGCATTTAACAGATATTTCGGTATAGTAGCTCTACATATATTATCTATATATCTTATTTTTAAAAAGATGTACTTTATTTTCCATCTATATGTGCTGAAGTTGTTATCTAAAAAGGGTGAAGAATGCTCATTTGTGAATTGGTTGGTTTATTATGCACAACTTTGAACCTGGATATAGGCAGTTGATTATAGCCTTAGACATTGTCTTGGTACAAAATTAAATTTACCCAACTAAACATCCTGACTTGGAAATATATTGCCATTCCTTCACTGTCGCTGGATCAAAATTCTGGAACTCCCTCCTTCACAGCACTGCAGACTGCAGCGGTTCAAGAAGGCAACTCACCACCATCTTCTCGAAGACAATTAGGAGTGGGCAATAAACACTGGTCTAGCCAGTAATGCCCACATCCCATAAATGAATTTTAAAAAAAGAGGCTTCTGATTTTTCTTTAGACCTAATATGGCTGATTTGTAATTAGCTAGACTTTTTTTCCCCATTTGAAAACTGTCATGCATTGCTAGTGCTGTAAAGTTTACCATTTGTTTTTCTGCAATTTCCATAGAGATTATAATATCGTTACTCATGCTTCATATTTAGGCTTAAAGTGCCAACTATAATGGGAAATTCATTCCTAAGCTTCATGTGATAGTTGTTTTGGCTTAAACTTTCTTGAGTTTTGCACAATTTAATTCAGATCTACTGAGAAGATGATTAATTATCTTTGCATTACATCCTAGAAGTAACTGTAAACCTTTTATTTCAGAGGAGCAATCCACATGCTCATTCCCTGACATCTGCCTTTAATTACCTAGTTCCTGTGCATCGGAGACGACAGATTATCTATCCATTGGAACAACTTGGCATTAATGCTCCATCAAAGCGAGTCACCCAGGAAAAGGTGGGTGATAAGAGTTGTAGCAGGAAGATGGCACTATGCCAACCTGTTTTAGGACTTTGTATACTCATGAGAATGTGGTTTTTAATTACTGTTTAGCAAAAAGAACTAGGGATTCTAGTCATCATTCCCCCACAACCTGAGGAACCTATATATTGATGGAGTCAATAGTAAAAACAAATGGCAAACGGTTTCTCTGTTCATCCTTTAATCATCTAAAAACATTTTTATGTTTAACATCTAATGTTGCATTAGTGACCAGTGTGACAAGTAACATTAAAAAACAGTTATCTTTATATAGTTCTGGTGATAGACTGTCCACCAATATTCATTACAAGCCTACCAACTCCCACACCTACCTTGACTACAGCTCCTCACACCCTGCTTCCTGTAAGGACTCCATCCCATTCTCTCAGTTCCTTTGCCTCCATCACATCTGTTCTGATGATGCCACTTTCCAAAACAGTTTCTCTGACATGTCTTCCTTCTTCCTTAACCGAGGTTTTCCACCCACGGTGGTTGACAGGGCCCTCAACCGTGTCCAGCCCATCTCCCGCGCATCCGCCCTCACACCTTCCTCTCCCTCCCAGAACCATGATAGGGTCCCCCTTGTCCTCACTTATCACCCCACCAGCCTCCGTGTTAAAAGGATCATCCTGCACCATTTCCACCAACTCCAGCATGATGCCACCACCAAACATCTTTCCTTCACCCCCCCCGGCGGCTTTCCGCAGGGATCGTTCCCTCCGGGACACCCTGGTCCACTCCTCCATCACCCCCTACACCTCAACCCCCTCCCACGGCACCTTCCCATGCAACCACAGAAGGTGCAACACCTGTCCCTTTACTTTCCCCCTCCTCACTGTCCAAGGGCCCAAACACTCCTTTCAAGTGAAGCAGCGCTTCACTTGCACTTCCCTCAATTTAGTCTACTGCATTTGCTGCTCCCAATGCAGTCTCCTCTACAATGGAGAGACCAAACGCAGACTGGGTGACCAATTTGCAGAACACCTTCGGTCTGTCCGCAAGAATGACCCAAACCTCCCTGTCGCTTGCCATTTCAACACACCACCCTGCTCTCATGCCCACATGTCTGTCCTTGGCCTGCTGCATTGTTCCAATGAAGCTCAATGCAAACTGGAGGAACAGCACCTCATCTTCCGACTAGGCACTTTACAGCCTTCCGGACTTAATATTGAGTTCAACAATTTCAGATCATGAACTCTCTCTCACCCCCTTTTCCAATAATTTATAATTTTTTTACAAATATATTTTACTCTTCCCTCCTATTTTTAAATTTATTTCGATCTATTGTTTCATCTCCACCTTTTAGCCCATTTTGATCCCTTCCCCGTACCCCCACTAGGGCCATCTGCCACTTGCTCGTCCTGCTTTCTACCCTTAATGTCCCCATTAGCACATCCTATAGTCAACACCCCTTTGTCCTTTTGTCTTTGACATCTTTGGCAGTCTCTTATTGGCCTCCACCTATCGCCCCCTATCGAGCTCTACCTGTCCCACCCACCCGCCTCTACCAGCTTATATTTCATCTCATTTCTATTGTCTTAGTTCTGACGAAGATCATACGGACTCGAAACATCAACTGTATCCCTCTCTGCAGAAGCTGTCAGACCTGAGTTTTTCCAGGTATTTTTGTTTTTGTTCTGGATTTCCAGCATCTGCAGTATTTTGCTTTTATATTTATATAGTGCTTTTCATGACCACTGGATGTCTCAAAGTGCTCTATGGCCAATTACATACTTTAAGTGTAGTCACTATTGTAAATGTAGGAAATGTGGCAGCCAATTTGTGCAAAGTAAAGCCCTACAAACAGCAGTGAGATAATGACCAGATAATCTGTTTTTGTGGTATTGATTAAGGGATAAATATTGGTCAACATACCCGGGATAACTCCCCTATTCTTCTTCGAAATAGTGCCATGGCATCCTTTACATCCACCTGAGCAGGCAGACAGCGCCTTGGTTTAATGTCTTATCTGAAAGACAGCACCTCCAAAAGTATAGCATTCCCTCATTACTGAACTCGAGTATCAGCCTTGATTCTTTTGTGCTCAAGCCCTGGAGTGGAACTTGAACCCAGAACCTTGTGACCCAGAGGGGAGAGTGCTACAAACTGAGCCACGGCTGACACAATACATTTATTATAAGAATAGGTGGACCATTATATTGCTTGATTCCATTATGTGTAATTTCATGGCTTCAGATAGTAATGAATGAATTGCTTGCAATCTTTTGTCTCTTCCTGCTGCTTAGCCTTTGTTCCTAGTTTACCTCTTGACAATATAGCCATGATCGGAAAGTTGTTAAGTGGGCAATCTAAATGTGAATTTTAAATACAACAAGATTATGATAAGATCAGTTTCAATTTGTGAATAATTATATGTGTACCAGTGTTGAGGAGCTAAAAGTGCACTGCCACTAATGTCTAGTGTTATCAGTAAAACCTATTATACCAATAGTCATTTAGTAGTACAGAACTTGAGTATTGCTGAAAAAAAGAGGCATGTTATCAAATCTTCTCATCTTGTACTCATCAGGATAGTTCGCAAGAATTTTCCAACAATAATGGGGGAACAGTAATTTATACAGCATGAGAAGAGAGTGCTAATTGGTTGGCAAGTGGACTCTGACTGTTGGAGGTGTTGCCATGGACAATGCAGCATGGAACTGCCCAGCTTTGTTCAAAATTCAAACCGGGCAGGTCGACTCTGATTGGTCAAGGCATTGCCCTGGGGAATGACTGGAAAAGGTGCAATGCGTGAACATAATATTCAAAAGAAGGGGTCTTTAAAAAGGGTCTTCTTTCTATATATTTTACAATATAAAATATTTGTCTTGAACTTCCACAGAGTGGTATGTAGTCAGATTGCCACTCTGCTCCTACTTTTTTACCTGAAATTTTTTTCAATCCTATCTTGCCCGACCTTCCAACTCAGGCCAGGTGAGATCCGGGTAGTGCAGTGGATCCCAAGGGCCTAGCTTTAAGGGGAGCTCAGTCAGATGGAAGGAGGCACCACGCCCCCTTTTTTATGACCCTATATGACATTAATCAGGTAAGTTAAAGGCCCAGTCAAGTTTAAAGATCCTTGACAGGCCAGGAAGAAGGTAAGTATATAAGGTAAGTGTGTTGGATTTGGCGGGTTGGATTTTTCGAGGTGGGGGGGGGAAGGGATTCGCCTCGGTTGGGGGTGGGGTTCGAGCCTTCAGGTGAGCCTTGAGCGGGATTGCATTAGCCCTCAGGGGCTGGAGGGTCAGCTTGGGTCAAGCCTCGGGGAGGGGGGTGGTCGGGTCAGGTCGAGCCTCAGGGTTGCGGGGGGGGCAGTGAAAGTCGGGAGTTAGGCCTTGTAGGGGAGTCCCAGTGTGGATGGGAAGAGTCCCAGGGAGGGGAGGGGTTGATTCATATGTGGTAGGTTCTGTGGTGGACAATCCCGTGAGGGTGGGAAGTCTTTGGGCTGATGGCAGGACCCTGTGGTGGTGGGTGGGGGTTGGGTGGCGGGGGGGTGAGGGGTGGTGGTTAGGTGGGGTTGCGGGAGTCCCGTGGGGCTTCAGAGGTGTAGGGGAGTCCTTTGGCGAGGTAGGTGAGGGCCTGTACAATAGTTACTCAGAAGTTAGAAGTGGTTTTAACACTTCTAACTTTTTCTGGGTAACTTTTGATGTAGGACTGTCGGAACAATCCGAAGTTTGCGAGTTAAATTGCATTTTCAGATGGTTCCCAATGCAGGGCAATTGCCCAAGGAAAGTTTGCACTTCTCAGGCAATTGCCATGCAAACTGTACCTGGGAACTTGCGGGGTGGCGGAGGAGGGTGGTTCCCCAGTAAATCTTTGTGGTGCCTCCCCCCAGTTACACTGCCCAGGAGCTCAGAAGTTACAGCCATTGTATTTTGATAGCATGTCTCTTTTTTTTCCACCACTACCTATTATACTGTTAACATTTCTGTCCTTTTACAAATCATTTTTCATGGGCCTGAATTTTTCTTGTGTGGGGTGGGCTTGGTGGGAGGGGGGAGGTGCAGCCATGGAGCCGCCCACCAGCCGTGATCAGCTCCGCACCGCGATTTCACATGGGCCGGCCAATGAAGGCCTGCCCAGCGTGGATGGCGAGCGGTAGCACTGAGCGCTAGCTGTGCGGCCAGAGGGAGGAGGCAGAGTCAGGTCCAGCATTCTTTTGCGCATGCGTGTGGAAGAGCGCCTCACCCTCCCTGAGGCACGGAGACTGAAGCACTTTTTAACAAAATTATTAAAAACATTAAAAATTTAATGAAACATGTCCCCTCATGTGACTGTGTCACATGAGATGGGACATGTTTTTATTTTTCAAAAAAAGTTTTTATTCAATTGTAAAAGCTTTAGGAAACCTCGTGGATGAAGTTTCCTAAAAAATGTAAAGGCCCCCTGGCCTTTTCACCTGCCCGCCAACCGTTAGGTTCGACAGGCAGCGTAAATTTCAAGTTAATGAGGTTGATAATAGCCTTACTAGGCAGTTTAATTATTGGCGGGCGCACAGCTGACTCCGGTGCGCGCCCGTTGAACGAAACATCACGAGATTGCACGATGGTGCGATCATTTTACGTTCCGGCATTTCTGGCCCGCCCACACATGCTAAACGTAAAATCCTTGTCATGGAAAATTCAGTGCAATTTGGCATTCTTAATCATCTTTCAGAATAAGTTCCTAGCCCAAGAAAAAGGTGCAGCGGTGTTATTTTAACTGTACTGCATTCTTTTTGCATTTCAATGCCAATTGTTTCATTCTCCCTCATTTTTCAGTCAACAGGTTGTTAAAATACATACTGTTGCCTGGCTTGTCAGATTACTCATATTCTGAGGCAGTACATTCCATTCATTAGAAAGACCTTTATAATTAACTTGGTCAATAAATTGGGTTGCTTTATTGACTTACTGTCCAAATGATTACTTTTTTTTTAAGGAATAGATCTTTCGTAAAACAGAACAAGGCGCTTAATCATAACATAAGAACATAAGAAATAGGAACAAGAGTGGACCATTCGGCCCCTTGAGCCTGTTCCGCCATTCAATAAGATCATGGCTGATCTGCTTGTGTTTCGATTTCCACATTCCCATCTAACCCCAATAACCTTTGATTTCAATGCCTAACAAGAATCTATCTACCTCTGCATTAAAAATATTCAATGACCCCACCTCCAGCACCTTTTGAGGCAGAGAATTCCAAAGTTGCACAACCCTCAGAGAAAAAATTTCTCCTCATCACTGTCCTAAAAGGGAGACCCCTAATTTTAAAACAGTGCCCCCTAGTTCTGGTCTCACCCACAAAAGGAAATGCCCAACCTTGTTAAGGTTGTTCAGGATCTTATACACTTCAATAAAATCACCCCTCACTCTTCTAAACTCCAGTGGAAACAAGCCCAGTCTGTCCAACCTTCCCTCATAAGACAACCCACTCATTCCAGGTATCAATCTAGTAAACCTCCTTTGAACCGCCTCCAATGCATTTACATCCTTCCTTAAATAAGGAGACCAAAACTGCACACAGTATTCGCGGTGCGGTCTCACCAGTGCCCTGTATAACTGAAGCATAACATCCTTACTCTTATGTTCAATCCCTCTCACAGTAAAGGATAGCATTCCATTAACCTTCTTAATTACTTGCTGTACCTGCATACTTACTTTTTCTGAGTCATGTACCAGAACACCTAGATCCTGCTGCACCTCCGAATTATGCAGCCATCCTCCATTTAAGTGGTACTCTGCTTTTTTGTTCTTCCTTCCATGGTGAACAACTTCACATTTTCCCACTTTAAACTCCATTTGCCAGATCTTTGCTCACTCACTGAACCTATCTATATCCGTCTGCAACCTCCTCGTGTCCTCTTCACGACATACTTTACTACCTATTTTTGTGTCATCTGCAAATTTAGCTACCATGTCTTCACTCCCCTCATCCAAGTCATTATTGTAAATCGTAAAAAATTGAGGCCCCAGAACAGACCCCTGTGGGATGCCACTTGTCACATCCTGCCAATCAGAAAAAGACCTATTTATACTTACTCTCTGATTTCAGCTAGCCAGCCAATCTTCTATCCATGCTAATATGTTACCCACTGCACCATGTAGTTTAATTTTCTATAATATTTTTAACATACGTTATAGTTTGACAGAAAGGGACCAGTCCAAAAAAAAACAACCAGTTTAACTGGAGATCCTATCTGAAACATCAAAACTACAAAGATTCAGCCATTTTCAACCTTTTGAAGTCTCACAATTGTACTATATCACTCAGATAAATATTCGAAAAGAAAGTTCAAATCATATCACCTTAACCAGTTAATTTTCCAGGAAGGGAATAGTCTGTCTCGAAGCATGGTACCAATCAATACCCCAGCAGGCAGAGAACAAAAATTACATGGACAATTTTATTTTTCTCTCCTTAAAAATGAAGAGTTGTAGATGGTCCATGTTGGAAGTTTAAATAAGTGGGGTGGGGTGGCAAAGGGCATTGGTGGTGATTATTGAATTCAGCAAGCCACATGAGTTCAGTTTTGGTACACGTGAGACACAAACCTGAACTTGTGTACATGATCTGACAAATTGTATATGAAACACATGCAAAAATACTGAAAGAAAGTGCCCTATCTCCAAACTACCAAGAACCCAAAGTTGACTGCACTTCCATTCTGGCTGAAGTAGACTTGGGACCTGCTTCTCACTCTGCCTCTGAGAGTGGAATGCAATGGCAAGCCACCACTATAAAAAAAAACTGCTAAGAAAACAGCTGAGGACAAAGCATCAGCAGATAATAAGCCAAGGACTTGCCTTTAGGCAGAGCACACATGAATTAATGAATCCTGTAATTATGCAGTGATTCATTAAAGCCATTGTGCTTGAAAAATACATCATCAGGATTGTGTGCTTCATGCAACTAACTGAAGCAATTAGTTATAATGTAATTTTCCTTTCTACTTCTGCTACATGGTTTAACTATCTAATATATAACAGCATACAATCTTACCCTCCAAAAATTACATTGTGCAAATAATCCTTTATACCTGTTAAGGAAAGCACTTAACTTGTGACTTGACAGTATTGTGTCATTATCATAACATGAAAACCTCTTCCTCCCCTTTAACATCATCACAACTCTTATTTCAACTTCCTCTGTTTCACTTGTCAGGCAGTCCTGAGTTTTTAGCCTTCATCTAATTCACTGATAGTTGTTGCCGGAAAAACTTACACATATTGTGTATGAGCGCCAGAACATCATAGTGGATCCAGAGTTTGAAGAAGTCATCCCCTGCATGGTACAAGCCATGGAACTGATGGAGAAGACACTATTTTTCATTCCAGTTTACCAGCTCAGAATTAGATGATGTTAGTGAGGATGTGAACTGCATGGTCCAGAAAGCATGAGGTGAAGTAAGATGAAGTAATTAGCCATAGTCCACAAGGGACCATAGGCATCACTGTCTGTTAAAGAGAGAGACAAGTGGTCATCACTCTGCATCAAGCATGGGGCAAGGCAGGGAGGTAGCCTTCCAAGAACTACCACAGGGATTGAACTATTGGCATCATTTTGCGCCACATTCAAACCATCTAGCCAACTAGCTAACCAACCCCACAGAACATGAGAGAGCTGGAGGATGAGATGAGAATCTGCCACATTCCCATAATGGAAAAATGCCCCTGGGTTCTGAGTCAATGGGCATAGAATTTTTGTGTTGCCTAAAAAGAAGGGTGCTGGCTCTGAAGCCAGTCAATAAAGGTGTATCACAGATGTAGTAGATGTGACCTACAGCTTACAACCCTTAATTGTGCAACATCAAGGAAGCTTTTCCTTTGCTTTAGACCTCAGTGAAATGTGTGGCAGCTTCACTGGAATCCGCAGCTAACTCTCCACCTAAAAGGTGCCTTAGACCAGTGGGTGCCTCTACATGGAAGTGCAGACTACTAACTTGGTGACATTTGAGGATGGAGAAGGTAGAACCTTGCATTCCAGCTTCCAGACATGGTAGCTAGGGCGGAGGCTACTGTCCCTCTGGATCCGATAGCTGCTGTTAGACCAGCCACTCTTAATCAGTGGAAATGTAGATCCAGTATCCAGTGGAATGGCAAAAGCGCGATTTTACCTGTTTGAGGCTGCCATCTTTTCAGTCTTTCCCTTAAGAATTTCATTCTTGTGGCACATAAGTTGGAACAGTAGGTTGCTCAGGAACATGTTCTATAGATTCATCCAACAATGGTTCCTTCACAGGAGCAAGATCCTCCATCAGAGGAAAGCTATCTCAGTCATATTACCCTTTTGTAGAATATGAGCGGCCAAGAATCTCTCATGATACCGGCCCTCAGATTGTCCCTAGGAAAAGCATAAGGACAAAACAGGTATGTTTTTGCATGCAAGAGAAGCAATTTCAGGAAAGACTAGGTTGGCCTATTTTCACTAAGCATTTTGTTATTTTAAAATAGAATGCGCACCAATGTTATTCATTGAGGTTAGAGTCGTATAGGAAAATATGTCATTGAATGTTAGTCATTACTAATTCAATATTAATACCCCATGGAGGGTGGGAGAAGAGTAAGGAAAAGGGGAGGTCCAAGTTTTAAATATGGGGAATGAGTCCCCAACATGTCATGCATGTGCCTGCTGCCTTTTTCATGGCAACAATATTGGGGCATCCAAATGCCTCATCATGGCATGTCAGGACACTTAATTAACATATTTAAATCTGGCTTCCACAGTGCAATTGGGAGCCGGATGTAAAATTCGCTGCTTCTGCATGGGCTTATCTGTAGTTGGAACCCAACCGTAAGAAGAGGGAGCTGCTGGCTCCAAAAGTTAACTGCCTTTCTCCTTGTGGGAGTACACCTCCCATTCCTCCTGGAGTCTTTGGACCCCTCACGACTGATCAAGGCCTCTCCCCACCCCTGCTGCAGGTCTGGTCTCTCCCTCACTCCCCTGCCGATCCCAGCCTCTTTTCCAACCTCACCCCCATGCTGGCCTCTCTCCCCCACCCCCCACAATCTCCACTTCTCTCTCCACCACCTCACCAATCTCTCTTTCTTACCCTCCCCCCTCTCTGCCAAATGCAACCTCTTTTCTTACCCCTGTTGATCTTGGCCTCTGTCTTCCTCTCCCCACTGATGGTGGCTTCTCTATCCCCCCCTCCCCCCCCCCACCCTGCCTTTCTGATTATGGTCTCGCTCTCCCCACTGCTCATCATGAATCTCACCTCTGTCCCTCAACCCTATTTGATGACTGCTTAATAACCGGTAAAGGACACCTCTTGTTTGTCCTTATCCAATATGGTGGGTTGCACAGATCCAGTGGCTTGGCAGCCATTTGGGGCCATTAGGCGGCTGTGTAGTATGGGCTGCACAGCTCAAGGCCTGTAACACATTGTGGTGTCTTATTACATACTTTTAATGGAATATAATCTCTTAAATAATAATACATCTTAAATATTTCAAATATTTTGGACTTTTAAAAATCAGTTTTATGAGGAGCTTATAATTGTATTTAAATACAGTTTAAAAAGAACATATAATTATCTCAGATGGAAATAGTGAAAGGAAAGAATGAGAATGAAATGAAAAGGTGTTTAAAAACATATGTGCATAAGACATTGAAGGTGGCAGGACAGGTAGAAAGAGCAATTAATAAAGCATACAGTATCCCCGGCTTTGTTAATAGGAGCATAGAGTACAAAAGCAAGGAGCGACGTTGAACTTGTATACGGCATTAGTTCAGCCTCAGCTGGAATATTGCGTCCAGTTCTAAGTGCTGCACTTCAGGAAAAATGCGAAGGCATTGGAGAGAGCGCAGAAAAGATTCATGAGAATGATTCCAGAGATGACGATATGAAGATAGATTGGAGAAGTTAGGACTGTTTTCCTTGAAGAAAAGAAGGCTGAAAGGAGACTTGATAGAGGTATTCAAAATCCTGAGGAGCCTAGACAGAGTAGATAGGGAGAAACTGCTCCTACTTTTGAGAGGATCAAGAACAAGAGGTCACATATTTAAAGTAATTGGCAAAAGAAACAAAAGCGATATGAGAAAAAGCTTTTTAATGCAGCAAGTGGTTAAGGTCTGGAATGCACTGCCTGGGAGTATGATGGAGGCAGGTTCAGTTGTAGCATTCACAGGGAATTAGACTGTTATCGGAAAAGGAAGAAGGTGGGAGAATGGCACTGGGAGTTGCTCATTCAAAGAGCTGACGCAGACATGATGAGCAGAATGGCCTCCTGTGCTGTAACGATTCTGTGAATTCTGTAAATCGAATGGTACACATAAAGGGGGATAAAGGGAAACAGAATCTTGTAAAACCAAAGAAAGGGAACATCACTCTGATTTGTCAGCATTCAGGTTTGATCACTCCTTTGAGTGCCATGTTCAGTATATTGTGCTAATGGGCATTTGAAATAAGGTGTGTTCTGGGACCAATCCACCTAATCCTAAACTCTCTGAGGCCAATTAGTGTACGCCTTGCTGAAATGCAAGGAGCAGTGATTACTGAAGCATGACAGCTGTAATCTTCAGGGAGTTGTGTAATGTGCTTGAAATCACCATGTTCTGTTCCTCAATCTATTATGTTGTGTTTAAGTCATCCATGGGGGAAGAAATGCTGAAGTGCCATTTTCTATTTTTATTCAGAAGCAACAACACATTAAAATTACAAATTATGATACCTGTAAAAATAATATAAACTCAAAATTGCAGTGCAAATTCCTGCAGCACTTCAACATTTCAAGTGCAAAGAGATTTTATATGGTGGACATAAGATTTATTTCAATAAATTTAATGCGATAATTTCAGTTGCTGATATCCCTATGTAAACATTATTACATATCAACAAAATGGATTTTCCTGGAAATAATTGAGAGCGCCAAAATGGAACCAAGACTGTAAAAAAAAGCATAAAGCTACAATTGTATTAGTGTAGCGGAGTGTGATTTGGTACTATGATAAAAGCAAAATGCTGCAGATGCTGGAAATCTGAAACAAAAACAAAATGCTGGAAAAACTCAGCAGGTCTAACAGCATCTGGGGAGAGAAAGACAGAGTTAACCTTTCGAGTCCGTCAGCCTCAAAATGTTATCTCTGTCTTTCTCAAAAGTCATAGGGACTCAAAACATTAACTCTGTCTTTCTCTCCCCAGATGCTGTTGGACCTGCTGAGTTTTTCCAGCATTTTCTGTGTTGTGATTTGGTACTATTTTCTGATTTCTTTTATCGTGGTTTTATCTCGGGATTTGTTGGCTTCTTGTTCTAAAAGAGATCTTGTTGGAGACAATGGGCCTTTGTTCAAAACACATTTATTTACACGCCAACTATTTACAAAGGTTAAATAAGACGAAGGCCAGCTAGATCTACTCTCTAAGACGCTACTCAGTCACCTTCCAGTGAGTGACATCACTGTGACATAGCTCTTTATGCACATGATCAGTAGCTATTATTAGAGTTAGGGTTACTTTACTCTACGTCTCCTCCCCAGTTCACTCTTCCCACAAATTGTTAACCTCATGTGCTGGTTACGGTTTCCATCTAACCCCTACTTCGCCCACACCTCCCACACCCACACCCCCCCCCCCAAGTTACCTTTGCCAAAGATGTACGTCTCCAACACTGTTCTCGGCTCACTTGGAGGACATGCAGGATGTATGTGCACCCTTTTGAGTCCTTGAAAAGCAAACACATTGGTGGAGTGGGATAGCAGCTTCTCACAACAGCTGGCTCCTGAGCTGTGACACTTACAATGACATGAATGTAAAGGTAGGGATGACAAATCAAGGAAAACTGATTCAAGAGAGGACCCTCCACAACTTGAACGATCACAACCTCAAAATAGAAGGCAATGAACTGAAATTCTCCTTCTCATCGGTTTCGGCATTGCACACTAGGGAAAGGTGAAAGCGCTGGCTTAGCAAAATGAAGCATTTTCGGCTGTTATGAAGAATTTGAAGCTGTATCATTCTCCACTGCTGTAACAACAAGAGAAGCATTCAATACCTGTGCCAGAAATGAACCTGGTAAACAAAAAGAAGAACAAAGAACGGCTGGAGACTAGGAAAGAAGGACTTCCCAACTACTTCTACGGTAGGAATTTCTCTTTATATAGGTCAGGGTATCACTACACTTGCTTTAGTGTGAGGCTGTTCCACTGCAGACAATGAGATCTCGGGGTCTGCTGCAGAAAGTATGATTGCACCTTTCAGAATAAACTTCAGGACAAGGATCTAAAGGAAGTTCCTGCATAGTACTCTGGTCTGCAGACTTGCTTGTTCAACAACAGCATTGGGTGATTTTACTACAAAAGTCTCAGTAGTATTGGAAAAACAGCTAGTGTCAATACTTATTTAGATAGTTTCTCCATAGTCAAATCTTCCCATCTGATGCTGTGACAATTTCCTTAGATGGGGGTACAGCATTGACGAACATATGAATGAGGAGCAGGAGTAGGCCACTCGGCTGCTTGAGCCTGCTCTGCTATTCAATAAGATCATGGCTGATCTGATTGTAACCTCAACTCCACATTCCCACCTACCCCTGAGAATGTTTCACCTATCATTTATATGTTCCTCTACTGCAATATGTTTACTTTCTTGTGTTGCAGCATTTCGAATGTTTAAATCCCTCTCTGTGGCTTGGTACTGCTGTGTGACTGCTAATAGCTAGGCTTGTAAGTCAGCCTTCTCTTTTAGGTAGTGTCACTTCTCCAACTGATGTCTAATTTTATATTTTCAAACTCCATTTGATGCTCGACTTTACATTTTTCTAATGTAGAAACTGTGTAGTTTGGGCCTCTGTGTCTTTGTTGAAAGAAAGCTCGAGTGCTTCCATGGCTTGCTGATGAGATCCATGTGGGAGCTACAGCTTATATTTGTACAGATTAATAACCTCTGAACTTTCACTATTGGTTTGATCCAATTTGGAGTTAACCGTCTCATTCTCCCTGGATAGCTTTTTTCTGACTGCTTGCAATTGTTGTAGCATGTCATTGGTGGGCTCAGTGGAATAAGCAGAAAAATTCACCTCTTTATTACCTTCTTCAACAAAAGGATAATTCTTCTCAGAAGAGACAACAAAGATTTCATGATCAATGGCAGTGGAGTCAAAGAGTGTAGTAAGGTCCAGGACCTCTTCTCTCAACAGATCATCTGCCTCTGCAGCAGCTTCATTCTCTTGCACTCTTTCCTGAAAGAGCAAACTAAAGTCTAGAATATCATTTTGCAGGTGGTCACCATCACTCTTGGTGCATCCTGCTCTAGCCTGTCCCCAAGGAGAAGTGAAGATTACCTATTTCCTGGAACGGCAGACCACCTTCAAATGGCCTAGCTTGCTACAGCCATGGCATTGCACAATTCAGGCAAGACATTCTTCCTGATTGTGGGCATTCTCCCTGCCTGTGGACCTTCTTCCCACCACAATGGGGATATTGACAAATGGTGGTTGGCACCTTGCTGCCTTGCTATACTTCCGATTTCACAACCCACAAATTGAATGACTTCATCGGTCTGTTCTTGGGAATTTCCCTCGCACCTCTGACAAAAGCCTTATTCTGCCTCCACTCTTCAGGCTGTCTGGTCAGTTGTACAGCTTTGCTTAAATTTAAATTTTCCCGAGATTTCAGGAAGTTGGAGAGATTCTCATCTGAAACACCAATGGCTATTCTATCTCTGATCAGGTCATCTTTTAATGTCCCATACTCTCAATTTTCAGCTAGGCGGTACAATTCATTGACGAATGAGTCAATCCCTTCACCCTGTTTTTGACTGTGCCAATTAAGTTTCACCCTCTCAATGACGATATTTTTACGGAGACTGAAGTATGAGTATCCTCATAGGAGGTTGTCTCTTCATTCACTCCCACCTGGCCAGCACATTGTCTGCTATGCTCCAACAGTGTAAAACAAACTTGCTCGTTTTTGTTAATTGCTCTTTGTTCTCTTTGCTCACAAGACCTGAGGCGTTCCAGTAAACCATCTTTGCCAATTTTGCCATTGCTCAGCCTGTTTGGGGCCCTCAATATTTTGAAATGATTTTGGTTGGTACAAAATAGTAGCCATTTCTCACCCTGATTCAAGGTTGTCTTTTCTCATGATGCCTGTCTTGCCAGTCACTGGGTTTCCCTTGTTATTTTGTCTTCTCCAGTGTGGATGCTGTGTTGGCCTTGAAGTCCTTCACCCACTTAGCTGCACTGTTGCTAGGCTTCACTTGAGGCTTTTCCCATCATCTTCGACTGTCCCTCTATGGGTGTAGCCACTGCTGCCACCATCTGTTATCGTGGTTTTATCTTGGGATTCGATAGCTTCTTAGGCTAGAAGAGACCTTGCTGGAGACAATGGTCTTTTGTTAAAAATTTATTTACATGCTAACCCATTTACAAAGATTAAATAAGACCAAGACATAGCTAGGGCTACTCTCTGACTTGCTACTCAGTGATAGCTCAGAAATAACTCCTTATGCACATGCTCAGTGGCTATTTTTAGAGTTAACTGTTTACTCCACATGATTATTGATAATCTTGTATATTGAAATAGCCTCAAGTAGAAAAAAGCTGCTTTGGCATTAATATTCACATAGAAGTGTTTGTCTCAAGTCACACTTTCTGATGTGGCCTTAGCTCAATATCAGTGGGTGGATTCAGCTAACTTGAATGAGTTTGTCATGTTCCAATTAGTAAGAGTTTAACCCACGCATGAGCTAGGTGACACTTAGACCTTGCATGTACTGGTTCTGTCATATCATAGAATTCCCATTGTACAATATATGCTTCAACATTACTGGTGCATTACTACATATCATCAAACATTACTAATACATATTCGCAACATCAGCTATCAAATGAAACTATTGGAATTCTGTCACTTTTTTGTAGTGTTCAAATTGAACACTAAATGAATTTTAGTATCCATTCTTTGTGTAAAACATTATGCACAACTCAGCATAGGATAATGCTGATATATCCATCAATTTATACCTGTACATTGTTAGATACAAAAGGATAAAATATGCCACCTGTTTAAGGATCTTAATGCAGAGTTTCTCAGAAAAGTGGAACTCTGAAAAATATCAACCAGTGACTTCTTTACTTCCTCAGTTATTTTTTGAGGATGACTAAATTACTTTCATGCAGTTATTTTCTGGACCCAGCTTGTAAATTACCTTTCTAAATACTTTAGTTATTAATGACTTGATTCTTCACTTCTAAGGGTTGATTATGTTCGTTGAATAAGGTGTAGGCTGTTTAATAATAAACTATTTGTTTGGAGCTACCAATATGTTAAGCCCTTTATAAATATTTTAATAAATACATATAGAAAGAATTAACTTGCATTTATACAGTGCCTTTCATGATCTTGTGCAGCCAATATGTGTGCAGCTAGATTCCAAAAACAGCACTGGGATAAATTAGCAGTTTGGGGGTGTTGATTGAGGATGATAAATACTGGCCAGGACAATGGGAGAACTCTATGTTCTCTTTAAAATAATGCCAGGGTGTCTTTTATAACAGCATAATAGAGTATAATATAGGGAAATACTACAAACAACTTACATACAGCAAGGTTCCACAAACAGTAATGAGAAAAAAAATCTGCTTTTGCTATAAAAAGAAAAATAAAAACAAAAAACTGCGGATGCTGGAAATACAAAACAAAAACAGAATTACCTGGAAAAACTCAGCAGGTCTGGCAGCATCGGCGGAGAAGAACAAAGTTGATGTTTTGAGTCCTCATGACCCTTCAACAGAACTAAGTAAAAGTAGGAGATGGGTGAAATATAAACTGGTTTAAGGTGGGGGGGTGGGGGGGGAGGAGAAGTGGTAGGGGGGGTGGTGTGTTGTAGGGACAAGCAAGCAGTGATAGGAGCAGATAATCAAAAGATGTCACAGACAAAAGAACAGAGGTGTTGAAGGTGGTGATATTATCTAAAAGAATGTGCTGGTTAAGAATGGATGGCAGGACACACAAGGTACAGCTCTAGTTGGGGTGGGGTGACATAAGACTAAAAGGGCATAAAAGGTATAGATTTAAAAATAATGGAAATAGGTGGGAGAAGAAAAATCTATATAAATTATTGGAAAAAAACAAAAGGGAGGGGGAAGAAATGGAAAGGGGGTGGGGATGGAGGAGGGAGTTCAAGACCTAAAGTTGTTGAATTCAATATTCAGTCTGGAAAGCTAAAGTGCCTAGTCGGAAGATGAGGTATTGTTCCTCCAGTTTGCGTTGAGCTTCACTGGAGCAATGCAGCAGGCCAAGGACAGACATGTGGGCAAGAGAGCAGGATGGAGTGTTAAAATGGCAAGCAACAGGGAGGTCTGGGTCATTCTTGTGGACAGACCGAAGGTGTTCTGCAAAGCGGTCGCCCAGTCTGCATTTGGTCTCTCCATTGTAGAGGAGACCGCATTGGGAGCGACAAATGCAGTAGACTAAGTTGGGGGAAATGCAAGTGAAGTACTGCTTCACTTGAAAGGAGTGTTTGGGCCCTTGGACGGTGAGGAGAGAGGAAGTGAAGGGGCAGGTGCTCGCATCTGTTCTGATGATGCTACCTTCAAAAACGGTTCCTTCGCCTCCGTCGCATCTGTTCTGATGATGCTACCTTCAGAAACAGTTCCTTCGTCTCCGTCGCATCTGTTCTGATGATGCTACCTTCAAAAACACCCTTTGCCTCCGTTGCATCTGTTCTGATGATGCTACCTTCAAAAACAGTTCATCTGACATGTCCTCCTTCTTCCTTAACCGAGGTTTTCCACCCATGGTGGTTGACAGGGCCCTCAACCGTGTCCGGCCCATCTCCCACGCATCCATCCTCATGCCTTCTCCTCCCTCCCAGAAACATGTTAGGGTACCCCCTGTCCTCACTTATCACCCCACCAGCCGCCGCATTCAAAGGATCATCCTCCGGCATTTCCGCCAACTCCAGCATGATGCCACTACCAAACACATCTTCCCTTCACCCCCCCTGGCAGCATTCCATAGGGATCGTTCCCTCCGGGACACCCTGGTCCACTCCTCCATCACCCCCTACTCCTCAACCGCCACCTACGGCACCTCCCCATGCATACGCAAAAGATGTAACACCTGCCCCTTCACTTCCTCTCTCCTCACCGTCCAAGGGCCCAAACACTCCTTTCAAGTGAAGCAGTATTTCACTTGCATTTCCCCCAGCTTAGTCTACTTCATTCGTTGCTCCCAATGTGGTCTCCTCTACATTGGAGAGACCAAATGCAGACTGAGCGACCGCTTTGCAGAACACCTTCGGTCTGTCCTCAAGAATGACCCAGACCTCCCTGTCGCTTGCCATTTTAACACTCCACCCTGCACTCTTGCCCACATGTCTGTCCTTGGCTTGCTGCATTGTTCCAGTGAAGCTCAACGCAAACTGGAGGAACAGCACCTCATCTTCCGACTAGACACTTTACAGCCTTCCGGACTGAACATTGAATTCAACAACTTTAGATCTTGAACTCCCTCCTCCATCCCCACCCCCTTTCTGTTTCTTCCCCCTCCCTTTTGTTTTTTCCAATAATTTATATAGATTTTTCTTTTCCCACCTATTTCCATTATTTTTAAATTTATACCTTTTATGCCCTTTTAGTCTTATGTTACCCCACCCCCACTAGAGCTGTACCTTGTGTGTCCTGCCATCCATTCTTAATTAGCACATTCTTTTAGATAATATCACCACCTTAAACACCTCTCTGTTCTTTTGTCTGTGACATCTTTTGATTATCTGCTCCTATCACTGCTTGCTTGTCCCTACAACCACACCCCCCCCAACTTCTTCCCCCCCCACCCCCCACCTTAAACCAGCTTATATTTCACCCCTCTCCTATTTTTACTTATTCTGTTGAAGGGTCATGAGGACTCGAAACGTCAACTTTGTTCTTCTCCGCCGATGCTGCCAGATCTGCTGAGTTTTTCCAGGTAATTCTGTTTTTGTTCTGCTTTTGCTATGTTAGCTGAAGGATAAGGTATTGGCAAGGACACTGGCAGCTAACTCCCTTGCTTTTTTTTGAAAATACCATATAATATTTTAAGTCCCT
Organism: Carcharodon carcharias; assembly: GCF_017639515.1. NCBI lineage: Eukaryota > Metazoa > Chordata > Chondrichthyes > Lamniformes > Lamnidae > Carcharodon > Carcharodon carcharias. The sequence continues at coordinate 104,288,856 of NC_054468.1, forward strand.
GTGAGATGGGATACAGGGCCTTGATTTAACATCTGATCTGAAAGATGGCACTTTTGTCAAAGCAGCACTTCCTCAGTACTGCACCAAATGTCAGCCAACATTATATGCCAAGCCAAGGTAACTTGATCTTAGTTATATTTCTTACTTACTGGTTTGCACTTAGTTAACTTTGTGGTTTGGGTAGTATTGTTTTTGGTGTTCGTGTGCAAAAAATAAGAACATTGATTTTATATGTAGTTCCTGAGGCCCAATGATACACACTTACGCAAATTACGAAGGCAAATGATTTGAATTTTGTGCTCTGTTAAGATTTTTTTTTATTCCTTCATGGGATGTGGGCATCGCTGGCTAGGCCAGCATTTATTGCCCATCTGTAATTGCCCCTGCATTTTTAAGAGTCAGACATAAGGTAGGTCTGGAATTTCATGTAGGCCAGACCAAGTGAGGACAGCAGAATTCCTTCCCTAAAGGACACTAGTGAACCAGATGGGTTTTTACAATGGTTTCATGGTCATCATTAGACTTTTAATTCCAGATATTCATTAAATTCAAATTCCACCATCAGCTGTGGTGGGATTCAAACCCAGGTTCCCAGAGCATTGCTGTGGGACTCTGGATTACCAGTCCAGTGACAATACCATTACGCCACTGCCTCCCCATATTCTTATGTCATAAGAATGTCCTGAGAATCTAAGTGAGAAGACTGGAAGGTACGGGTTTCAAGATCTGGATACAATTATCTTGAGGTAATTACTGTCTCCTCGATCTGATGGCTCTTAAAATTAAAATAGGATATACAGCACTGAAATAGGCCATTTGGCCAAAACCATACCATGTCGGTGTTTATCCTCTACCCAGCCTCCTCCCATCTTTCCTTATATAATGCAATTCATCTAACCCTTTATTTACTTCTTCTTCATGTGCCTATCCAGTCTCCCCGTAAATGCTACTCACTTCAACCGCTCCCTGTGGCAGTCAGTTCCACATTTTCACCATTCTCTAGTAAAGAAGTTGCTTCTGAATTCCTTATTTGATTTCTTGGTGATTGTCTTGTATTGATGGCCCCTAGTTTTGCTTTTCCTCACAAGTGTAAACAGTCACTCTGACATTACTCCATCAAACCCTTATTCAAGAGAAAAGAGCTCATGCCTGTTCATCCTCTACTGATGGGTATATGCTGTATTTCTGTTCTCTCTTTTGTAAACCTTTTTGCATCCTCTCCAGTCCCTCTATGTCTTTTTTATAATATGGCGATCAGAATTGTATGCAGTACTCTGACCATGGTTCGATATGTTTTGGTAGGAAGAACAAGAAAAGACAATATAAAATAAAGGGTTCAAATCTAAAAGAGATGCAGGAGCAGAGGGACCTGGAGGTATATGTGCACAAATTGTTGAAGGTGGCAGGGCAGGTTGAGAAAGTGATTCATAAGGCTGATGGCACCCTGGACTTTATAAGTACAGAAGTAAGAAAGTTATGATGAACCATTATAAAACACTGGTTCGACCTCAGCTGAAGCATTGTGTCAAATTCTGGACAGCGTACTTTAAAAAGGATGTGAAAACAAAGGAGGGGGTGCGGAAAAGATTTGCGAAAATGGTTCTGGGGATGAGAGATTTACGAAGATAGATTGACAAAGCTGGGGCTGCTGTCTTTAGAGAAAAGAAAGTTGAGAAGAGATTTGAAAGAGGTGTTCAACATCATGAGGGGGCGGCGCAGAGTAGATAGGAAGGAACCGTTCTCATTGGTGGAAGGGTTGAGAACCAGAGGACACTGATTTAAAGTGATTGGCAAAAGAAGCCATGGTGATATGAGCAAAACCTTGTGCACAGCGAGTATCTGGAATGCACTGCCTGAGAGTGTGGTGGAGGCAGATTCAATTGAGGCTTTAAAAAGAGAACTGAGGAATTATCTGAGGAGAAAAATTTGCAGGCTACTGGGAAAAGGCGAGGGGAGAGAGCCAACAAACACAATGGGCAGAATGGCCTCTTTCTGTGCTGTAAACATTTTATGATTCTATTCCATGAAATGTTTCATTCCTTACCACTGTCAACCCAAGATGTGAACATGTTTGTATGGTCGACATTTACAGTGACAAATTTCAAATTGTGTAAGGGGTGAGCCTTTCTAAAGGTTCTGAATCCAAATTAAAGTTTTTAAGTGTTTCCAAATGTGCTTACGCCAAATTAGTTTGGCTGTTAGATGATGGTGGCAGCACTTTTAGGTGATTATAGATACCCAGTTTCAAAACTGGTCAAATTCTCATTTCTAAAATGCAACATATCTTAATTGTTTGTTTCCAAACTTGTCAAGATTGAAGCAAGTTAACCCAGTTTGTGTCTCAACTGACTGCTGCATAGATGCAATCCAGATAATTGCATATTACTCATGACATCATAGCTTTATTGTGCGATGAATTATAGATTTTATATATATATATATACACCATAAAATATGGAAATATTGTAGCCAAATCAATTCAGCTGCTCCCAGAATCACATAGAATCTGTATTCTGCATTTGCACCATTTAGAGAAGTTAGTCCAGCACGACTGAGCACGACTATTTGAGGTGTTATTCAGCTAAATCATAAACTGTGCAACAGAAAATTGGTGGATAACCCAAAACTAAATTTTCAGATGGTGCTTTCAGAAATTGCAGTTCTGTTCCCAATTTAGTTTTCAATTTATTGGTAAATTGCTGATGATCACTGTTCCATTTAATCAAAATGAAATGGATTTTAAATTGACAGGCAAAATGTTGTTTGTTTTTTCCCTTTTGCCTTCTCCTTTGCAATCAATATTTCAAATTGCTAAGTTGATTGTTATTATTGGTGATATACGATTATCTGGAACACTGCGTGCATTCTGTTGGACAACAGGCAGTTATTCACTGATTTACACCATGAAAAAAGTACAAGTTGCATGAAACTCAGTCTTTTATATATCTCTTGAGCTGCCATGATTTGCTATTTATAGCAACATTATAATCTATACCTATGGATGAATTTATGATTTTGGTTTAAAGAATGAACAGCAGAAATTTTGTTTTCTATCTAGTGCACATCTGTGAAACTTCAAATTGTCATAACTATAATAAGCAAAGGAAGTAAGGCAGTCATATTTGCTTGCTTAGACCTGGAAATTCAGAAACACCTCCCAATCTACAAAGCTGCAAGCACTTCCAAATTTCCTCACCTGTGACAAATAACTCCTAATTGATCTCAGATTGTTTCATAATTAGATTTAGTAGCTTTAAAGTAGAAAGGTTAGTTCATCTCAGTTCAATGTAAAAGAGCAGAATAATAGATTGTTCATTACGTGTTGTAATGGTCCTGCCGTTATCAAGCAGAATATAATTAGGCTTGATCTCAGAAAGGCACAGAGGCCCATTACTTTATTTAATACTTTATTACTTTAATTACTTTATTTAAGATAATAAAGTTTTGTTGTACTTCACTGGATGGATGGTACCAAGGTATACAGTTCAGAAGCTTCCAGACTTGTCTCTAATCTCTGCTGAGTTATCTGATGTCATTAAGAGCAGAAGTTTACCTTGATGCCTCAGTGCTTCAGGTAGCTGTGGTGTCTACTGGAAAGTGTGTGTGTATGTGTGTAAGATCAAACAAGGACATGATTGTTCTAGGCCTAGGTACTGTCAATGCTCAAGAAGCCTGACGATATAAACTCATGCATTTTAAATAACCAATTGGACCAGGTATCCTATTGAACTTTATCCCATAAAGAAACAGCAGTTTGAAGAGAAGATGGAATACAGTTAAAATTGTGCACGATTAATGTGCATTAATGTGCATTTCTTTTCAGCCAAAGTATGCTTTAAACCACATAAATCGGAAGTTGACCCTGGAGCCAAAGGTGGCCATCAATGCAAGAATTGTGGTGGTTGGTGCTTCAGACGCTGGGATCTCCTTCCTAGAAACATTGGTCTTCTGGTAATATAATTCTGCTTTTGTGATAATTGTGCATAGAATAACAGTGGTAAAAATATGTTACTGTAATAATGCCCTCAGATTCAAGATTAAATCTTAAAGGATTATTAGACATTAGCAGAATCTTTTCATTAAATTCCCTTATTCTCACTTATAGGCATTTAAGTAATTTATTTTAATTTTTTCTGCCTTTTCTTTCCTCTTTTCTTGAACACACTGACTTCTGCTGGGTTGGTTCCAGGGATGGTGTCAGCCCTCAACTAGCACAGTCAAGTGACCATTCTTCATCTTTAGCCTCAGATAGTAAATGTTGTCATGCTTGTTGACTTTGGGCTGCAACATGGGTCAGGATTTTGCCCTTGTCAGGCAGGCTTGGTAGGAGCGGTCAGGAAGCCAACTGCCGCCCGCAATCGGGGCCCAATTGCAATTTCATACTGGCTAGCCAATTAAGGCCCACCAGCATGAAACATGTGCTGCAGTGCTCAGTGCTGCCCATGTGGGGGGTGCCGGGGAGGAGGGCAAGCGGGGAACTTCGCGCAGCACAGAGCTGCCTCAGGGAGATGAAGATTTTAAGAAATAAAAATAAAGATTTTAAAAATGTTACAAAACATGTACCCTCATGTTACTCTCTCACATGAGCAGGGACATGTTATTAATGAGAAGTTAAAATTTTTATTTTATTTTTAATTGCTGTTGGAAACCTCATCCAGCCCTTGGATGAGGTTTCCTAAAAAATGCAAAGGCCATTTGGCCTTTTCGCTTGCCCGCTAACCGTAAGGTTGGACGGGCAGCGAAAAATTACATTTAATTGCCTTAATAGACCTGTTAATTGTCAGCGGGCGCGCTGCTGACTCCAACTGAAATATCATGTGAGTGCACGATGACGTCGGGACACTTGCCTGATGTCCTTGTGCGTCATTTTACTCTCTTTCGGTTCAGGCGCACACCTACCCAACGATGTAAAAATTCTGGCCATGCTGTCTGATCCTGTTTGTACACCTGCATTTTCCAGCAGCAGTCTCTGGATAGCGATCAGTAATAAAAATGTTGCCAAACATATTTTCCTCCACCTCTACCCAGGCCGGCTGAAACATTTGTGCACCTCCAACTGCTACCCCAATGAGATAAGCCACCTCAGAGCACACCTGAACCACAGTCCAGTGGCCTTTATGGCCTGAATTTAATGCTCATTTATCTGTACCTATGGATGAATTTATGATTTTGGTTTAAAGAATGGACCGCAGAAATTTTGTTTTCTATCTAGTGCATATCTGTGAAACTTCAAATTGTCATAACAATAATAAGAATTTAAAGCTCCCTCCCCCACCGTTGGGTTTGTAGATGGGGCATGAGCGTAAAATTCCTTGGATTGGCTTCAGACAGGCCACCCGCCCTTGGCCCAGTTGATTCCCTTAAGTGGCCAATCATTGATCACTTAAGGGCCGTTTTCCCCTCAGCCTCAATTTTTAGACTGGCTGGAGGAGTTCCCATATATGGGCGAAGACCAGAAATACTTGAGTTTAGGCCTCAGGTGGGAAGGGGTGGACACCTCCACCAGAAGCCCCCTTTTAATTTCAGGCACCACCCCCCCTCCCCCCCATAAGGTTCGGTAACCACTGGACCTCCCTGTCCCCACCCCACCCCACCCCACCCACCCAGCCTCTCCCCCGACACCCCAATCTTCCACTGTCCACCCCGTTGGCCTCCCCTACCCTCCCTGCCCTGAGACATTCAGAACTTACCTTTTCCCGGAATCTCAGGACTTAGCCTTCAGTGACTGCGTGCAGTCCCAGTCCTATCCACTAAAGCTTCTGGCGCTGCAGCGACTTGGCCGCAGCTCTCCCAGGACTTCCTCCTGAGTGAGGGGCAGAAGTCCTGCTGCAGCCAATACGCACTCCTTGAAATGTGTTCCCCGCCCACTCTTCGGATGGCAGGATGGGAAGCCCTGCCATCCTAAAAACCCTGGCCAATGACTTAGTGCCCAGAGCAATATACATTGGATGACTCCTATGTGTGAACATTTCAGTTTTGAGATGTCAACTCATGACACAAATTTAAATGTGGCTTGAAGCAGCAAGCTGCAAGGAATGCAAAGTTGGAATTAATGAACTCCTCTTCATTCCTATTCCTAATCCTCTTTAGTCTTTATTTTTCTTTTTTTCTTTTTCTCTTTTTACAATCCATCTCCTGGTTGGTTATTCAAGTATTTTCTTCAGCTTTCTCTGGTTGGATACTGAGAGAAAGCCAAGGCTGTTATGGAGTTATGACTATCCTAGCATTCCTAGAAGCAGTGAAAAGTTTTATTAAAACTGCAGGTTTCTAGTTTCAATAGAAGACTGGGAAAGGCTCATCTCTGCTTTGTCTCACACTCCAGCCAAGGAAATATGAGTAAACGCCACAAGTTTCAAACGATAGTGTTATGGACAGGAGGGGGATTAGTTTAAACAAACCTAATTTCTCCACTCAATACCCATCCATAAACAGAAAAATGTTTTTGATTTTTGATTTCTCCCTTTATAAGTGGTGGGGTATTTTCCCCAACCATTCAGTTTGGTAGTTGTCCAATCTTCTAGGTGACCCCTCAGCAAACTTGAGATAAGAGAGGTAGTTTATTACGCACACGCACACACACACATGAAGGAGTTTTGCAACGTCCACCTCTTTTTACATTCATACACTAAAAGAGGAATGAGGGAAGAAAGGGGTTCACGGCAAAGACCACGATAAAAATAAGAATTATGGTTTGATGTGAGTCCAGAATCAATGTCCAATGAACTTTCTTTCAGGTGGCTTTGTCTGAAAGAATTCCTGCTCTTGGTCCTAGGAACTCGGTTGCAGGTTGAGACCATTGAAGATGCAGCCAGGTATCTTGTATCCTGGGTATTAGTTCACTCTGTAGGCGGATACAGTGTTCATTCCGGAAACCAGACTTGGAGAGAGATGGTGATCAAAGGCTAATGTGAAGTCCAGTTCCCTTTGGAGGTTAGACCAGAACTGAAGATAAAATTCAGAAGCTGTGTAATTAAGGGAATTCAGACAGCTCAAACCTCAGTCATGTGACAGGGTGGTTTCAGGTTGAGCTATTCAGTCAATGAGGCTCCTGGTTGAAACCCAATGTGTTTTGGAGCAGGTAACTGGTAGGGCCATTAGCCCAACATTGAAGATTAGGAGTCACAAATGGCTCTACCTTTGCCCATAACTAGCTGGTGCCGACTTATTGTCTGCTATCCTTTGTTTACTATCCTTTGTGTTGGCTTGGCTGGAATGTTTATACGATGCAAGGCTTGTTACATTCCTGGAGATTTGATGTGTTAGCCTTTGTTTGCTTTCAAACTGCTCAGAAACTTCCAGAAAACAGCTTGTGATCAGCTGCAGCCTTTGTATCAGCCCAGCAATTGCCCATTCTGAAAAGCAGAAAGAATAATTTTATAAAGTAGCCAGGCTGACACAGGTATATATATATATATTTTTTCTTCCTGTCTCCTGGATGGAACAATAGTTTTTACATTTTGGAGATTGCTAATCTTGGAGTATGGTGGTAGATTGTAAGGATACTACAAGACTCCTACAAAATACTTAGTTAATAGTGAGAACGTTGACAGGACTGATCTATGGGGAGATCAGGGATTTCGTTCATAAATATTAACTGTTAAAAAAATGAATGTACTGAGAGATTTTGGCAAGTGGTAGCTGTGAGATTTTCAATCGCAAGTCAACTGAGATATTAGTTTGCTGTAAAGACATAAATATGGTTAACAGCAGCTGACTGATTCAATCATGTGGGTTTCTGCCTGAGCATACTTTAATCCAAGCTGACTCTCCTATTACCACTGATGTGGCATTTCCAAGTCACTGATGCTTCTTAGTTATCAGAGCAAAGGAATCTCATTTATTGACTGCAGAGAAAACTAGTTTCAGATTATTGCTAACTAAATCACCTGGAAGGAGTAGTCCTACGGAAAGGATTATAGAAACAACTGATGCAGAGCCATGCCGTAAAAGTTAAAGCAAGTTTTATTAACCCGCAGTAATATCATCTGCATTTGAATGATTGCAGAGACGTGTGAGTAATTTTATATAATCAAAGTCAGATGAGTGGTTGGGAAAAGGGGACAGTGAGCCTGTGTTTATCCAACTTTCCAACAATGTGACCAGGTAATGGAAACCTGGCTGCCTTTTACATTATTTTGAAAACGCAGCTAAGTTTATACTGCATCACCCGCTGGACCTGTAGAAAGCCTGCAAACAGCCCTCTTGCATTTGATTTTGGAGGGCTTGACAGTGTCCTGGGTGATGTACTTGTTGGCTGCAGATTGTGAAATTCTGTAGATGTCACCATTAGATGCTTGGAAGGAGCTAGACTCGAAGAAACTGAGAGCTGTGGTCACCTTGACAGCCACAGGCAATGTGTGGCCCATCTGCTTCTTCTGGATAGAGATTTGCTTCTTAATGGCTGCAGGTGTCTGTGACTATGGGCAGATTTTCCTGGTTGGCGAGCGGGGACAGGGCCTGCTTGCCGAAGAGTAAAATGACACGGGGATACATCGGGTGTGCGTCCCGACGTCACCCCGCATCATTTAGATTTTCAGTTCGGCGGATGCGCAGCCGAATCGGCTGCACCCCTGCCGATCTGTCAACGGCATACTAAGGCCATTAAAAAACTAATTAACCTGAGTGATGGACCTGCCCGTTCAACCTTAAGGCTGGTGGGCAGGCCAGGAGCCCCAGACGGGTGGGCCAGGAGCCCCAGACGGGTGGGCCGGGAGCCCAGGCTGGTGGGCCGAAAGCCCAGGCGGGCGGGCCTCGGAAAAAGCATCAAACCTCATCCATGGGCGGGACGAGGTTTCATGAGTGTTTTTAAATTTTTATCAAATGTTTAAATAAAAGTTATGGACATGTCCCAACTCATGTGATGGGGACATGGCAGGGAATTTTTTTTTTATGACCTTTGCCTCAGGGTTATCTGCATGCCCTTTCACATGTGTACACGAAAGACCGCACTCCCGGCTGAGGGAATCCCCCCCGCCTGCACAGGGAGCACATAGTGCTCCTTAATTGGCCCACCCACGTAAAATGGCGACCCGCCTCCGACAGGGAGTGCTGTTTGGAAGCCCACCCGCCCGCCCACGCCTGCTGCCACACTTCCCCCTTGATGGGGGGGATAATGCTGCCCTATCTGTTTCAAAGGCCTGAGCATTCTGATGCACTGTTGGTCAGAAATGTCAAGGCAGCTGCCCCTTAGTCTCTAGAAATGAAAACTGAAAATGCTGGAAGTATCCAGCAGATCAAGCAACACCTGTGGACAGGGAAACAGAGTTAATGCTCCAAGTCATTAATGCTTCAGGTCAATGACCTTTACATAGTTCTGATTCTGCCAGTCTTGCTGATAATTTCCAGCATCTTTGTTCTTATTTCAGATTTCCAGCATCTGCAGTATTTTCATTTTGTCCTGACCTATATGAGCTGGGAGTATTGCCTCCTTCGAGTTGCAACCCTGTCCATCCTTTCTGTCCTATGGAGTTGCATGTGGCTACTGCTTCTGGTGTTGTTGCTCCTACAGTTGCTGTACCGAGTTAAAATCCTGCTCCCCAGATGTCTGTGCTACTGCAGCATTGGTAGCGCCCATGTTGAGGCAGAGTCTCAGAGGCAAGACATTGAGATTCAGTGCAGTGTACTCCAAGGCACTTGAAGGTTACTGGACAAAGTTGCATTCCCAAAGAAAATAGTGGGGATGAAAGAACTATTCCTTCAGCAGTAGCCTTTCAATATGACTAACCACAATTTTGGCCTTTACACTGTTGCTAACACGTTGATTCAGTCAACAATGACTTCCAGCTGCGTACTCACCCCCTCCAACCTGGCACGATGTTGAAACAACACAGAACTTGTGCACTGGCAGGGAAAGTTAGAGTTAAAGAAGGACTTACTTGACTTTTCAAGCAACTTAATTGCTTGACAGGTCCAAAGGGGTTCCAACCTCACCTAGATACCCGTCCTGGTAAAGCCTATGAGTGCAGGATGACGTCAGGATCCTGATCTGACATCGCTATTTGAAGATTTAACTCCCCAAAACTCCACCAAAACCTGCCATACCTTGCCTGGAAAAGTTCCACCCAGTAAGTCCAGCTGAAATATAGTGGACTCTGGTTCCAAGCTGGTTTACAGCACCCAAACCATTGCAAGTTACTGCATTTCCCTAGATAATAGGGCTAAAATATAAAGGGCACTTCAAATTGCTGGGCATTCAGAGAAAATAGTTAAAGGTCTCCAGAAACCATTTCAGATAAATGAACCTTCTTTAGCCATTTTCCATGAATATTCCCAGAAATCTCAGGCAACAGTAATACTCAACAGATATGCTTATGAGCTAATACAAGCTTGTATTTGTGAGGCATATACCGAAATCCTGGGTTCCCCTCTCAATCCCCAGCTATTATATTATTAGCAACGTGCCTAAGGGGATCAGGAAAATATTCAGATGAACTTCTGTCATTACTGGGAGAGGTGAAAGCATTTTTTTTAGACACTACTTTTATCTGTGTGCATCTTGTATTTGTACCAATTATTAATATACAAAATGTTTCTGCTAATTATGTATAAATTATTTGTATATACGAACATATGAATTAGGAGCAAGAGTAGGCCACTCGGCCCCTTCAGCCTGCTCCGCCATTCAATAAGATTATGACTGATCTGAATGTAACCTTAACCACAAATTCCTGCCTACCTCTAATAACCTGCCCCCTTTATTAATCAAGAATCTATCTAGCTCTGCCTTAAAAATATTCAAAGCTCTGCTTCCACCGCCTTTTGAGGAAAAGAGCTCCAAAGACTCTCAACCCTCTGAGAGAAAAAATTTCTCCTCATCTTTGTCTTAAATGAGTGACCCCTTATTTTTAAACAGTGACCCCTGGTTCTAGATTCTCCTACAAGAGGAAACATTCTCTCCACGCTCACCCTGTCAAGACCCCTCAGGATCTTAAAGATTTCAATTAAGTCGCCTCTTACTCTTCTAAATTCCAATGGATACAAGCCTAATCTGTCCAACCTTTCCTCTTAAGACAACCCACCCATCCCTGGTATTAGTCTAGTAAACCTTCTCTTAACTACTTCCAACACATTTACATCTTTCTTTAAATAAGGAGACCAGTACTGTCGAGATATGGGCTTGAATCTTCTGATTGGCATGCAGGGGTGGGCCCTGCTCACCGACACATAAAATGACGCGCAGTGACGTTACGCTCCGATCTTCGGTTCAGCGGGCGCACACCAGAGTCGGCTGCACGCCCGTTGAACTGTCAAAGGCCTGTTAAGGCCAGTAATCACCTCATTAAAGTCATTGTCAACCTTCAGGTTGGAGGGCAGGCGAAGAACCCAGGCAGACTTCACATTTTTCACGGAACCTCATCCATGGTCGGGATGAGGTTTCATGAAGGGCTTATAAGTTTAATAAAAATTTTTATTAAAATTCATTGACATGTCCCAACTCATGTGACACTGTCACATGAGGGGACATGTCTGAATAATTTTTTTAATTCTTTTTTTCAAATTTTCATAATCAAAGTAATCTCCCTGAGGCAGCTCCGTGCCTCAGGGAGATTTCTGCGCTCTTTCACGCGCATGTGGGAAAGAGTGCAGTCCCCGTCTCTCCTTCCTCCCCCCTGCCTGCACAGGTAGCGCTAAATCATGCTGGGCGGGCCTTAATTGGCCCACCCGCTTAAAATAGCAGCACATAGCCAATCCCGGGCGGTGATCAGCTGCGTGCCCGCCTGCACCCTCTCCCGCCAGCCTGCCCGACAGGGAGAAAATTCTCCCCATGGTTTCACCAGTGCCCTGTACAACTGAAGCATAACCTCCCTACTTTTGTAATCAAGTCCCCTCATAATAAATGATAACATTCTATTAGCTTTCCTAATTACCTGCTGTACTTGCATACCAACCTTTTGTGATTCATGGACTAGGACACCCAGATCCCTCTGAATCTCAGAGCTCTGCAATCTCTCACCATTTAGATAATAAGCTTCTTTTTTATTCTACCTGCCAAAATGAACAATTTCACATTTGTCCACATTATATTCCATGAGTTAAGTAAATGATTTTAAACCAAGAAGGCCATTATTAATTGCTGCCTTGCCAGGACTTTCACCATGAAGAAGCCAGCTAGTTGAAAGGTCACTGAGAGTCTGCGCACAGGACTTATTAATGCGCTGAAACTTTGATTAATTAGAGGACATCCCTATCGTGCAACTGGAGGACTTGAGTTGGGTTTTAGCTACATAAGACCCATTTATAACAAGTATTGAATGGAATACCTCAATTAAATAATTATTTTAAATGTTGTATCCAGTGCTATTTCTGCTACCCTTGCTACCCTTGCCCTATGCCATCCTTGCTTCTCCATCTTATGCAACTCCACACCGTATCAATTAATCATGCTGGCAGTCAATGGGCAGCCAACAGCTTTTGACCAACTGTTGATGCTTGAAATTCTGGGTCCCTCCCCACACACCCAATCACATCATCCCACCTCCAGTGTTCCCAATATATTATTAGCAACATCCCTAAGAACATCAGAAAAATATTCAAATGAACATCTCTCACATTATTAGGCAAGGTCAGAGCACTTCTGCAGAGGCTTGCAAAAATTCAAAGCAGTCTGGCAATGGTGACATTGCATGAGGGCAGGATTATTGTCCCTGTCATGTTTTATGAAATTGATTTAATGCTAACACCGATGTATAGAAAATGCAGGCTCTTCCACCGTCACCCCCAACCTCCCCCCATCAACCTCTGTCCCTATTTGAATACAAGTTTATTACTGACTTATTATTTAATTAACGTGTAAATTCACTTATCTGATGTATTTTTTGCAGCCCACACCTGCGGTTTAATAACATTACTTTGATTTCAACGTCTGGACTTCGTGGACATCAATCAAGCTCCATACGTAGAAAATTCAAAGCCTCAAGGTGTGCACCAACTGTTGAAAATTACGAGACATGTTTTGTTCATAAGTTATTACTAACACAAAAAGAAAAAGGACAAGTTGCTTAAATGTGGAGTCGCACCCGAACAATAGAGAGAGAGCCTGGAGTGACTTTTGTCAAAGAGAGGTTTCATGTTTTTACTCTGAAAGTACCAAGAATTATTACAGCACTATTCAGTCCCATGAATATTTACAGGCTATTCAGTCTTCACATGAATCTCCTCCCTCTCTACTTCATCTAATGCTATCTGCATTTCACTTTATCCCTTTCTCCTTCATGTACCCATCGATTCCCCTCAAATGCACCTTTGCCACCTGTTTCAACTACTCCATATGGTAGCAAAAGCAAAATACTGTTAACGCTGGAAATCCACAATTAAAGCAGAAAACACTGGAAATATTCAGCATGCCAGACAGCATTTGTGGAGAAAGGAACAGAGTTTAATCCAGGCATTAAGGCTCTTGCCTTCCAGCAGAGTCAGCGAGAGCCCTGCCTCCTTTAGTGCCACGTGAGTGGTCAGTATCAGGCCTTCAAGGACCCTGGCAGCAGAAATCTCACTGCCAAGAGCTGCTGGCCAATCAGAGGCTGGCAGCTGCTCACTGCTGTCAGTGCCACCAGTGGAGGTGGCAGCTGCCAGAAATGCACCCACTAGAGGCCCAGGATTAACAAGAGACCCAGGCTCAGTGAATGAGGGATGGGAGTCACAGGGAGGGGGTCACTAGCTGGGATGGTGGGGGCCAGAGTGGTTGGAAGAAAGGGCAGGGGTGTTATGACACAGCAGCTGGTAAAGACTGAGTTATTTCAAATCCCAGAGGGAAACTATAAAAAACTGTCATAACCTATATTTTCAATTGGTATGTTTGAGATGCAGCTCTGAATTCAGAAATGAAACCACCAAGCCTCAAGAAGTTTTTTATATAAATTAAATTAAACATTTATTAATTTAAGAACAAATTTCAACACATACACGTCTACAAATTACTACTATAATAACTTTTAAACAAATCCTCAAATTAATCACTCCCAGGTAATCTTCCCCAAGGCAACAATAGCCCATAATCTTAAACAGACACCAGGAAAAGCACATTTTATCTTACAAATTCAAAATGAGGTCCCTTTCAATTTGTTCCTTCACAGACACAGTGGTAGGGCACACAGGCTGCTTAGATATTACATGCCTCTGACCCATACACAAAACTCATTTCTGTTTATACCTAACCTTCCCTTTGAATGCAAATTCTCATTATATCACCAGGCCCTTTGAACTCTGCCACTTCTAACAATAAAATCCCTTTCATAGTACCAATTTTATTAGTAATATAAACATATTGCTTGGTGTCTCCTAGCTAGGTGCAAGATTTCAGTGTTTGAATGGTTTATTCAACAAGATGCAAATGTACCCTTTACCTTACTGTCTAACATCTCAAAACTACTACATATAAAAATATAACTAGCTGGCTTTAAGACACACACACTCATACACACAGACACAGAGCCTACTACATGTCCAATTTAAAATAATTTCCAATAACATTATATACATTAATATCTTCATGACAAGGGGTTGGTTATCAGTGGGTCCCTCCTCCCTGATGCCAGATCACTTGATCCCTGAGTGCCTGACAATTAGGGACCCTGCCCCACCCCACCCGGGAGCCAGCAAGCAAACATGATATGGTTTGCTTTTCGGGCTCTTCACATGCCGACTGTCTTGCCCGCCTTTGGTTGAATACCAGTGGAGGCAGGGTGAGGCACTTATTAATTGCCTCAGTTGGCAGCGTGGCAGAAATACCATGCACAAGCTTTCCTGCTCCAGATTTAATCGGGGCAGATGCAAGGGAGGCGACCACATTCCCACCCAGCATCCTCCTGCCCAATTAAATGACCCCCACCTCCAAACTCACTTGGGGGAGGGGATTAAATTCCACCCAATGTTTCAGGTCAGTGACCTCCTGTCTGAACAACAGTTGTGAATTCCACATTTTCACCACTCTCTAGGTGAAGACATAGAAAGTTAGAAACCTGGTCATAAGTAAAGGATACAGCAGTAAAGGGGCAAGTTAGATTGGGTACATTTGCTTGACAGAATCCTCCACATTGCATGCACCTACACAAGCAGCAGCACCGTTTGGAGGAGCAACAACATATCGTTGTCATCTCAGGGAAAGAAAACATTTTGAAGGCATCTGGTGAGATTTTGCCATACACCTTGTTGGTTACCTTGGTAATATTCAGGCAATGTTGTGATTGAAAGAATGTCAAAGGTACTATTAGGTAGGGCTAAATTGGAGAAGTTCAGCAGAATTTTAGCAGTCCCCAATAGATGGGGATGGAACTGGTGGGGGAGTGGTTAAGTTGCAGGCAGCTGTGGTAAATCAGCTCCCTGACTGTGTCCTGCTGCCAGGGAATTTTACTGACGGTGGGACCGGAATTGGGCAGGCTGCCTGCCACAAGGAGGTGGGCTGCTAATTTCAATATGTAAAGGCCCTATTAAGAGTAATTTCACCAGGCTGCCAGCGTTTTGCCGATCAATTCCCTGCTGTGTGGGAGGCTGCGATCTAAATGGAAGCAACCTTCCAGTGGCAGCCCAGATTTTTATATCAGTCACCGGCTGGCCAGTGTAGTTACTGTTGTTTTGTTGGCAAGGGTGGTAGCCAATTTACACACAATGATTTAACACAAATTGTAGCAAGGTGCGGTTTGAGAGATGAATGTTGAGCAAGACTCCAGCACAACACTCCCGTGGCTCCAAGGATGTCCCTGAAGGGGTTTCCCCTCTAGTTTTTGGTCACTCAATTTTTAATTTTTTTTAGCCTACTTTCTGTAGGCTTCAGGGCCCTTGCCTGCTGCAGCAGTTGCCACCACTGGTGATGGCACTGCTGAGCCACCAGCCCTCTGATTGTGCTGGCAGCTATTAGTGATGTGCTGCCATTCTGAGTAGGACGGAAACCCCGGCGGCAGTCTATTAATTAGCTTCCTCCTGTAAATTCAGATGGAAAACCCACCGGATGCCCGTGTGTGTCAGGGGAATGCATTTCCATACGCCCGCAGGCCATTCGCCCGACTGGTAAAATTCAGACCATTCCATCAGGTAACAGGTCAAACAGTCGAGAACAGCCAGATTGTTGTAATTTGATAAAATGTTTTTCAATGTTGGTTATTACAGATATTTCAAACGATAATTATTAGGGGAGGAACATCTTTAAATGAGTATAACAAATGTATTTATAAAACAAAGTCTTTCATATCCATATTTGAGAAGGTATTTTGAACCCTACCACCACCCCCCGCCGTCCCATTATCTCCCTAAACAGTATAATTTTGATGATCATAAGTGGCACCCTTGACTTGGTAGTAGCACTGCCATCTCTGAGTCAGAAGATCATGAGCCAGACTGGAGTAGACAATCTGGGCTGACACTTCAGTGCAGTCCTGAGGACATGTTGTATCGTCAGAGGTGCGGACTTTTAGATGAGATATTAAACTGAGACCCTGTCTGCCTGCTCAGGTGGATTTAAAAGATCCATGGCACTATTCAAACTAGAACAGGAATGTTGTGCTGGAGTTTTGCGCAACATTTATTTCTCAAACAACATTTTGCTGCTGTTTGGGGCAAATCATTGTGTGTAAATTGACTGTCACTTTTACCAACGAAATAAGCTACACTCCAAGAGCATGATACCGACTGTGAAGCACTTTGAGACATCCTTTGGACATGAGAGGCACTATACATGTGCAAGCTTTTCTTTCTTTGCCAATAAGCAGAAATTAGACGAGCATGACAGATAATGGGCAGAATTTTCTGCCTGCTGGGTGGGCGGACCCGACCCAATCTCCAGTGGGCGGGGAGTCGATCCCCGCCGGAGAAGCGGGCCCCGCCGCCGTTTTTCATTGGCCGGCCAATTAAGGCCCACCCAGCGTGATGTCCAGTGGGAAGTGCTACGTGCTCCCTGTGCAGGCGGTGCGGATTCCCCAAAGCGAGAGTGTGCTCTCTCGCACATGCGCACGAAAGAGCGCACATCTCCCTGAGGCTAGGTGCTGCCTCAGGGAGAACGCTGACACTTTTAAAAAGATTAAAAATAGAAAAAAAAAAATAATGAGATGGGACATGTTCATAATTTACACTAAAACTTTATTAAACTTTTAAATCCCTACATGAAACCTCATCCCGCCGGTGGATGAGGTTTCATGTTTTTCCTATTTCCCGCCGGGGCTCCTGGCCTGTCCGCCAACCTTAAGGACAGGCAGGTCCTTTAGTTGTTTCAATGATCCTGTGGGCCCGCAGCTGATTTTGCTGTGCCCCCGCCTTCCTGAAAATGTAAATGTACTGGGATGACATTGGGGGTTCCCCCTGACATCATCCTGCGCCATGTTACGCGTCAGTGAGCCGGCCCCGTCCCTTGCTCGCTAACGGCAAAAGTCAGCCCAATGATATGAACTCACATTCAACTTATGCAACACATACAATCTGACTGAGCAATGCAATTTGTTTTATTGAAAAATGAAAAATGCTTTGGCTTAATCAGTTACTTGTTCAGTTTTCATTTCAGATTGCTCTGAGTTATCCACAGAAGTTGTCATTGAGGCAGGAGAATATTTTTTTTTTCCCTACAGCCTTCAAAATTTCATATGCATGATCTCAATGCGAGCTTCACTTAGCCCAGAGTATAAACAGTGATATTACATGTCCACTATATACTTAATTAATTTTAGAAAAAATAGAATTGTCACTTAAAACTGTCCTTTTCCCTCTGCAGTTACTGCTACAGCCATGATGATTATGCACAAATGTCATTGCAGACTTGGGTTAATGTGGTGACTGGCAAGATGATTGGTATAAACAGAGCCGCAAAATATGTACTAGTGACAGGAGACACAAAGGTGCCATATGAGCATCTAATCCTTTGCACTGGACAACAGTATCAGGTAAGTGTAAATACTCACTTAAGCAAATTGTGTAGTGTTTATGATCATTTAATTCCTATTTTTGCTAAATTTCTGTCCTCTGATCCTTTCTCAAAGGCATTGACTCCTTAATGGAATTTGACCACTTTTTGCATGTAAGGCTAACAGTGTGTGCTGATGGTTGAATACAGAGCTTACCTCAGCCATTCTGAACTTAACGCAGGGCCTAATTGGCATTTTCTATCTCCTCCCAGGAGTGTGTTGGTTGCCTATCCCCGTCTCACCATCATTAAAATCAGAAGTGGTCAGGTTGGATGAGTATTCATGTTGGAATTTGGACTTTTATCTTCCCACCCAATCCAAACCTGCCCATTTTTGGGAGTTAAAATTCCCCCAAGATATTCAGTATAATATGATCCAGTATTTCTCTATCGTGATGTAAGAGCAAGTTGTTACATGTATATGGCTGACGTTTAGACTTGAGCAGCGATGTGCTTTGGTCTTGGTAGACACTTGATGCCACTCTTGGAGGTTATCTATATCCTGTTATTTCTTGTGGTTACTTTCCAGCCCAAACAACACTAAGGGTACTATATAAATGCAAGTTATTGCTCACCTCTTGCCTCTATGTTTGCTGACCAAAATTGGCTCAAAATCTATCAACACCTCCAATTTAAAATTTCCATCCTCATGTTCAGGTCCTTTTGTGGTCAGTGCCAAGAGTATTGCAGGGAGAAAATATCTTCATACAGCTAGAGGCACCAGCACAACTTTTTCAAATTGTGGTGATCGCCCTACTGGAATTTTCATTCTTCCAGGGCTTTTAAAAAATAAGAAGTAATGGTTGAATCATATATAATATTATTAAGGTTGATTAAAATTAGATTTTCCATTGTACAGGTTCCTTGTCCCACAGGAGTAGATATAAGAGAAATGCTGACTAATGAGAATGTGACAGTTAACCCTGACCAGCAATTTATGGGAAATGTGCCCTCCAACCTTTTCATCCTGAACAGTTATGATGATTGTGAAAATGCACTGCGTTGGCTCAGAAAGTATAAGACACGTGCTAAAGGTAGAGTTTTAATATTACTAGAAGTGTCATGAATGCTATTTTCTGTGGCATTACTAATAGTGAATAGTAAATGAGCTTGCATTTACACTATTTACCACCTAAAGCCGGTGAGAATTACGTCAGAGCAGCACTAGGGAGCAGGAAATTGGGCTGCACCCAGAATGTTCCAGGCGATGGAAATTAGGCAGGAACTGGATGCCATCGCAGATCCAAGTTAACGGTCACTGGCATAAATTTAGTGTTAAGAGGCAGGTCAAAACTGGAGCCAATGGGAATCTCCACTGGTTGGCGTCATACCTAGCACAAAGGAAGATTTAGTGATGTGTAATGAGGCAGATTTGATAAGGGAGCTTAAGGTGAAGGACCCCTTAGGAGGAAGTGACCATAATATGATAGAATTTACCCTGCAATTTGAGAGGAAAAAGCTGGAATCAGATGTAACGGTATTACAGTTGAATAAAGGCAACTACAGAGGCATGAGGGAGGAGCTGGCCAGAATTGACTGGGAGATGAGCCTAGCAGGAAAGACAGTGGAAGAGCAATGGCAGGAGCTTCTGGGAGTAATTTGGGAGACACGGCAAAAATTCATCCCTAGGAAGAAGAAACATACTAAAGGGAGGACAAGGCAACCATGGCTGACAAGGGAAGTCAGGGACAACATAAAAGCTAAAGAGAAAGCATATAATTTGGCGAAGAGCAATGGGAAGCCAGGGGATTGGGAAGCCTACAAAGACCAACAGAGGACAACTAAAAAAGAAATAAGGAGGGAGAAGATTAAATATGAGGGTAAACTAGCCAGTAATATAAAAGAAGATTGCAAGAGATTTTTTAGATACATAAAAGGTAAGAGAGAGGCAAAAGTGGACATTGGGCTGCTGGAAAATGACGCTGGAGAAGTAATAATGGGAAACAAAGAAATGGCAGAGGAACTGAATAGATACTTTGCGTCAGTCTTCACGGAGGAAAACACGAGTAACATCCCCAAAATTCAAGGGAGTCGGGGGGCAGAGGTGAGTATGGTGGCCATTACCAATGAGAAGGTGCTAGGAAAATTGAAAGGTCTGAAGGTGGATAAATCACCTGGACCAGATGGATTACACCCCAGAGTTCTGAAGGAGATAGCTGAAGAGATAGTGGAGGCGTTAGTGGTGATCTTTCAGGAATCACTCGAGTCAGGGAGGGTCCCAGAGGACTGGAAAATCGCTAATGTAACCCCCCTCGTTTAAGAAGGGAATGAGGCAAAAGACAGGAAATTACAGGCCAATTAGCCTGACCTCAGTCGTTGGTAAGATTTTAGAGTCCACTAGTAAGGATGAGATTTCAGAATACTTGGAAGTGCATGGTAAAATAGGGCAAAGTCAGCATGGTTTCATCAAGGGGAGGTCATGCCTGAAAAATCTGTTAGAATTCTTTTAGGAGATAACGAGCAGGTTAGACAAAGGAGAGCCAATGGATGTTATCTACTGGGCTTCCAGAAGGCCTTTGACAAGGTGCTGCACAGGAGGCTGCTCTGTAAGATAAGAGCCCATGGTGTTAGAAGCAAGGTACTAGCATAGATAGAAGATTGGCTGTCTGGCAGGAGGCAGAGAGTGGGGATAAGGGGGTCCTTCTTAGGTTGGCGGCTGGTGACTAGTGGAGTTCCGCAAAGGTCAGTGTTGGGACCACAACTTTTCACTTTATACATTAATGATCTAGATGAAGGAACTGAGGGCATTCTGGCTAAGTTTGCAGATGATACCAAAGATAGGTGGAGGGACAGGTAGCATTGAGGAGGTGGGGAGGCTGCAGAAGGATTTGCACAGGTTAGGAGAATGGGCAAAGAAGTGGCAGATGGAATAGAACGTGGGGAAGTGTGAGGTCATGCACTTTGGTAGGAAGAATAGAGGCATAGGCTATTTACTAAATGAGGAGAGAATTCAGAAATCTGGAGTGCAAAGGGACTTGGGAGTCCTAGTCCAGGATTCTCTTAAGGTTAACTTGCAGGTTGAGTCGGTAGTAGGAAGGCAAATGCAATGTTGCCATTTATTTCGAGAGGACTAGAATATAAAAGCAGGGATGTGCTGCTGAGGCTTTATAAGGCTCTGGTCAGACCACATTTAGAAGATTGTGAGCAATTTTGGGCCCCGTTTCTCAGGAAGGATGTACTGGCCCTAGAGAGGTTCCAGAGGAGGTTCACAAGAATGATCCCAGGAATGAAAGGCTTACCATATGAGGAACGTTTGAGGACTCTGGGTCCATACGCGATGGAGTTTAGAAGGACGAGGGGGGATCTGATTGAAACTTACAGAATACTGAAAGGCCTGGATAGCGTGGATGTGGGGAAGATGTTTCCATTAGTAGGAGAGACTAGGACCCGAGGGCACAGCCTCAGAGTAAAGGGAAGAGATTTTAGAACAGAGATGAGGAAAAACTTCTTTAGCCAGAGAGTGGTGAATCTATGGAATTCATTGCCACAGAAGGCTGTGGAGGCCAGGTCATTGAGTGTATTTAAGACCAAGATAGATAGGTTCTTGATTGGTAAGGGGATCAAAGATTACGGGGAGAATGGGGTTGAGAAATTTATCAGCCATGATTGAATGGCGGAGCAGGCTCGATGGGCCGAATGGCCTAATTTCTGCTCCTATGTCTAATGGTCTTATGGTTGTGGTTGTGCCAGGAGAAGGGCTTCACTGAGTCTTCTGTCACTAGTGAATATGGAGATCTTGACTGAAACCTGATGAGTAAATAATAACATTTTTACAAAGTACTTTAATAACACATTTTCATATTTATGTGATATGTTTATTATATATTTATCTATAATGTACAAACTTCAATATTACTTTATTGCTGCTTTATTGTTGTTTTTCTTTTCTTTCTGGGGTCATGTTAATTTTCAAGAGTTTAGATATTTGTTCATGAGATGTGGGCATTGTTGCCAAGGCCAGCACTTGTTGCCCATCCCTAACTGCCCTTGAGAAAGTGGTATTGAATTAAAATGGGGTTACATTGGAAGATAGTTTGCGAAGCACAGCTGTAGTCCTGTGCTTTGCTTTGCATGTACATAATCGAGCAAGATACTTGAAGTCTAACCATTTCACCTATTTGAAGTGGCCTAGAAGCATTTGCATTAACTATAGATCATAAAAAGTGCTATAATTACATGATTCCTTGTCACAAAAGATTTTCAAACCTTTTTGTTTTCTGCAATTCTCATCCCTTTTGTTCACACTGAGCAGACTAAGTCAATGGCCAGGCTTTTCCGGTCTCACCAGCAGCAGGCATTGTCATGGGCGGGACATGAAAATTTGGAGAATGCCTTCCCATCCCACCCATGATGATGCCCACCACTGGTAGGACCAGAAAATCCCACTGAACATGTCTGGTATCTTTCCTTCTCTTTTCTCATCATCCACTCAACTGTGTATCTCATCTGGTCCAAAAGACTTTCCCTCTTTGTCTTTCTTTCTCCGTCTCCCTTTCCTCTATAACAGCACAGATCCTCTGTCTCTTTTCTCTCCTCATTCCTCAGGCCACAGCATTGCTGAAATCAGTATTGGCAGATTTTTAGGATGTTTGCATCTCAGTGATAACTAAAAGCAGCCAGATTGGAGCCCAATATTTCTCTCATAAACCAACTCCAAAAATCACTTTTATTAATTAAGGAGGAACATATGGCATAAATTACGCCACTTTGTATGGCAGGACATTTTTCTAATATTGCTGTAGTTAAATAACAAATTATTTCAGTATTTTTGTTCTCTGGATTCAATATTTCCCCATTTTTTTTTTCTCCGGTTTTTGTAATATTTTCTTCCCATTTTTCTATGTTCTATTTTCTCTCCCTCTGCATTTCCTTAGTTCTGGAATATTTCCTCTCTCTTTCTTTGGCTATTTGTGTGTTTCAAATAATATTTTCCCTTCCCTTTATCTTTTTGAGAAATTTTTTCTCAATTCTATATCTTTCCCTTCCTCTGTATTTCTTTTGCACTATGTTCCACACGAGTATAAACACCCACCCTATTTCAACACACCCTCTCAATGTAACCTTCTATTCCTTTCTCCCTCATATTTATCTAGCTTCCCCTTAAATATATCAATGGTATTATCCTTGATTACTCATTTCCACATTCTAACCACCCTCTGGGGTAAAGGGGTCTCTTCTGAATTTCTTATTTTCTATATTAGTGACTCTCTTATATTTATGGCTCCTAGTTTTAGATGCTTCAAAGTGAAAGCATCTTCTCTAAATCCACCTTATCTTAAAAATGTTATGGTCGAATGCGATTGAAAAAAATTGTAATTAGGGAGATGTGTAATGTAATTGGAAAATAATCAAAGTAAAACAAAAGTAGAAAATAGCAATTGCCTGTATAAGAAAATTAACCGTTGGTTCAACGTACGTATTCAATATACAATAGACTCTATGTACATAATAGATGCAAGAAATTTTAAGATATGCTCTATTATCATGCAGCCAGTATGATGTAATGATTTATAATTATGTTTAGTGACAATTTTATCTCAACTAGCTTTGTTTCCCAACTGCTGAATTTATTTGGAATTTTAGACACAGTACCATGTTTTTCACATGCATCATATATTTTAATTAACTGTAACTTGCAGTGTTATTTAGAGTGGCTATGTTGAAGAACACACATGTAAACCCATTTAATTATGTAATTAACTGTTAATTTATTTATCAAGGATAATTAGCTTATATTCATTTGAAAAATTCAAATGATCCTGCTTGATTAGGAGACGAAGAAGGTCGAAACATTTTCAGTGCTAACCAAGTCTGGTAATGAATGTAATTTAATTCTTCTAATTGGTCTTCATATTATCCACATATGAATAACTTAAATACAGCCTACCAGGTTCATTTAGGATTATTGTGATGTGCTTGCAGTCTTAGTCAGGAATGCTTTTTCAACAATCCTGTTAATGTTTGCAGGATCTTTTATTTTAGGATGTTGATACATCAAATTAAAGCATTTAGCATTTATAGTACATGGGCTGTCAACTAAAATTAAGCAATTGCTGACGAATATCTATTTGTTGCTACATTGCCATTGTTAATCAACTGAATTATTGAAAAGAAATCAAGCATTTGATTTCCTGATCCTTGTCCTGTCTTATTAGCCATGTTGAGTATTACAAATATGAGCAATCTGGAACTCATTTTGCACTGCTCTGAGTGAATTATTTTATAATGGCAGGAATATTTTAGCATATAACGCACTATATAATAACTTATATATTATAAGATGGTTGATATACTAAAGATTTCCTTGCAGACAAAAGTAATGATTTCTCTTCCTGCAACTGTTTTCCCACTCTCTAATTCTTTTTGCTAACTTTCTAACTGTACTTTTCTCTTGGTCTCTTTATGAGCTCTCACCAGCTCTCTCATGTGTTTTTCATGGTTGTGTCCCAGCATAAGAGGAATGGATTGGGGGAGAGCTGAATCTGGTGTTGGTGAGTGTTTTTTATTTATGGAGTGTGGACGTCACTGGCTAGGCCAGCATTTCTTGCCCATCCCAAATTGCCTTTGGCATTTAAGAGTCAACCACATTGCTGTGGACCTGGAGTCACATGCTCTTCCAATTTTGGCATCCTGCTCAGATTTCCTTCCTTAAAAGGTATTAGTGAACCAGGTGGGTTTTTGCAGCAATGGTTTCATGGTCATCACCTGATTTTTAATTCAAGATTTTTATTGAATTCACATTTCACGGTGGGATTTGAACCCGGGTCCCCAGAGCATTACCCAGGGTTTCTGAAATACTAGTTAGTGACAATACCTCTAAGCAACCGCCTTCTCAAGGAATGCAAGATGAAATCTTGTCGAGACTTCAGAGGTCTCACCTGCTGGCTGGAGAGCTGACGAGAGATGCGCACTGCCTCTTTTCAGGAAGGCCCACCAAACCACCAGCCAATCAGACAATGGTGAGGCCAGCAGCAAGCCTTCCCCAGGAATCAAAACCCTGGGGGTGGAAGCCTCTGAATGGCTGGCAGCTCTTGTGCTCAGCAGCATCACAGGGGAGGCCACTGCTGCCAGAAGGACAGGCACCAGAGCCCCAGGATCACAGAGCAACCCAGGCCACATGTAAGCAATGTTGGGGTTTTGCAGGATGGGGATTTTGGAGAGAGGAGTGTAGGGGGGGAGGTAGCTGTCAGCAGGCATCCCCTTGATCAGTCGCTTGATCAGGCACTGTGCCTTTGATCCAAGGAGCAACCCCCCCCCCAGGTGGTGACAAGCTGGTTGCACGGTCTTAGCTGCTGTGCATGCCGCATGGCAACACACCCACCTGCAGCTGAGTTAATACCAGCAGCGGAAAGATGAGGCCCTTTTGTGGCCATTAATTGGTCACTTAAGGGCCTTTTTTAAATTCTTTTACGGGGATGTGTCACTGGCTGGGGCAACATTTATTGCCTATTCCTAATTCCCCTTGAGAAGGTTTTGATGAGCCACCTTCTTGAACTGCTGAAGCCCATGTGTTGTAGGTACATCCATAGTACTGTTAGGAAGGGAGTTCCAGGATTTTGATCTAGTGACCGTGATGAAACGGCAATTTAGTCCCAAGTCTGGGTGGTGTGTGGCTTGGAGGGGAATTTTTAGGTGGTGGTGTTCCCATGCATCTGCTGCCCTTGCCCTTTTGGTGGTAGAGGTCACAGGTTTGGAAGATGCTGTCAGGGGAGACTTGGTGAGTTGCTGCAATGCATCTTGTGGAGTACACACTGCTGCCACTGTGCATTGGTGGAGGAGGGAGTAAATTTTGAAGGTGGTGGACTGGGCGCCAATCAAGCAGGCTAATTTGTCCTGAATGGTGTCGAGCTTCTTGAGTGTTGTTGGAGCTGCACTCATCCAAGCAAGTGGAGAGTATTCCATCACACTCCTGATTTGTGCCTTGTCAATGATGGACATGCTTTGGGGAGTCAGGAAGTGAGTTACTCGCTGCAGAATTCCCAACCTCTGACCCAGTCTTGTGGCCACAGTATTTATATGATTGGTCCAGTTCAGTTTCTGGTCAATGATAGCCCCCAGGATGTTGATAGTAGGGGATTCAGCAATGTTAATGCTATTGAATTTCATGGGGAGATAGTTAGATTCTCTCTTCTTGGAGATGGCCATTGCCTGGCACTTGTGGTGGGAATGTTACATGCCACTTGACAGCCCAAGCCTGGATGTTGTCCAGGTCTTGCTGCATTTGGACATAGACTGCTTCAGCATCTGAGGAGTCACGAATAGTGCTGAACATTGTGCAACCATCCACAAATATCCCCACTTCTGACCTTAGAATGGAAGGAAGGTCATTGATGAAGCAGCTGAAGATGGTTGGGCTTAGGACACTACCCTCAGGAACTCCTGCGGTGATGCCCTGGAGCTGAGATGACTGACCTCCAACAATCACAACCATCTTCCTTTGTGCTAGGTATGACGCCAACGCATGGAGAGTTTTCCCCGATTCCCATTGACTCTGGTTTTGCTAGGACGTCTTGATGCCACACTCTGTCAAATGCAGGCTTGATGTCAAGGGCAGTCACTCTCATCTCACCTCTTGAGTTCAGCTCTTTTGTCCATGTTTAGACCAAGGCTGTAATGAGGAGGTGGGATAGGAAGGTCAACCATGGGCCTTCCCACCCAGAACTTAATCCTGCCTAATTAAATGCCCTCCCGCCCCCAAGCTCACCACCAGAGAGAGCAGAAGATACCGTAAGATGCAGGATTGGATTATGGGAGTACTTGGAATTGCAATCTTCACCTGGCAGTAATTTGAGAGTGGCTGGACCCTAACATTACCCATGTGTGTGGGCTGCAGAGGCTTTTGGGGAATAGTCATGTAATGAAACTTGGGAAGACTGAGATAAAGGAAACTGGTGCCTGGATGAAAAGTGAGCACTCAATTGATAGTCTGAGCATTGGAAGGACTCAGGTCAGATCTTCCGGAAAGCTAGAGGGACATTCTGCCCCATGGGCAGTCAGGTTGGGAACTATGACAGGACTGTGAGACCAGCTGGAACAGAGTTAGATTGACTGAGAAATTGGATTCTGAAGCTGGAACATAGAGTCAAGTGAACAGGAATATGGAATCACTAGGGTAAGGGCATGCAAAAGGACCTTGTCTGAGGAAATACTAACAAGGGAGCAGGGTGCCAGAGTGGACTTCGACACTATATGTGGAGGCAAAGAAAGCAACCCAGTATATATCCTGCGTATTTTTTCCTTTTTCCAATTACAGATTTAGAACAGGTAGGGCAGGGTACAACCTGCAAATGGAGCACGGACGTTGCCAGAGAATACAAAAGAGAGGTCATACCAGACAACAACAACAATGTTGAGAGTTCGATGTATTGTGCAAGGGTGTAAGAGGATGCACAGAATACTCACCACAAGAGGGTGTGAAGATATTTTTAGATAGAAACCGGGAACACAATTTAAGTGTGGTCACCACATCTTTTGGGAATGGCCAGAGGCAGGTTTCCAAAATTTCATGGGAGCAACATCTAAGGAAGCTCAGGGCAAAATATTTAATTCTTATGTTTTCAAGCATGCCCTTGTTTACCACTCCCCACTCAAGCAAGGTACATATAATTGTTATTAAGTATGAATTTTCAATCTGAGGTTGGGAGCCTGATGCCCGGATAATTTCCGGGTCCCGACACTGACCCATGTCAGTGTCACAATGCTATTTTCAAATGTGAAACACATAATTGGCCCATGAGTGAGCTTGGCGCTCAATCAGCAGTGCCAGGCAGTACATAGAAACCGAGGACCCTTTGAAATGGCGACAGCAGCAATGAATGAGTTTGCCATTTGCTGAGGATATGTTGCAGGAGGATGCTGATCAGACCAGCACTGGCACACGCATCCAGGGGCAGTGCTAAGGTTTCCAGTGCCTCTCCTGAGGCATTGACGGAGGTTATTGTAGGCCAGAGCACAAGTGTCTGAGACCAACTGCCTGGATAGGCGCAACCTCCTACGGCACTGGGCTCTGTCTTTTGCAGGTATCTGACTTATGGATGGTACATCCATTGTCTTGTGTAGTGTCCTATCCTTGCAGACCCTCAGTGTGTTCCTCTGTCGTCCTCCTGAGCAGGAGGATGTATCTGCTGAAGTTCCCCCTTGCTACTCCAATGTCAGAGTAGCCTATCTCCATTCCCTCAACTAGCCCTCATTTTTCAGCAGGGCTTCCTCTGTCAGCCTCTGCTGCTCTGGTAATGCCAGCAGCCTGACATTCCTCTCAGGACTCCAACCTCTCACTGCTGAAAAATGCAAACCTCTCAGCCCTAGCGAAGGCAGCTTTTTGCCATTGTTTGACCAGACAAGCTTTATTCTGCCTCTTTTAAATGAAGTGACCAGTGTATCCATCATCCCTTATGGCCCCCTGCTGTATGCACGTTAGCTACACCCTGCGTTCTCCCCATACCTGATAATTGAAAAGGCAAAACTGCTCCTTAAGACCTGTTAATGAACTGATCAGTGAGTTAATTGGAGTCATATGGGTTTCAGAAACTGCATCTTGTCCCCCCTTTGAAAATCATGTTGTATCCCAGGAGCAGCAGGATCCAGTACCACCCTCCAGCGATTTTCAAATTGTGCTGTTCCCATTCTCATCAGTATTTGAAAATCTAGTCCTTAGTATCACCAAAATTGAATTCAGCCTTTCTCAGTTTTTTGGGCACTGAGTCTCATAAAAAAGAACTACTGTTGGAGTGGTGGAGACAGTGGTGGGGGGGGGGCTGCGGTGATGTTGCGGAGGGGAGAGACTTACGTTTAGCTATCACTTCATTGACACTACGTAGTAGCGTGACTCATGCGGCTGTTGGTCCCACCAATATACCTTTGCTTTGGCACCCGGAACGATTTTCAGGACAGTTTGAATCCTGGTAATCAGAGCTTCAGTTTGAAACAGGTGAAAGGCTCTTGAATACATGGAAAAAGGAGTCAAATGATATAAAGACTCTGATGCTAGTTTAATCTCCATTAGTCTGACAGCTATAATTTTTTGCTCCTGCCCACCAACTGTCGGTGCTACAAATCAAGAGAAGGCCAGTTCCAGTGATGGATTTGAAGCAATCATCAGCTGCTCTTAGAGACATTTCCTGCAGTAGCTTGTGGGTTTTATTCACCTGCCATCCAGTGGTCATGAAAAGTGTTATATAATTCCATTTTTTTTCTTTAGTGATTTGAAAGTGCTTGTAGTTGCTTATTTTCATTACAACCTGTCAAGGAACTTTGGCATTATACTTCTTTCATCATGGAAATCTTTCTAAGATTGCACTCTGGGAAGAGGAGTTGCCAGAGGCCGAGTATGGTACAAATAGAGATATCACTAATAGGAAGAGGTGTTCTCATACAGAGTTTATAAATCTAGGACAACATTCCTGCAGCTCTCAGAAGAGGCTTTGATTCTCTTGAGGAATTGTTACAGAGTTGTTCAGATTATGTCAAAAGGTCTGCAGCCAACTGCCAGAACTAGCAGAGCCTGATACAGTGCGGTTGCTGCAGTCCTTAACACTTTTGTCTCTGGCTCCTTCCAGGCTGCCACAGAGAACAAGAACAAGAGCAACGTCAGTCAGTCTGCAGCCTGCGCTTGCATTAATCAGTTGGTTGATTCCTTTTTTGCTAGAGCAAATACATTCATAACTTTCCCTGTGGACATTCAGAAGCAGAAGGCTAGAATTCAGTGGCTTATAGAGACTGAAGGATTCTTCCAAGTTCAGGACATCAGTGACTGCACAAAAATTGTCCTATGGGCTCCTTAAAATAATACCACTGCCTTCATGAATCACAAAGGCTTCTGGTTTATTCATAGGCAACTGGTATATGATGACCAGCAATGCATCATGCAAGTCTGTGCCTGCTTTTCTGGCAACTGTCACAATGCTTTTATAATACAGCAATTATCCAACCCCCACTGTTTGCTCTGCGCAGCAAGTGAGGCTGGCAGCTTGGAGACGAAGACTTTGCTCTGCACACTTGGCTCATAACTCATTTTAGAAACTCAGACACATTTGTAGAGCTCTGCTACAATACCATAAAGAGTATCCCATATTATTGTGGTTGCATGAACGGCAACTTACATTCACATAGCACCTTGAAAGTAGTTAAATGTTCCAAGGCATTTCACAGGAGTATAATTATACAAAAAACAATTGACACCAACCCAGGGGAGGAGATATTAGGGCAGGTGACCAAATACTTGATTAAAAAGGAAGGTTTTAGGGAGCATCAAAAAGAAGCAAAGGCAGAAAGGCAGAGAGATTTAGGAAGGGAGTTCCTGATCTGAGGGCCAAAACAGCTGATGACATGGTTGACAATGGTTGGGAGAAGGACATTGGGATTGGCCGTAATTGGAGGAACACAAATTCTCGGAGGCTTGTGATGTATGCTGTATAGCTTTGTTTTGTAATGGGACGAGTCACGGGGCTACCATTGAAGGAGTTCCTTCAGCAAGGTGATGGAGAGGACACTGAAGAAGCACAGAACAATGAGGAAACTATCTCCTAATCATTCTAATGTCAAATAAATAGCAAAAAATAATAGTGATATTTAGGCCAGCTAACATTGCAAGATCACCAGCTACCACAGGAACTCTCTACACACACAACTTGTAAGAAGTCTTATGGTTAGAAAATATAGTTAAGCACATAGCTGCAGCTAAGGGTGGACATAGCTGCAGCTTTCATAGCCTACATGGTTGACTGCTGAGTGTCGAGAGTGTCAATAGTGTGCACAAAAACCCCGCACAGGTTGGTAGTGGATTTTTCCATACTATGCACCATGTTCTGGATTTTGTATGGCAGTCAGCAAATGCTGGTGCACAGTAATCAGTTTTTAAAAGCCATGCCTCTAAAGTCTGCATCTGTGCCACCTTCAGTATAGCTGGGATGTGAGCTAGAACTCCAGCATTCCTGCTTAGCAATAACCTGCTCACTGACGCTCAGTTTGATTTCCACCAAGGCCACTCATCTCCTGACTTCATTACAGCCTTGGTTTAAACATGGACAAAAGAGCTGAACTCAAGAGTTAAGGTGAGAGTGACTGCCCTTGACATCAAGGCTGCATTTGACTGAATGTGGCATCAAGATGCCCTAGCAAAACTGGAGTCAATGGGAATCAGGGGGAAAACTCTCCACAGGTTGGCGTCATACCTAGCACAAAGGAAGATGATTGTGATTATTGGAGGTCAGTCATCTCAGCTCCAGGACATCACTGCAAGAGTTCCTAAAGGCAGTGTCCTAGGCCCAACCATCTTCACCTGCTTCATCAATGACCTTCCTTCCATCAAAATGTCAGAAGTGGGGATGTTCAATGATGATTGCACAATGCTCAGCACCATTCGCGACTCCTCATATGCTGAAGCAGCCCATGTCCAAATGCAGCAAGACCTGGACAACATCCAGGCTTGGGCTGACAAGCAGCAAGTAACATTCATACCACACAAGTGCCAGGCAATGACCATCTCCAAGAAGAGAGAATCTAACCATCTCCCCATGAAATTCAATAACATTACTATTGCTGAATCCCCCACTATCAACATCCTGGGAGTTACCATTGACCAGAAACTGAACTAAACCAATCATATAAATACTGTGGCCACAAGAGCAGGTCAAGGGCTGGGAATTCTGCAGCAAAGAAATCACCTCTTCACTCCCCAAAGCCTGCCCACAAGCTACAAGGCACAAATCAGGAATGTGATGGAATACCCTACACTGGCCTGGATGAGTGCAGCTCCAACAACATTCAAGAAGCTTGACACCATCCAGAACAAAGCAGCCCACTCAACTGGCACCCCATCCACAAGCATTTGCTCTTTCCACCACCAATGTAAAGTGATAATAGTGTGTATTCTACAAGATGCATTGCAGCAACTCACCAAGTCTCCTCCGACAGCACCTTCCAAACCTGTAACCTCTACCACCAAGAAGGACATGGGCAGCAGATGCATAGGAACCTGCAAATTCCCCTCCAAACCACACACCATCAAAACTTCGAACTATATTGACGTTCCATCATTGTCGCTAGGTCAAAATCCTGGAACCCCCTCCCCAACAGCACTGTGGGTGTACCTACACCACATGGACTGCAGCTGTTCAAGAAGGTGGCTCACCACCACCCTCTCAAGGGCAATTAGGGATGGGCAATAAATGTTGGCCTAGCCAGCGGAGCCCACATCTCTTGGAAGAATAAAAAAAGTGACTCCAGTCCTCCTGATTCACCCTTCCTACCTTCACCTGCTCCTTGTTCATTTGAGCTAAATACATTCCTCAGAACACAGTTCATTATCCAAGTCAGATGAGGTGCCGATTTCCAAGCTGGCGCTTGGCAGAATAAAAGAAATTGATGATGCATCTTCTGGAGGGTTAAGTAACTAGGTCAACTGATTGACCTAGAAAAAGTAGAGAGGGACAAGAGTTTAGGTGTGGTTACAAGGGTAAGCACTAAGATCAATGGCAGAAACAGTGCACCATCAGGTGTCATGCTTAGCATGTGCCTGTGTGTGTGTAATTGGGAGAGTTAATTAGAAAGGGAAAAGGAAGGAAAGATGCCCATATACACCCTGCTGTGTGTGGCCTCCAGCCTTGACATCTCCAATGCTGTCTTTACCAATGATGTTGATGGCAGCTTTTTCCCATCGTTGTCAGTATGCGAAGAGTGGCACAACCTCCTCCTGTGCTGATTGTTTCTCTGCTATTTAGTGCCAGCTTCTCTGGCAGGGAAAATTAAAGTAGGTCAAAGTGTTTGATGGGCAAGGATTTTCAACATTTACAAGTCAGTTTACCATAGTGTTCATGATAACAAAAATAAATGAGGAAGATATAGTAGCAAGGCAGGAACAGTTTTGGAGAGTGAGTGCAAGTTAGAATATAATGCAATAATGCCATCTCTGGTGACTTATGTAGGAGCATGAGAAGCGATGAAGGGAAAAAATGATAATGCTGAGACATAAGTGGGGTCATTGATGAGCTGTGAGATGTCAAGGGGAATCTTAACTTGGTACTGCAGGTGACATCATTGAATCTCTTATGGCACTGCAGCCAAGTCCTGTCAACCAAGTTTTCCATCAACCATTCATGAAAATCTCCATCCTGATTTAACTAGGTCCACCAACATATATGCCCTGTACTGGAAAGCCTCAGGGCACTGCTGGAACACAATTTTGTTTACAGCTGCACAGTGTTGCTTCTCTTTATTCTTTGTGAAAAAATACACCACCTTTCAAGCTATTGAGTAGGCCTTTAAGAAGTAGCTGTCCCACCAAATTTACTAACTTCCAATCAGTGAGTTATGAGGGTCAACTGCAAAAAAAATCATATTGGTTCTCCAACAACTCCTCTATATGGCCACTGCTTCCTGACTGGCCAGTGCCTGTTTCTCACTCACATGCAATCATCCTTTGCCTCTAAATATAGTACTGCTGGTCTGCCAAAAATCTCTTAATTGCTTCAATTTTCTTTATGTCTCCCTTCTCGATCTCTTGTTTGTATCACTTTCCTCGTCCTTGCCCTTGCACAAACACTCATTCTCTCTTGCTGCTCCTCTGTTTTGTCTTCTCCACTTTTGTTTCTCACATGTCAACCTTGATGTTAACTTGTGGTGAACTTAATGCCTTTGTGGGGTGGGATGGGATAGGGGGTGTGGGGTGTTGGTCCTCGTTTAAATGGAGACTGCCAGACTCCTATTCAAACCTGGCCAGATCATAACCTGGCCAGGAGCAGCAGCAGGATATCTGGCAACTGAAGGATATCACTGGGAGCCCTGAGGGAACTGTTTCTGGTACTAAGATAAGATATTTTGAATATACTATGACGGAGATCGGTTGAGAGGAAGTTGGAGCAAGTAAGGAAAGCCTGGCATGGCAAAGGTCAAGGTTTTCTTATTGGGCCCTAAAACACACTACTGTTCCTCCTAACCCACAAGGAAACCTAAAAAAAAAAGCTATAAGATCTTGCCTCATGGGGCCTTCGGTGAAGCATCAATTCTTTCCAACTAAGCCCCGGACTAAAATTACAGGGGTGTCCCAAAGGCATCATCGGGATGTGATTTGCTTAAATAAAATAGGACCCTACTGCCTCGCAGTGGGTGTCCTGCTGAAATGACAAGTTAAAATGGGAAAACAATGGGATGCAATGGGGCAGGTCACTGCTTCATTTTAACACTGCCATTGCTATTTCCCTCCAGGTGAGAGAAGATAAAATAAAAACGTTCAATTCTGTCTTTAGTCATCTCCTCTTCCAGTTTGTCTCTTTATTCCCTTCCTCCTTTGTCTCTTTCCCCATCTTTCCAGATCTGCCAGTCTTCCTCCATTTTTTGATCTCTATTTCTGTCTCCCTAGCTACCTTTTTTCTATTCCATCTCTCTCAGTTTCTCCTCCTTCACTTCTTTCTTCCTTTCCCTGCTTTATTTCTAGTTTTTGTTTATTGCTTGCATTCAGGGCACACAACACCATGCACCACTGCCTATGTTTTTCTCGGTACAATATCTAACTGTTGCTGGGTGCTATTGTGTGTATTTCATCATCTCAACATAAGAAGGTAATTTTCTTAGTCAGTTTTGTATTCCGAGAAAATTTTAATACATTATAATTATTGATCTTTTTCCAGGAAATATCATTGTATATGGGAACACAATTGACGCTTACATCACAGTGAATACCATTGTGTCTTTTGGAATTGATGGCTCTTTCGTACATCTGGTGAAACCACCTTTGAATTCGAACATCAGTTGTTTTAACAATTCCGCGATAGAAACTGCAGTAGAGGAAGCACTCAGGAATGCTAAAGTTTCTGTGTATTCTAACTGTCTGCTTGCTCAGTGGAATGATGGGAATCTCCATAATCGTATAATCCATTCAACTTTCACCACTGATTCTCAACCATTGAGTCTAAAATGCTCAGTAAGTTAAAAACTTTAGAAGTAAGCAATTCCAAAGACTCACAGCCCTCTGAATGAAGAAATGTATCCTTATCTCAGTCTGCAATGATTGACCCCTTATCCTGAGACTGTGCCCTCATATTCTTGAATCCCCAGCTAGGGGAAACAACCTCACAATGCCTACCATGTCAAGCCACTTCAGAATCATACAAGTGAGATTATAATACAAGTGAGTTAGAAGTATTGTACAAATTTAAAGAGCTAGATGTAATATTTTTTACAGATCCAGGTACAAGCTGGGCATGATTGCAAGCCAAATCTTCTAAATTGTAGGACCTTTAGAATGGACAGGGATGTTGGGAAAAGAGAGGAAGTAGCAATATTCATAAAATACAGCATTACAAAGAATTTCAGTAAGAGTGATCAGGCAGTGGACATACAATGGGCAGATTTAAGGAATAACAATGGGTGTAAGGTTCTAGTAGGTGTAGTCTACATACCTCTTGATACTAGTGACATAGTAGGGGGATATATAAATATGGAGATCAGGGAAATGTACTGCAAAAATGTGATTAATAATGGGAGAGTTTAATTTTCACTCAAACCGGGAGAAGCAGAACTGGTCAGTTAGCAATGGCAATGAGTTTTCAGAATGTATTTGTGAATAAAATAAAAGCAAAATACTGTGGATGCTGGAATTATGAAATAAAAACAGAAAATTCTGGAAAAACTCAGCAGGTCTGATAGCATCTGTGGAGAGAGAAACAGAGTTAACATTTCGAGCCCGTCTGACTCTTCTTCAGCGAGGAAGAAGCATTAACTCTGTTTCTCTCTCCACAGATGCTGTCAGACCTGTTGAGTTTTTCCAGCATTTTCTGTTTTTATTTTATATATTATGTATTTGTGACTGATTCTTACAACAATATGTTTTAGAATCAACAAGATTTGGTTTAGTGATAGTAATGAACCAGAATTAGTTAACGATCTGACCATAATAGAACAACTTGCAAATAGCGTTCATAATATGATGGAATTTGATCTTAGATTTGAGAAGGAGAAGGGAGAGTCACAACCACAGTTGGCAATGCAAGGAAGGCAAAATTTGAAGGGAGGAGAAATGAGTTGACTACAATAAATTGGAATGATCTATTATTGAGTGGGAAATATTCAAAGCAGTATTTGTTACAATACAAAACCAATGCATATCCCCATAATATAAAGGCTCCACTTGTAGTTAAGCATCAAGCTGAAAGAAAAGCTTTGTATAAAGGCTTGGAAAAGTGAAATTCCTGCAGATGGGGTCACTGTAAAAAGCAACAAAGTGATAAAAAGAGGTACTAGAAGAGAATATTGAATTAAAACTTGATATGGGTATCAAAAACATCAGCAGAGGTTTTATAAATATATTAAATTGAAAGAGAATGATCAAGGGGAACTTGGGCTCATTTAAAGAAAGAACAATAAAGGATAATAAGGAAGTAGCAAACTTATTAAATTAGTACTTTGTATCCGTTTTCACAGAGAAAGAATGGGACAAAGTACCAATGGTACTTGGGAACCTAAAAAAGCTCAAGGGGAGGAACTTATTGGAGTAAATATACCCAAAGTATTAAAAGAAATAGGTGAAGAAATTGCAGCCATGTTTGTCATAATTTTCCAAAGCTCCTCTAGATTTAGGAATGGTGCCAGTGAATTGGAAAATTGCAAATGTCACTCCATTTTTTAATAAGGGGAGTACAGGTAGAGAGAAACCAGGTTTAGAATTTTACCTGCCAAGGGGAGGCAAGGTCAGGTTTGGATGGGATATTAAATTCCTGAAAAGTGGCATTGGAGCAGGAACCTGACGTGACCTTGCCCTACTGTTTGGTGTTACTTGGGTGTGTTTGCAGGCCAGCGGGGATCTCCCATACAACTGTCGGATAGGTCATTATAATATGTATACAGGAATTAAATTTGAATTTAACCCAGCATTCTGCATTTAACAGCCAGTGCATAGGTTTCATGACAAAAACAAAAATAAAAATACCTGGAAAAACTGAGCAGGTCTGACAGCATCTGCGGAGAGGAACACAGTTAACGTTTCGAGTCTATATGAAGAGTCATACGGATTCAAAACGTTAACTGTGTTCCTCTCCACAGATGCTGTCAGACCTGTTGAGTTTTTCCAGGTGTTTTTATTTTTGTTTTTGTTTTAGATTTCCTGCTTCCGCAGTTTTTTGCTTTTATCATAGGTTTCACGAGCTGTCTGCAACTTCCCAGGGTCAACGTGATGAGAGCACAGCAGGGAGTAATTGCTCAATTACATTGCCATGCTGGGAAGCCTTTAAAGAGTAAAATTGCAAAGTTTCTAGTCAGCCAGTGAAAGGCTTGTGCCTGCAAGATTAGTTCTGAGAAACTGAATTCATTACTTTCCACTGCCTTGGAATATACTCACTTTTTCTGAATGCTATTGCTGTTAACCTTCACTGCAGCATGGGAGCAACTTTTGGACCAGTGGCCTGGAGCAGCAGGAACAGCCACATGAGCAGCAGCAGCACCAGAAGCAACAACAATACCAATAGCACCTATGTTCTTCACAACTACATGCCACTTCGCATGACAGAGAGGATGGACAGAGAGCTGCAGCTCAAAGGAGACGAGGCCCCCAGCACAGAATCTACAGACAGAGGGTGATCCTCCTCAGTGTGACAGAGCAACAGAGGCTCAGGCTTTCACAGCCAGTCAGTGCTTACATCTTTCAAGACCTCCTTCCAAGAGGACCAGGTGGGCACACATTGCCAATGGCTGTCAAGATCACTACAGCCCTGAGTTTCTTTAACTCTGGCCTCTTTCCAGGGATCTGCTGGTGACATCTGAAGGATCTCTCAATCTGCTGCCCATAAGTGCGTCACAAGTCAGCGATGACTAGTTTTCCCGAGGCCACCACTTATGTGAACTTTGCCATGGATGAGGCTAGCCAAATACAGAGGTCTGTCAACTTTGCTGCAGTGGCTAGTTTCCATAGGTGCAGGGAGTCATTGGTTGCATGCTTGTGGCAATCAAGGTGCTCTCCGAACAGCCAGGAGTCTTCATCAATTGCAAGGATTTAACTCCCTCAATGTCCAATTAGTTTGTGATCTTACACTAGATATGGCATGATTCATTCTGCGACAGTCACAAATCATGTGGGTCTCCACTCCAGCATACACCTTCATCTGAATACCATCTGAACATCTAGCTGATACCTCCAGTAAGGAACCTTACCATTAAATCTTAGGAGAGATACAACAGCATCCACATCACTTCAAGGGCAATAATGGAACAAGTTTTCAATTTGCTTAAGATACATTTCAGGCACCCTTCAATATGTCCCATCAAGGGTCTCCAGAACAGTTGTGGCATGGTTTTCCCTACACAACATTGCTGAAGAGAGGAGTGAAAAGGAAGGTGTAGAATGTCCAGCATCCTCCACTGAGGGGAGAGGAGAAGGAGGAGTCAGGTATGGTCATGGTGCCTGTAACTGCACATCTGGCTGCTAGAGAAGCCCATGACAGACTCATCCAGGCATGTTTTACTTCATTGTGTGTGAGCCCATCTGAAAGTGTCATTGGTAATATCTATGCCCCTCCTCACAGCACTGTTTGATCCAATAGTCAACCAGCCAACCATTACAATCACGCCCTTACCTCCTCATAAAAGCTGATCATACCATTCACCTGCAGGCTATTCTCCAGGATGACTGGGGCATGCAACAAAGTAGAGGCCAGGAGAATAAATGTATCAAGTGTTTCACTAAAGCATAGACCATTGACATTGCTGTACACATTCAAGTAACTGCTAAGGGCAGATTTGTCCGGTCTCATTGGCACCAGGCTTCCTGGTGGGCGGGTAGGGGGGGGTCAATTTGGTGTGAGGGCAGAAAACAGTTTCACGCCGTGGTGAAACCAGTTTGCAATCATCCGCTCCACCCGTCAATGGTGATGCGTATTTCCCACTGCTGCATGTCGGAACCTAATTTCCATATTTCAGCATCTCATTATAAGCCTTGCCTGCCGGAATCATCCAGGCACGTCAGCGTGCGATTCCCAGCTGTACAGAAGCGACCTGCACCTAGTGAGCTGAACTTCGAGAGGAACTCAGACAAAACCATACGCAGCACTCACGAGCATTGCCTGCAGGACATCAAGGAAGAGATGCCGTGCATTCGGAGCTGCACAGGCAAGTCACTTTTTCCTGGCTGGCTTTCAGTGTATGTCAGGCCTGGGTGGGTGGGAGGGCAGGGCAGGGCAGCACAGACTGAAGGAAGTACATGAGCACGTGCCGCAGGGGTTGGTGTTGGTGGGGGGGTGGGGGCGGTGTGGGGGGTGGGGGGGGATGGTGTTGGGGGGTGATGATGGGAGCAGCCCCACGCATGGAAAAGCTTGTCATCTTCCATATTCTTCTGCAGCTGAGATTGTTCAGCTGCAGCTCCATTGACCTGCTTGGAGTGGGACCTCTGAAGCTTTTCTGTCCACTGAAGCAATACAAATACATGAAACTGCCACCAAATGCTCCAAAACTTTTCACCCCTCGGGCACAGGCTGCGAATGAATGTGCATTTTAGGGGGCAGCAGAACAATTGGCCAACTGGGCAAGTTATAGAATCCCCTTGCGATAGGCGGCCATGGTGCAGTTACTGGTGGAGGCGCTTGTCACACCTCCTTGTAATGTCTTTATTCAGGTTTGGACCAGTATCCATCATGGTTCAAGCTAACAGACCAGCCTTGCAATGTGGGTTAGGAGAATGCCTGTGCCTGAGCTGAGAGCACAGTATGCAGTCCAATGGGCAAAGCTGCCGCCAATCGGTCAACTGGAGTGAGGCGGAGGTGGGTGGGGTTTCAGACAGCCAATGAGCGCGCTGCATACTGGCCATCCAAGTGGTGTCTGGCGCTCTCCTGCCTGC
This sequence comes from Carcharodon carcharias, assembly GCF_017639515.1. Classification (NCBI taxonomy): domain Eukaryota; kingdom Metazoa; phylum Chordata; class Chondrichthyes; order Lamniformes; family Lamnidae; genus Carcharodon; species Carcharodon carcharias. The sequence goes on from NC_054468.1 coordinate 104,328,551, forward strand.
GCGAAGGGGCCTTCAGACTTAACCAAGAGAAGTTCTTACGACACATATGCTAACCCACGCTTCTCTCTCTTTGATCCTGCAGGAGGACATCAGGATCATGAAGCCTGGTGATTTAGCAGTATACCTCATGTTTTACAGGGAGCAGAGAAGAAGAAAAATGTCCAGAGCTACCTGGCCAAGCAAACGGGAGAGCACCTCCCTCAAGATGAAGGGTCGGTAGGGCCTGCTGCGCACACAGCTAAAGATCCACAAAGAGCCGTCGCACGTAGGCGCTTCGATAGACCCAGGGTCTATAGACAACGCTTGCCATCCCTGCAGCTGACTGAAACCAATGTCACCGAAGACTGTGCATATCTAAGGAACTGGTCAGTCACATATGCCATGTGCTGCAGGATTTGGTGCCACAGGGACATAGAGGGCATCCACTGCCAGTGGCTGTGAAAGTGACCGCAGTGCTCAATTTTTATGCCAGTGGCTCCTTCCAGGGCTCCTAGGTGACCTGTGCAGGACCTCGCAAGCCTCCATGCATGTGTATTCAGGAGATCATAGACGCCATCTTCACAAAGGCACAGAACTTTGTACAATTCACCTGGGCTCAGAAAAGCCAGGAAGCAAGAGCACAGGGATATGCACAGATCTCAGGTTTTCCACAGGTGCGGGGTGCCATCGACTGCACTCATGTGGCGCTTAGATCTCCGTGGCAACAAGGAGTCAATTACAAGGAGTGAATGTTCAGCTGATGTGCGATCACGACAACCACAGGTCTGCGCACGATTCCCAGCGAACGATCATGTCTCCTACATCCTTAGCAGGTAGCAGATCTCAGATCCCTGACATCTTCCAGGGTCCAGAGAGGCTGAGGGTTGGCTCCTCAGGGACAAAGATTACCCAAAGAGGACGTGGCTGATGACGCTCATATGGCAGTCTCAGACTGCAGCAGAGCGACGGTATAACGAGTCTCATGCTGCAACCTGGACTTTGGAGCAAGCAATAGGCGTTTTGAAAATGTGGTTCCGGTGCCTAAACAGGTTTGGTGGAGCATTGCAAGACAGTCCACCAAGGGTGTCTCGCCTCATCACCATTTGCTTCACGTTTCACAACCTGGTGTTGCAACGGTGGGAGTACCTGGCTGAGGAGGAGATTGAAGAGCTGCATGTCTCCTCCAATGAGGAGGACGTCAAAGGATGACAGTGATGTGGTCCTCGAAGGTGAGGATGCTGGGGATGAGGCCATCACAGTGGCCAGACGAGGCAGGCACGCTCAGGAGGCTTTCATTGCCACAAAATTCATGGAAGATGATGTCGAGATGCAGTGAGGATAGTCCTAACATCCTCAACTTGCACCTGTGAACATTTGACTCCTCTGTGGCTGATGGCAGTGCACATACCCTCAGTCCTCAGGGTCATGTCATGGAGAAGCAGCACAGGCCTTAATAGTAGCTAGATTCCAGGAGGATGATGATGAGATGCAGTGAGGATACTCCATAGATCTTCACATAGCCATGTCTGACTCCTGTCTGGCTGAGGCCAGCTCAGGGTCATATCATGGAGACGCAGCCATGAAACTTTAAATGCACCTTTGTCAGTCTTCAGCACCTGTCCCCTTCAGGAGCACAGAGTCACCAGTCATTGATGCTGAAGAGATGGGGGGGCCAGCTCCAGCTCAAAGGTGCTGAGAGCACACAGGGAGAATGAGAGAACTCTGTGATGCCTGCCCACGACATTCTGGCAGCAATGACCAGCACCATCGAGGTGTAGGCATCACCAATGTGTCCAGGGAGTGTGAGGCCAGACAATCACTTTGGTCTGAAGGTTACACACTGCACAAGGAAGCCCTGCCTTTATCTTGTGCAGGAACCAAGGTTTCACATCTGAGTGACACGAACACTGCTCATCATAACAAGGAGCCACAGGCAAGGAGACATTCTTGGGAGTATATTTACAATGGTGAACATTTGGTGCTAGCGATTAGCACCCATGCCCAAGCTGTGCAACTACATCTTCTTACCTAGGCTTGGCCTAAATAGCCAAGTGGTTATGGTACTGGGCTTGTAATCCCAAGATCAAGAGTTAAAATCTCACAATGGCAAACTATGAAACAATGTAACTTCATCTGAAACAGATGGAAACGGGTTTGTACTCGAAAGAGTTACATATTAGGGCTTGGCCTAAATAGCCAAGTGGTTATGGTACTGGGTTTGTAACCCCAAGATCAAGAGTTCAAATCTCACAATGGCAAGCTATGAAACAACATAACTTCATCTTGAAACAGATGGAAACGTGTTTGTACTCAAAAGAGTTACATCTTCTTAACGGCTTGGCCTAAATAGCCAAGTGGTTATGGTACTGGGTTTGTAACCCCGAGATCAAGAGTTCAAATCTCACAATGGCAAACTATGAAACAATGTAACTTCATCTGAAACAGATGGAAACGGGTTTGTACTCGAAAGAGTTACATCCTTTGACTTGGCCTAAATAGCCAAGTGGTTATGGTACTGAGTTTGTAACCCCAAGATCAAGAGTTCAAATCTCACAATGGGAAACAATGTAACTTCATCTGAAACAGATGGGAACAGGTTTGTACTCGAAAGAGTTACATCTTCTTACCTAGGCTTGACCTAAATAGCCAAGTGGTTATGGTACTGGGCTTGTAACCCCAAGATCAAGAGTTCAAATCTCACAATGACAATCTATGAAACAATGTAACTTCATCTGAAAAACAGATGGAAACGTGTTTGTACTGGAAAGAGTTACATCTTCTTACCTAGGCTTAGCCTAAATAGCCAAGTGGTTATGGTACTGGGTTTGTAACCCCAAGATCAAGAGTTCAAATCTCATGATGGCAAAACTATGAAACAATGTAACTTCATCTGAAACAGATGGAAATGGGTTTGTACTCGAAAGAGTTACTACATCTTCTTACCTAGGCTTGACCTAAATAGCCAAGTGGTTATGGTACTGGGCTTGTAACCCCAAGATCAAGAGTTCAAATCTCACAATGACAAACTATGAAACAATGTAACTTCATCTGAAAAACAGATGGAAACGTGTTTGTACTGGAAAGAGTTACATCTTCTTACCTAGGCTTAGCCTAAATAGCCAAGTGGTTATGGTACTGGGTTTGTAACCCCAAGATCAAGAGTTCAAATCTCACAATGGCAAACTATGAAACAATGTAACTTCATCTGAAACAGATGGAAACGTGTTTGTACTCGAAAGAGTTACATATTCTTACCTAGGCTTGGCCTAAATAGCCAAGCGGTTATGGTACTGGGTTTGTAACTCCAAGATCAAGAGTTCAAATCTCACAATGACAAACTATGAAACAATGTAACTTCATCTGAAACAGATGGAAATGTGTTTGTACTGGAAAGAGTTACATCTTCTTACCTAGGCTTGGCCTAAATAGCCAAGCGGTTATGGTACTGGGTTTGTAACTCCAAGATCAAGAGTTCAAATCTCACAATGGCAAACTATGTAACTTCATCTGAAACAGATGGAAACGGGTTTGTACTCGAAACAGTTACATCTTCTTATCTAGGCTTGGCCTAAATAGCCAAGTGGTTATGGTACTGGGCTTGTAACCCCAAGATCAAGAGTTAAAATCTCATAATGGCAAACTATGAAACAATGTAACTTCATCTGAAACAGATGGAAATGGGTTTGTACTCGAAAGAGTTACAACTTCTTACCTAGTTCAAATCTCACAATGGCAAACTATGAAACAATGTAACTTCATCTGAAACAGGTGGAAACGTGTTTGTACTCGAAAGAGTTACATCTTCTTACCTAGTTCAAATCTCACAATGGCAAACTATGAAACAATGTAACTTCATCTGAAACAGATGGAAATGGGTTTATACTCGAAACAGTTACATCTTCTTACCTTCCTAACCCTGCCGCTACACCTTGGTGCACCCCCGACATCCACAATGGAGGTGGAGGCAGCCTGCCCTGTCTGCGATGATGTTGGCAGGCATGCTCTGGAGGGCCGAGACCTGAAGGGCTCCGGCCTGCTTTCTGGGTCCTGCTGTGTGGCAACCCTCGGTCTGTGGAGCCGGGTTCATGGGAAAAGGGGTTTCGGGTAGTCCAGACACTCCCGGATTCACTTGAGTGGATGGCCCAGCTGTTCACCTGCTGGTCCTCCTCCCTTTGGGTACCCAAGGGCTCTTTGGCTGACTCCTTGAGAAGAGGAAGCTGGAGTGAGTTTGAGCTGCCCTATACCCCTCCCACGTTGACACTGTTGGAGCCGTCTATGGCATCAGTGATGTACTTCAGCCCATGCAGCAGTGCAGGAGCAATGTCCTGGACAAAGGTCTCCATGGCAACCGCCATTGTACCAGTGCTGACCTCGGTGTGTTGGCCTGCCGGCGCTATCACCTCAGCCTGAAGGTGGATGGACCCCTCCTTTGTGCCTTGCAATCTGAGGAGTACAGCAGACATCCCTTCTTGATGTTCCTGAGCTTTCCTTTGTGGCTCCAGCAACTGAGGTATGACCGAGTCCAGAAGCTTGGCATCTGACTCAGACTCAGCAGATTTCTGGCCAACAACAGTCCTTCGAGTGCTGGAAACCTGAGAAGTCCATGCCTCCACCTGCTGTGGTTCAGACAGTGCAATGTGCTCACCAGATTTTGATCCTGCGGCAATTCTAGAACTAGGTCTCACCAAGGTGTGTGTCTCTGTGCTGGTGATGGGTATTCAATTACGATGTCATCAGATGATTCTTCAGAGGTATCTTTGGGGCATGAGTCGAGGACCTTTGTCATGGACCCCCTTGGCTGCTTCCCAGATGTGCCTGCAAGACCAAGGGGGATAATTAGTGCATGGTAGGTGACTGCGGAACGGGGAACTGTCTCACCGCATGGTCATCTGATGGATGTTGTTCTGTTGGATCCTCATGGTTGAGCACCGCTAACCTCACTGTCAGCACATGAACGGTCCAGATCATTGCCAGCCAACTGGATGGCTCTATTTTCAAAGTCTGTGAGAACCTTGATGTCAGGCATTCCCCCACCAGTCTGCAACCTCCATTTTGCTGTGTGCCAGTTGTCTGCTTGAATACATATAGAGAGAGTGTAAGCAGATTGCCTGCCAGTTCAGATGAGAAAGATGTCTGTCAGGTGTGGGTGGCGGAGTGGTGCCATGGATGGGATGAGGACATGATTCTCAGGGCAGATGAAAGTGTGTGTGAGAGAGCAAATGGTGATGTCCCTTGAACTGGCAGTGAGTGAGATCCCTGTGGATATGTGATGGGTTTGTGAGTGTGAGTTGAGATTGATGAGAAGAGTGACTTACCCTGGCGAAACGGAGATCATTCATCCTCTTTCGGCACTAGGTAGCTGTCCTCTTTTGCAGGATGTTGGCTCTGACCACCACTGCCACCACCTCCCACACTGGTTTCATGACCTTGCCTGCTGGTCTTCGCCCAGAGTCAGGGTAGAGGACTTCAATGGTGGGACTCCACTGCATCCCATAGATGCCCAACGGAGGCGTCACTAAATTTGGGGGCAGCATGTTTCCTCCCTTCGGCAGCTATGACTTTTCAGCAGCTTTTGATCCCTTAGAGAGTGCTAGCTCTGTGCAGGGGTGCCCTTAAATATGGTGCCCAAATTATTGAAGGCCTGAGGTGATGGTGGGGCGGGCGAATCAGAGGTTGGCCTGCCAGCAATTCATGATTGACTGTCAATCATCAAATACTAGTATATTATCTAATGCTGTCACCAGGCCTCTGGGCTACTCCCATCTCTGCAATGTGGATGTATTGTTTCTGACAGCATGCATCCAGGACATTCTCCTTCAATGTGGTCATGCTGCAGATTCCGCCCTCCCCCAGGTTCTCTGCCTCTCCTTGTAGTTGTGGGTTCTCTCCTGCAATGACAGAATGCAGCATGTTATGAATGTGAGAAGATGAAGATGTGTGTGCTGAGAATGGAATGAGAACATTTGAGGAGGGTGACTAGGAGGGATAGATGCAAGAGCACAACAGGAAGAGGGTGAGTGTGAATGTTGGCTATTCAGATAGAGATTTGAGGAGGTGCCTAGAGAGAAAGGAACTGTGTGGAACCCCAAGGTGTGTAGGTCAGAGGAGTGCTGTGCAGGAGAATGCAATGGAAAGTGATGTTGCAGTTGTACAGATCTGAAGTGCTGCATTCAGTTTTGAGTACTGAGAGTCAGGAAAGGTATGATACCAGTGCTTTTAGGGTTAAATTATGAGGGCAGGTTGCATGAACTTGGTTTGTATTCCTCTCAGTTAGAGGTTAAGGCATGATCTAATCAAGATATTTAAAAAAGAAAGATTGATTTGTATTAATATAGTGACCACAGGACTTCTCAAAGTGCCTTACAGCCAATGAAGTACTTGTGAAGTGCAGTCACTGTTGTAATGTAGGAAACGTAGCAGCATTTGCACATAGCAAACTCCTATAAACAGCAGTGTGTTAATGACCAGATAATCTGTTTTTGTGTTGTTGTTAGAGGGATAAATATTAGCCAGGACAGCAGGGATAACTCTCCTGATCTTCATTGAAATAGTGCCACGGAATCTTTTACATCAACCCGAGCAAGCAAATGGTGCCTTGGTTTAACATTAAATCCAAAAGGCAGCACCTCTGACCAGTGCAGCATTCTCTCAATAGTGCTCCTAAATGTCAGCCATGATTTTTGTGCTCCAGCCCTGCAGTGGGGCCCTGGAGTGGGTTCAGTGAATCCTGAACTGAGTGATTCATAAGCGAGAGTGCTTTCAAATGAGCCACACTGACACGGAAAATTAAAATTAAAGAAATTTGATAAGGTAGATTCAGGAAACTAATTCTTTTTGTGAGGAAATACAGAACAATTTTACAATTAGAGCTGGGCAATTTAGCAGTGAACTCGGAGCAATTTTTCTCACAAAGGCTGGTGGAAATCTGGAATTCTATCTCAGAAAAGACCGTGGGTATTGGATCAGTTGATATTTTCAAGACTTAAGATCCAATAGATTTTTATTAGGTAAGGCTATCAAGGAATATGGAGCAAAGGAGGGTAAATATAGTTGAAATACAGATCAGCCTTGATCAGGGGCTGAATGGTCTTCTCCTATTCTTATATGCCGATACATGGGCCTCTCTATGGTGGCACAGTTAAGAACAGAAAGTTTAGAATTTGTGGAAATTGCAGATGAAAACCATGCAAAAGTATTCCATAGCACAAGCCGTTGAAAACAAGTAGTAGTCCAGCGGGTGTGATATTGAATTTGTGGCCATCTAACGAGTGCATTGCATTTTTGGTATTTTATAAAATGAATTATTGTTTTTAATTGATCTGTCTGCTAGTTGTGTTGATATTTGTACATACAAATACACACACAATCCCTAGTGGCATGACTAATCTGCTGATGGGATGCTGATTTTTCAACCCAGCATGATTTTCAATAGAGCCAAATTTGGAGCAGAATGGAAATGGGGCATCCAACCTGAATGCATCCTATTCTCACATAATACATTAGTTTAAAATTGGGGCTCTGGATTACTAAAAGTAAGGGGAAGTGTATTTACTCTAATGCTTTTTTTCACTTTTCCAGGCTTTCTTTAACTTTGACAAGAAAAAAGTGGATCTTGATGCATTCAAAGCCATCAATAAGGCATGCCTTGTCTTTGATGGAAAATTAGTAATTGATTCCACCTTCCATACCAATGATATAACAATCAGAGCTGCAGGATCGTTAACTAAATATTCCCGTCGTTACCATGCTGACCAGTGGTCTCATGCAAATTTTAATTCGAAAGAAGTTGGGTTTCAACTGGCTGCACTCATGCTACATCTGTTTGATCCAACTCTGGAACAAGTGACTAAGCCACCAGCAGAGCTAGATAAACTTCTTCCTACTTATACTGGAAGTAAAGTCAAAGGTATGTGGCTGAAATACATATGAACTTTGTCCTGTCCTTGACTTCTGCACTATTGTATGTCATTTGTAACAATGTTTCAGGCAGGAACCATGGAACCGAGCCTCCCAAAACATCCAGCAATATCCTTACTGTGATTCTAGAACTAATTGCTCTAATTGAAATTCATCTAGCTTTGTTTAAAGCTTGTCATAGCTTTCTGTTCCACCACCTCTGTTATTAATCTGTTTCACAATTCTATCACCCACTTACCAAAAAGAAAATGTCATTTAGAAGCATGGTGTACAGAAAAGGATTTGCATCCAACTTAAGTGTCACAAACTTAGCATTGTGCCAGGTGCAAAGTGGAGGCTGCGTTCTACTCCACTGAGATAGAGGATATCATAGGCAGATTTTTTTATCTCAGGTCATACCTTCAATACTCCTAGAAAGTAGCACAAAAGCTCTAATGGAAGCTCTAATGACCTGGCCACCCATCTTTTCTTCAAGGAATAAACCTTGGAGCAGAGGACATAACAGAAGGGAAAAATACATTTAACATTCAAAGCATAAAAATCAGCTCCAATTCTTCCCATTTTGAGCAATAAGGAAACTACCATGTCAGCAAAAAATCTTATCATTTAAGCTGTATTCTCTTGTTAGCAAATTTGCAGATCTCTTAAAAACTATGTGGTATTGTGAGGAAACCCATGATTTGCAGGACCAGTGGGGAAGTGTGTGTGAGCTATTGCCTGCACAGATGGCTTGTCGAATGTTCTGGTGGATGCACTGACTTTGGTTTCAAAACCTGTATTTTTTTTTTGAGACATTCCCTAACTGAAAGAAAACTAAAACTTCAAAGTTTCTGGGAAAGGGGGCTGTGACCTTAGATTCCTGCCTGTGACATTAGATATCTGAGAAATCAGACTGTGACTTCAGGTTGCTAAGCAAATGGAAGCTGGATGAAACCAAAAGGAAAATACAGAGCCCTCAGAGATCAGGGCAGGGATTTTCCTGTCCTGCCCATGGCAGGAAACATCACAGGCAGGATGGAAAATCTGGAGAGGCAAATCCCGGCCCAGATTACAGCAGCAGAAATGGTTATGCTGAATTGACCACAGAGCTACTTTAAGAAATATTTTTCTGCCTTAGATAATTTTTTCTGTCAGCACTCTTAACATTAAAAATGTATCTAGCTTTCATAGACCAGTCAGTTAAAATGTGAAATTCACAAGACCTCTGTTGTGCTGCGTAGAGAGCAAAGCATAAACTAGGGCCAGAATATTGTCATTGGCATGTGGGGGCACATGACACGGGATGACATCGGGCCTCATTTAGATATTTCATTTGGCACCTGCCAAAATGTCAACGGCCTATTAAGGCCATTAAAAAAAACAATTAAACTTGTTAGCAATGCTGCCTGTCCAACCTTAAGGTTGTCGGCAGGCTAAGAGCCCAAGTGGCCTTTGCGTTTTTCAGGAACCCTCATCCATGGGCGGGATGAGGTTTCCTGAAGGTTTCATAAAATAATTAATTAAATTTACACAATTCACAAACATGTCCCAGCTCATGTGACATTTTTAAATAATTTTTTTCCTCCTTTATTAAAAAGTTTTACTATCAACTTAATCTCCCTGAGGCAGCTCCAAGCCTCAGGGAAATTGCTGCGCTCTTTTGCACACATGCATGAAAGAGTGTAGACCCCCGACTCTCCCTCCTCCCCACGCCAGCATAGGTAGCACTGAGCGCTACCAGCCGTGCATCATGCTGGGCGGGCCTTAATTGGCCCGCCCACATAAAATGGTGGTGCACAGCCAATTGCAGATGGCGATCAGCTCTGCGCCCACCCCCACCTGCTCCCGCCCAACCCGCCCGACATAGGTAAGATGCAGCCCTAGCAGTGTAACTTGGGCCAATTCACTCCATTTATTTCCATAGAAGACTCTGAGACTAGTACCTGTGGCATAACAAACCCTTAACTTGCTTAGTAATCACCTGCAACGAGTAACATCTATTCATTCACAATATTTGAAGCACAATTACCGCTTTCATCACTGAGTGGAAAAAAATCTTCAAAGTTATTATAAATATTAAACTGTACCCTGCTTAATAGTCTTAATTAATTTTGGTGGGAACCAGTTCAAGAAAGATTTATTTGAGATTTTTGTTCTTGTACTATGAACTAAATATTTATTAGGGCCATATCACAATTAGTCATTACTGCAGGATCTCAATAGATCAGTTTTTAAAACATAATTTTCATAGAATAGCTCTATTATGCAGGTTCATAAAATATGTATTTTAAACTCATCTCATTTGACACAAATTCCAAGCTATTTGCTTCGGCAAACTGTACCCATGTATTTCAATTTGTAAACTTTAGAGGTTTGCATAAAATATCTAGCATGGTACAAGGTGATCAGTAACTTACTAACTCAACTCCCTTATAATATTACATGGTTAACATTGCACAATAAAATTGGAACCAAGTGGTACTAGAAATGATGGAGTTTCACTACCAAGATTTCAATTAATTATAGAAACAATAATTGATTACTTCTAAGGGCATCTTTCTGAAGGTTCATATAATTTATGTATAAACCACTCAAAGATCAACCTTTAGTTTATGGTAGCATTTGAAGCCTGTTCTTCTGTTGGCTTTTCACTCCCTCCGGCACATCTTATATTCTGCAGATAATCCACTTCTCCAAAAGAACCTGCTTCACATAGAATGTAACCTCTCTACTGAAGTGTACATTAATTAGATAAATGCAATGTGCAGTTCTTGCTTTGAACGCAGCACTTGAAATTGTATTTTTTTATTATGTATTTTTTATAATTCAGTAACAAATTCCAAATATATCTTCTATGCAATTTAAACAAAAGTGCATTTTTTTCAAGCACTGTGACTACCTCCAGTTCCAGTATGGAGCATATTCCCAGAAGCACCATGACAGCTGTGATTGTGCTGGTAGCACCCAGCAGGGAAGAAGCAACAGAATTGTAAAAATAATTCTCTCTAAAAATGAGTCCCGATTTTCAGCTACATGAACCTGTTTTTTTTTTAAATCACACTTTTTCTGTAACATTTGCCCTTTGACTGTTTTATTATTCAAAGGTGAGTTTCTCCCTTTATTTTCTAGTCACTGTGGGTCAGATGCCAACTGCAGCCAAGAGGACAGGTGGATGACTTGCTCCAGGCCTCTGCAGTTTTGGGCTGAGACAGCAGCTGGGAAGTGCCTGAATGTTATCTTGGGACAAGTTTCTCTCCAATTTTTCCTCACTCTTTGGGGAATTGCCTGGATCTGTTCAGCTAATATATGCCCCCTACCCGGCCTCATGCCTGGGCTGCCACATTGATATTATTGAGAGCAGGAACTCAAAACCACATCCAATCATTACCATTGTGCATTTGTTTGAATTACTGATGATACTTATTTACTAACAAATGATAGTCATCGTGATTGAAATATTTAGTCTTCTATTTTAATTTTCTTATTGCCTAAAATATGAAAATTAGTGTCTTTTGCTGGTCCTTATTTTAATACAGGATGCGTCCTACCTGGAGGATACCATTACCTACATATTGCTAAGCCAGGGACCGTGTCCTGTCTGCACGTGCAGAAGTCACGACCTGAATATGTAAGTATTAACTATCACAATGGGGCATCAATTTGTATAATCTGTTGACTATATAGCAGCTATCCAGCCAACATTTAAGCATGCAGAAATATTATATGAAATTATATAAGAATTATTTAATTTCTGTTCAAAGTGTTTCAACCTGATAGTTTTATTTCTGATCCAATTGAATACATAGCTACACACAGAATGTTCATAAAATTATCGATTTGCAACACAAAAGCCATTCAACACATTGCACTTGTATCCAGCTCTCTGAAAGAGCTACACACTTAGCTCCACTACCTCTCCCTTTTTCCATATCAAATGGAGAGAATAGGAGTAGGCCATTCAGCCTTTCCACCCTGTTCCACCATTCAATGAGATCATGGCTGATCTGTATTCTAATTCCATTCACTTGTCTTGATTCCATTTATCTTTATATCCTTGGCTTGCAACAATCTATTGATCTTGGATTTAAAAGTATTAATTGAACTAGCATTTGGTTCTTTTTATGAGGGTTCCACACTTCTGCCATCCTTTGCATGAAGAGGTCTTTCCTAACTTACCTCCTGAATGACCTAGTTCTGATTTTAAGGTTATGTCCCTTTGTCCTAGGTTTCCCCACCAGCAAAATTGTAAAATTCCAAATCAAATCATCCTCTGGCCTTTCATATTCCAGAAAATATAAGACTAGTTTATATAATTTCTCCTCATAATCTAACCCCTGGAGCCATGGTGACATTCAGTTGCATCTGTACTGCATTCCTTCCAAGGCCATATATCCTTTCAAAGGTGCAATGCACAAAACTGTACACAATACTCAAGATTTCGTCCAACCAGGGCTTTGTACAGCTTTCTATATTATAGCTCTACTTATGAGGGCTAACCTTTTTGATTATTTTTTTCTACCTAACCTCTGCATGGTGACCTGTGTACATGGACCCCCAATTCTCTTTAGTTGTTTGTAACTTTTTTCCATTTAAATAATACTCGGATCTATCCTTTTTGATCAAAAATGGATTACCTCACACACCTCGCTCTCTCTTCATGTAGCTTCCTTATTGTCCACGGGTTGCTAATCATTGTTCTCCACATATCTCTATGTCATAATATCACAATGGGGCGTGGGGAGAACTATCTCAGTTGGTACAAGGTCTGAACCTACACCATGCTCCAGCCAAAATAGCTAACTGACCACCGACCTCACACTTACCTGCTTTGAAATCCATCTGCCACAGTTTTGTCCATTATCCGCACAAAATTTCCTTTCACAATGTCTCAGATAATATTGTGCTATCAACAAAAAGAAACATCTTCTGACTCATCCTGAACAATGCTACAGGAGATCCAACAAAATATGTATTGATAGATTAAAAAGTATGAACGAAATTTTGGCATTGTTTCATTTTTATATTTTTTAAATGTATTTTAAATGGTCAGAAAGCTACATTTCTTTTATTTGTTTCTGAGAGGTAATTAAAAATAATGCCATGAAACCACCACTGTGATGGAATATAAGTAGCTATAATCACACCGGGTGACTCCAATGTCTATTTTTGTGAGTTTGTGCAAGCAAGATTTATAACAATAGCATAACCTCTGCCTTGGAGGTTAAGCAGGGCTATGGGAGACCTGCTAGTATCATTTTATAAATGGAGAAAAAGTAAACCTCACATTTATTTCACATGCTTTGAATTACATTGAATTACTTTGAATTTCCATTGTCATAATCCTCTGTAGGTTACAGAAATCCTACTAAGGTCACATCTTCTGTTTTTGGCACTAACTAACCAACATATTTTGTGGCACATTGGTGGTTAAAATTATCCAGTAAGGAAGTCAGCTTAGCCAAAAACAGCATGAAATGTCATCCAGAAATTCTAATCGTATTTTGTTGAATCTAATGATGGATTGCCATTATATTGGGAGGTTTATTAAGAAGACAGCCTATGATGCAGAATCAAGTAATTCCTAACACCATTTTACAGCAAGCATTGTTTGCTGCTGCAGAGGGATGTAACATTTTTTAATGATGTTAATTGACTTGATCATGTGAAAGTGATCCCTAACAGCCATAAGCTTTTTCACCTTTAGCACTCTGAGATACTGTTCACATTGTATTTCCATTCCCATAAAGATGAGCATCTGCCATTTTGTAATAGCCAGTTCTACTTTTGTATATGTTTGATAAATGAATAACTGCATAACAAGAATTTGGATGTACAAATGCATCTTCTTTATGAAAGTGCTAATTGCATTGATTCCTATGGTTCCAATTATGTTTCTCTGTACTTTTACTGTAAGATAAATCTTTTTGTGACACATATATTTAATGAAATTATTGTATAAATAATCTGTTGTATTAACACAATGTCTAGTACACTGCAAAAATAATGCAATGTACAATTAATTTGTTTTTCTTTTGCAGCTTACATTTTGTAGCAAAATGCTGTATATCTACTGCACTTCCATCCAAAATACTCTTCCCTGCTATAGAAGAGCCTATTAATTAAGAATGTATATTTTAACAAAACATTATAGGAATGCACATTCAAATATACAATACAGTAATACTAAGGAATCACAGTCCCTAAAATTAATCAAAATTAATGGGTTTTTTTGTAAGTTAGGAAGCTATATTTCATGCTTCTATAATTACAATACTAACCTAGTGCCAATGTCTGTTTTTCCATTATTAACCTTGTTATATTTTCTGATATAATTTTAACTCTGCATTAAATGAACAAACCAGCTAGTAATCGGACACCATGATGAGTAAAGATTTAAAAGCAAACTTGAAAACAAAGAAAAAAGCATACACCAAGAACATAGACAACTTAGGAGTGACAAAAGAAATACAAAGAGGTTAGGAAAGAAGTCAAAAAGTAAGTACAAAGTTTAATTACCAAGGAATATAAAAACAGTAAAATATTCTATGGACACATAAAAACAAAAAGATTAAGGATAGGGCCAATAGAGGATGCACAGAAGAGCTTGCACATAATGGCAGATGTCACACTCACGCGATATGGATTTATGGAAAATGGACACTATTAAAACAAAATGGAGAATGCACACTTTGCCCTAAATTTTCATGCAGAGAAACACTCCATCTTTGCAAAAATGGTTGTGGAGGCCCAAATCTGGAAATTAAGCCCCTGAACCCAGCCCCCACCATTTTCACGCAGCGGGGTGGGGGAATGGAGGTGGGTCCCACTTTACACATCTGAGGTTCATGGAGGCAACTACAGTAAAGTGCAGGTGCCTTCGAGCTGATCAGATTTTGGCTATTGGGATGCCAATAGCCTGGTAGGAAAAAGTCTAAAGTTAGCGTAGTTATTTGGAGAGGCAGGATAACCTTTTGGAGAGGTAGGATACCCTTTTGAATATGGTCCTGGGGAACCTTTGGGACAGGTAATATGCCCTTTGGTAGAGGTAAGCCACCCTTTGGGATTATTAAAGGAGGCATGAATGTACGTAAAAGTGAATAAACTCATTGGAACTGTCAAAGCAAACTGTCAAATAGAACTGCCAAAGGGAACTGTCAAATGGAACTGTCAAGCTGTCAAGGGATTTATATCTCCTGCCCTTTAAATATTTGAAAAAAATCTCTGCAGTGTTTAAAAAAAACAATGCTTGCTATTTTACACACTCTGGTGACATAACTCTGAAGGTTAGCATTGTGGGATTAGTGATACATGACTGATTTCACAACCTATCATTATCACAGTGTGGTGCCTGGCAAAGTTTGACTGACTACTTCAAAAGCTTATAAAATCTTTGCAGTGGGACTTTGAATACAAATGCTTGCTTTTATAGAGGATTTAAGGAAATTAAATGTAATGAATAGGTTTTTATTGATGACAGTGTTTTTTTGAAATAGTGAATTCATCATTGGATGCTTAAGAACTTTATTTAATCTCTGCATGGGTCCTGAGGTCTGCCCATGGTAGATACTGGGTGAGATGGCATGGAGGGTGTAAGGGGAAAGGGTGGTGGGTGGGGAGGGCATGGGTTGGCATGAGTTGACCCTAAGTTGTCATGGAGTTATAAAGGGATCTGTGGGTGGGTGGAGAGGCAAATGTTGGCATGGATGGTATGAGGGGTCATGGAGGGTAGGTGGGGCCTGAGGTAGCATTGTTTGGCATGGCTGGGACATGGGCACTGTATGGGGGTGAGGGAGTATGAGGTGAGGAGCGGAGGGCTGTTTTTTGTTTTTTTCCTCAAAGCTGTGACAGCACCAAGACAGGCCTTTCTGTTTAGCCTGCCTCCACCCCTGGCAGCCACTGTACTGCCTCCGCACTGCTTCCGGGGGCCCCCACGACCCTAGTTTCACCCCACAGCCCCAGACTGAGAATCCAAACTTTCAGGGCGCTTTCTCCGAGGTCAAGTTTGTGGAGCTGGGAATTGTCCCAACTCTGTGCTCCAGGCAGAACCTAGGAAGCCTGGAGAAAGATTGCAGAGGAGGTCAGCAGCCATGGGGTCACCCCCAAAACCTAGATCCAGTGTTGAAAACACGTCAATGACTGATTCAGCCCACCAAAATGACTACTCCATACTTCTTTTCTCCTTAGTACTTCTATGTGGTAACACAAGGGGGTGAGCTTAGTGTCAAGGGAGTGACCACCAAGCTAGTGGCAAGGGGCTCAGGCAGCAGCAAATACGGCCAGAGGCATGTTTTCATCTTGAAAACATCTGTCTTTGCTGAACCCACAAGGTCCCTCGGGTGTTGCTGTATATAGGTGGCATTCGTGTGTCCCATCATGGGCCGCTGAGTCCCTACCAGCACTTGGGAAGCAAAATGCTGAGATCGGCAATCGCTTTGCTGAACCCTTCTGTTTATGCCGCAAGTGAGACCCTGAACATTTGATCATTTGTCCTTTAAATTCTCCTCCCATCCCTTGGACCTTA
This sequence comes from Carcharodon carcharias, assembly GCF_017639515.1. NCBI lineage: Eukaryota > Metazoa > Chordata > Chondrichthyes > Lamniformes > Lamnidae > Carcharodon > Carcharodon carcharias. The sequence continues at coordinate 104,344,947 of NC_054468.1, forward strand.
CCCTTGCAGCCTGGAGGAGAACCTGTCGGGAGGCATTGTTGAAGTGTGGGGCCAACCAAGGCCTTCCTCCTGCCATTGGTGGTGGTGCCTTCCAGCAAGCTCCATGGTTGCTTTGAGTGAGGGGAGAAGCTGTATAAGCAGGATGATTGAAGGCAGCAGTAGCAGGACAACTCAAGGCAGCAGGAATGGGAAAGAGTGTTTTGTTCAGGCAGCAATGAATGCAGCGCTGCAGGTGTGCGCACAGTTTCCAGGGAGTGTGCATGACTCCTACATCCTCAGTCGGTCTCTGAAGTCTTCCAGGGTCCACAGAAGCTGCAGGGTTGGCTCCTCAGGGACAAGGGTTACCCGCAGAGGCCGTGGCTGATGACACTGTGTGGCAGCCTCAGACTGCAGCAGAGCGACAGTATAATAAGGCTCATGCTGCAGCCCACAACTTGGGATGCTGAAGATGAGGTTCCGCTGCCTGGACCAGCCTAGTGGAGCCCTGCAGAGGGTGTCACACACCGTCATCACCTGCTGCGCCCTTTACAACCTGGCACTCCAACAGGGAGAGGAGCTGGATGAGGAAGAGATGGAGGAGCTGAAGGTTTCGTCTGATGAGGAGGACGCTGATGGGGATGAGGGTGAGGAGGTCCTCAGAGGCGACGATGACAGGGATGATGCCCTCACACTGGCTAGACGAGGCAGGCATGCTTGGGAGGCCCTCGTAGCTGCTAGATTTTTGGAGGATGATGATGACATGCAGTGAGGTGACCCCATAGATCCTCACATTGCATCTGTGAACGTTTGACTCCAGTCTGGCTTATGGCAGCACACATACCCTCTGTGATAATGCTCCTGTCATGGAGACGCAGTGGAGGCCCTAATAGTCGCTCGATTGCAGGAGGATGATGACAACGACATGCAGTGAGGACGTTCCATAAATCTTCACATAGCCTCTAAGAATTTCTGACTCCTGCCTGGTCAAGGGCAGCTCACTTGCACTCTGTGATCAGAGTCGTATCATAGAGATGTAGCCATGGAACTTTAGAAGCATCTGATCCTTTGTCCGCGTTCAGCACCTGAACCCTTCGGGAGCTGGGGCACAGCATCACTGGTAACAGATGCTGAAAAGATAGGTGGCCATCCCCCTTAAAGGTGCTGTGAGCACACAGAGAGAATGAGATAACTCTGTGGAGCCTGCCCACGACATTCTGGCAGCAATGACAAGCACTGCCGAGGTGCAGGCATCAGTAATGGTTCCAGGGAGTATGAGACCGGACCATCACTTTGGTCTGAAGGCTGCACAGAGCACAGGGAAGAGGCCCTGGACTGAGACACCTGCCTTTATCTTGTTCAGAAATGTTTCAAATCTGAGTGACATGAACACTGCTCATCAGAACAAGGAGCCATAGGCAGGGAGACATTCTTGGGAGTTTATTGATAATAGTGAACAGTGTGTACAAGTGATTAACACCCATGCCCAGGCTGTGCAATTAACTCTCCATAACTTTCCTAACCCTGCCGATACATCTTGGTGCTCCCCAGACATCCACAGCGGAGGTGGAGACAGCCTGCTGACTGTGAGACCCTATACAAGATGACCTTGGCAGACATCCTCTGTAGCGCTGAAACTTGGAGGATCTTGGCCTGCTTTCGGGGTCCTGCAGTGTGGCAGTGGCATCCTCCTTGGCCTGTGGAGCTGGAGCTGCTGAGGTCACAGGAAGAGGGGAGTCAGATGGGCTGGACACTCTCAGAGTCATCTGGATGGATGTGCCTGGAGCGTGCACCTGCTGATCTCCCTCTCTATGGGTGTCCAGGGACCCCAGGCTGACTTCTTGAGGAGCAGGGGTAGCTGGAGTGATATCGAGCTGTCGGGCACCCCTTACGTGTACATGCTGTTGGAGGCCAACAAAGGCACCAGTGATGGAGTTGAGCCCACGCAGCAGTGCAGGAGTGAAGTCCTGGATCAAGATCTCTATGGCAGCTGCCATCCTACCAGTGTTGACCTTGGTGTGTTGGCATGCCGGCTATCACTTCAGCCTGAAGGCGGACGGACTCCTCCATCGTGCCTTGCAATCTGGGGAGTGCAACTAACATCCCTTCCTGATGTTCACAAGCCTGCCTCTGCAGCTCCAGCAGCTATGACATGACCGAGTCCAGAGGTTCGTCTTCTGATTCGGACTCAGCAAAGTTCTGGCCTCCAGCAGTTCTCCGAGTGCCAGAAACCTGGAAGCCCTTGCCTCCACCTGCTGTGGATTGGACAGCATAATATGCTCACCAGATTATGATCCGGGGCTATTCTAAAGCTAGGTCCCTCTGAGGTGTGTGTCTCTGCGCTGGTGGAGGCCGTGGGCAAGCACTGTGATGGGACTTCAGGGAGGGTGCCTGCAGGTTCCTCTTCAGAGGTTTCTTCAGGGCTTGATTGGAGGCCCTGGGTCATGGACTCCATCGGCTGTTTGGCAGATGTGCCTGCGAAAGCAAGGGGAGATAATTAGTGCATGGTGGTGGCCTATGAAACAGGACACATCATTCACAGTATGGTTGTCTGATGGATGTTGCACTACTGGACCCTCACTTGGTCAAGCACCACCGACCTCACCGTCTGCGCAGGACCAGTCCAGGTCCTCACCAGCCAGCTGCTTGGCTCTGTTTTCAAAGCCTGTGAGGACCTTGATTTCAGGCATTCTGCCACTGATCTGTCACCTCTCCCTCTTGTTGTGTGCCAGCTTGTCCTGCATAAATAGAGATGGAGAAAGTGTAAGCAGGATGCCTACCAGGCCAGATGATAAGTATGCCAGGCGTGTGTAGGTGGTGAGTGGTCCCATGGGGACAATGAGGACAATGACAGTGAATGTGAGGGGGTGAATAGTGATATGGATGTGTGATGGGTTGGTGATTGTGTGAGTTGAGAATGACTTACCCTGGCAGAACGGAGATCATTCATCCTCTTACGGTACTGGGTGGCTGTCCCCTTTTGAAGGACGTTGGTGCTGACCACCACTGCCACTGTCTCCCAAGCCGTTTTAGTGCTGTTGCTGGCCATCTTGCAGCCAGAGTGGGTTTAGAGGACATCTAGTGGGCCTCCACGGCATCCGAAATGTACTCAAGGGGCACGTCGCTGAACCTGGGGGCTGCAGTTTTCTTCAGATTCAGAGCCATGTCTTCCATGCAGCAGTGGTGGTCTGGGAGCACTGAGATGTGTACACGCAGCTGGACTTTAAATATGGCGCCCGGCGTGACGCAGCAGCAGGGTGATGGTGGGTGGGTGAACAAGAGCCCGCCCGCCATCGAAACGATGTGTTTCCCGGGAGTGCATAAATAGTGTAACGGTTTGGAATGATACGGCGTAAAAGCCCACCATTGCGGCCAGCGGGTAAAACATTATTTTACCTGCCCTTTACCACACTTAGTGCAAATCTGGGACGATTCCGCCCAGCGTTTGACAGATATTGATAGATATCATTTATCTGGATGAGACCAGACCAACTGATGTTCTTCATTTGTACTAAGTTTTTTAGTAGTTTTGACCACAATTCTTTTCCAGAGTTTCCATTTTCCTGCCTACTCCTCAGAGCTACTTTTAACCACTATCCAGTATAGCTACAATTAAAGCAGGGTGAATATCAACCTCTTGTTGCTAAACTCACACATTACTGAGGATTCTACTGTAGCCAGCATATTTCCTGTCAATCCCTGCACAGCGATCTTTCATGCAGCCATCCTGTTTCTTACCATAACATTTAAATTGGCTATTAAAGTATTCAATCTGTAACCGCATACGTAGTGAAACAGCACTTCGTCGTGTTTATATCTTGCTGCTCCAGACACACGTCTTTAGGATTTTCTGTTACCTGCTCCACCACATACAACTGAAGTCTAAAGCACCTGCAACCTAAATTCAGTCTTCCAGTCACAGGTTGTGTAGCATCCTCAATCAGTTAATTGCTGATGGGATGGTGATATAATCACACGTCGTAGTTACAGGTACCCAAATTTCTGTGCAGGTTTTTGCTAAAGTGATGCTCTTCCTTTGTTCATTTGGTGTGTCATGCATGCTGTGACTACAGATAGTGCAAGATAACGTGAAGGGATGGGGTAATTTATGCGAGTTTTTGCTAATAATATCAGCACAATCCAGGTGGGATTGTCACTCGGGAATCTCCGAGTCCCCTTTGCCTGTGACCCCCTCAACTTCAGAGGGAGCAGCTGGCCCACAGGAGGACAGCCAAGGCAAACTGGAGTCCTCAACATCTTGGCTGTCCACAGGATGTATGCCACAGTCATCAGAGGCAACAGGGCCAACCATTGCACAGGCTGTCTCCACCCTTGCTGCGGATGTCAGGCCAGCACCTAGAAGAAGCATTGGGCCCAGAAAAGTTAAGTTATTCTGATCACAAGTGGATGCACGGGTGAACACATTTTGTCACTTTATAATCTAAAAATATATTCACTTTCACTGAATAATGTGTAATACTGTCTTTCAGCCACATTGACAGGCTCCCCAAGTCCTTCCCCTGCATCCCCTGCCACTAGCAGTTCAGCTACACACAGTCAGCGCATGAGTGATTCTGGAGGGAAAAGTGTGTGTGGCACAGCCTTTTGGAGTCTAGTGCAAGTGCTCTCCCATGCATGTGGATCCTCTCAATCACACTCATCTCAATGCCCCGAGTATTTTCAATGCTGCCGGCTGGGGTTCTCTTTCAGTTGTCCATCTGAGCTGAGCTGCATCTCCACCCATTCACTGATCACACTCCCATGCAGCACCTGAGCCCAACCAAAATGAGGCTCCACTCATTTCCATTTGCACAACATGGTAGTCAAGTTTTTGAATAGCTACCCCTTTGTCCTCCCCCAGTCACCCAGGTCCTTTGTCCCATCACAGTCCAAATCCCTGGCATCACTTTCCACCTCCCCACTGTTAACCTACAGCCGAACCCTTGTCATCCCAGGATGTCCAGGTGAACATGCACATTCCCTACATTCCTGAAAATCCTCACCCCCATCCACACTGACCTCCCTGACCACCTCCTTCCCACCCCCAGGTCGGTTTTTGCCTCTGTGTCCCCACCAACCACCCTCACCACTTCTTCTACCGGTACCAATGTACCTTCAACCTCCCACCCTACCAGCTCCCGCTGCCCCCTTTCATATTTCCATCTTACCACACCCACCTTGCGTTCACTGCCCAGGAGGCAGTCATTGACTCCACAGACTCCTCTCTTGCATATTCACCTGGACATTCCAACTGCCCCTTACTACTTCCTCCACCCTTACTCCCTCTTCCCAACTGTACTTCCTCCCATCAATGAACTCCCTCCTCCTCCCCCCGGACACCTTCCCCCCTCCGAACTCCGTCTTCCACCCCGGGCACTTCCCCCCTCCTCCAAACTCCCCCCTCCTTCCCGGACACCTTTCCCCGTCCAAACTCCCTCCCTTGCACCTTGCCCCCTCCTTCCCGGACACCTTTCCCCGTCCAAATTCCCCCCCTTCACCTCCCCTCTTACACCATTCACCCCTGTTACACCCTACCCTCCCCCCCCTCCCCGGTACTCCCTTCTCCCTGTGGACACCCTCCTTCCCCCTCCCAACCTCATCCCCCCCAACACCTTCACCGCCCCCCCACCCCCCAACCTCACCACCACCTTCCCCATCACCTTGAACACCCTTATAAACTCACAACCCTCGGTACACCTTCCTCTCCCACTCATGCATAGTTCTTCCACCCCCCCCCGCCACGACTACCACCACTTCACCGATCATTTGTACCATCTCATGGCAAAGTCCATGAAGTTCTGAAGCAGGCCCGAAGCACAATGGAGATCATGGAAGATGGTGTGAGCCATGGTGAAGCAAAGAGGCTTGAAGTTATTGCGTAGAGCCCTCTCACCTTCAGAGAGCTGCTTCGTAGCAGTGCCATGTGCATGAGGATCTACTCAGCATGTGATGCACATGTTCCTCCAGGGTCCAGTAGCTATAGGGCTCTGGCATCTTCTTCAGATGTCCATGATCTGAGCCAAGACTTAACGGTAAGTCCCGACTTCTACACGTCATGCTTGTCCAGATGTGTTCTGGGCCAGCTGCTGGCGCAGCTTCATATTGGGCTTGGGGGGACAATTCTGGTTGGATTTTACTTTGCATCCATTAGTGGGATGCAAATTGTGTACACGCCAACCTCCAGTGGGATTCACAATCCACCATGGCAGACACCATCGATTATCCCGCTGTGATTTCACGCTGGCGTGAAACCAATTTCTGCCCCTCCTGCCGAATTCTTCACCCTCCCCCCCACCAAGCTTGCCATGACACCTGCCACCAACGGGAGCAGAAAATTCATTAAAACAGGACATTCTTGGGTTCTTTTTTAGGAATCAGCACTGTTTTCCATTCAGCTCTGGAAATATCACCAAGTAGCCATTTTTAATTATTAAGGGCTTAATTTCGAGCTTATTCTGCTTCTTAAAGGTGAGTATTACTGGCCTCCATTAATTTGATGGCTTAACTTACATCCACCCTCATGGAACAAAAAATGGGACATGATCAGTTAAGAGAAATTTAGACACGCGTGCATTCATATGTGTTAGTTCAAATATAGGAGCCATCTTTTTTTACTGCCCTTTACTTTGGGAGGTTGATCACATTCCGTTATCATGTCAAATGTTCCCCCATACATTGATGCATTTCAGATCAGACAAGCATTGGTCCACTGGGCAAGAAAATGATTAACGCCACAAAATCATTCCTGCCTTCCAGAAAATTAATTTCTGTCATATAATTCAGTTAACAAGGCTGGATTGCATTGATTATTTTCTTTCATTTTTCTAGGGGCGTGATATAATCACAGGAAGTGTTAATACTGGGAACTACTTTGAAATTCATTTGAATCAATACAGCATGGTAGAATCCATCATTTGTCTATCACTGACACCTTTACCAGTATCCAACTATATATGCTTATATGGACAGCATGAGCGCCTCCTTAATAATTTGTGTTCTCGCTTTGATGAGGGCCTGATCTCAGACTTGTACAGGTAAGGTAGAGATAGGTATTGTGTGGCTGTATAGTGCATATTCTTTCTTATGGCATGAAAGTCTGATTATATGCATTGAATGTTATGTAATTGTGATAGCTGTTGTCCAGGAACATGAATAATAAAAATAGGTTGTATCCTGTCATCAAAAGTCAGAGGATGTGGGCTATTTTATAAGACGCCCAATCAAATTCACACCTTAAAAATGTTTTTTTTTCTCTCTGCCTTAACATCCTTCTCTAAAGTGGAGTAAAACTTCAGGGGCTGCTTGCACACAATTCAGATATATCGGAGCCATCCATACTCCTTTATCATGTAGCTATTTGCATAAAGCACCTTCTTGAGGTCACGTAATCCGATGTCCATAACAACATCACAGTTACAACAGAGTTGCTATTTATACCTACCTTTTGGAACCAATTTGATCTTAGCCTGGCTGTTGATTACTCAGCCACCAATTGATACGACTCAGCATTTTACACCTGTATGCCATGTTCTGCAATCTATGAATGAACTATTCAACCCATTGGATGTGTCTTTGTGAAAGTAGTAGATTTGACTACATTAGACATCAGCCCCTTTGAAAAATGCAGCAAAAGTTAGATTTGTTTTTACCCAAATCATATGCCATTCAGAAGGTGACATTGGGTACTGAATGATTCTATCTTTTTGGATACTTGATACAGAAGTAAATGTTTTATGTCAATAGAGTTGAACCAGAGACTGAAGAGAATATAGCATAATTCAAAGCTTCAACAAAAAAGCACATACAGCCAAATGGTGAAAGGCTCTGTTTTTGATGGCAAGGAATTCTTACATTGTTTCCTGTCAGTTGGTTATAGCACATCACTGACAATTGCAGGAAATATGGAGATGTGTGTTTCATTAGCATTTTCATCCTAGCTAAAATGATATTGCCCAGATGATGTAACCATTTGAGAAATATCAGTAATGGCATGAGAGTATAGAACCAATTTTTTGAGAAGCTTTTGTTGGATAATATTCTGAGATACTTCCTTATACTCCTGTTATATCAAACCAGCCAAAATGAGTAAGGCTTATTGAAAAATGTCGCAAAAGTCATCCCCGCTAGATTGCTCTGTTGTGTGCTCTATCTTCCTTGGAAGTTCAGATCTGTGTAATCAATGCCTCTTTGGAAATAATCTGGTTGAATACACATACTGAGCTATCAACTACTAACCTAAAACCATGTCCATGCCACATGGTAGGCATAAATAACAGTTCCACTGCATATCATTACATGTGATATGTAATTATGAATGCTGAATCATGTGATCCTAAGTCAGCTTCTAATGGTATACTGGGCCTGATTGTTATTGCAAGACCTTGGGATATCATTGGTAGAATTATTACCTTATTTCACTCCATCAGCTGCATTCCATAGCATAAACAAGCCTGTCTCCTTTATCTATATGGCATTGTTGACCGATGAAAATGTTGGTCTATGATTTCTACCATTCAGCTAAAGGAGTCATTTTCAGCAATGTAAATGCAGGAAGTGGGCAGAAAGATATAACCTGATATCGTGAACTACAGAGGCTATTGTAAAGAGCATATCTTTTTATTTCTGTTGGACTGAGGATTGAAATTCCAATGGCTGCAGTTTGAAGGACATATCTACTGGAACAGTATGAGGGAAATATACAATGTTGCTGTCCTGGAACAGAGTGTGCCATGAAAGACTGGTCTAATGGGGAACTGCCTGGCAACAACGTTTTAATTGGCTCCTGACCAGGCGACCAGGGTTTGTGTGAGAGCAGTGCAGCAGAGAATAGCTCCTAGTCTGAAAGGAAAAAGACCTAAAACCTCTCTCTCCTGTGTGTGTAAGTTTCCAGTAATTCTACAATAATAGCTAGCTGGATTTTTCTCCTCATATTTCTGTGACCTGCTCTGAATCTCTCTGAAAACCATGTCAGCAAAGGGAAAAATCACTGTCAAAGACATTGAAAGGCAATTGCTCAACCAGTGAACAAAAGACTGAAAAAACTGCTGGAAGACCACCTCATGTCATCAACAAAGAATTGAAAGGAATTTGGAAGAGGTCAATCAAAATCAACCCATCGAACTCTGCACTCCGGAATCGGTGCTATTGAACTATTTTATCCCACCCTTAAAATCCATGTTTTTGTGTGTCTTATGTGTCTTGCACGTGTGTGTATATAGGGATTTAAGAAGGGGTAGAATTGAGGTTATAGTGTTAGAAATTAGCAGTTCATATTTTTTCTTTTGCCACTAGTTAATGACAATTTGTTCAATAAAGAATTATTTACTTATTAAGTTTAAAAACCTGGTGCTCGGATTCTGTTAACCAAAATTAAATAATTAGGTGGGTTGATCAAACTTTTTCGCATTTGTCGCGGCTCAGGAAGCAGTGGGGCTTGATATTGCAGCACACTATCCCCAGTATGCCCTGATAAAGTTTGGGGGCTCAGGTCCAGGATATTTTGGAACAAAAGACAACAACAATTTGGGTGTAGATTTAGTAAGTAATTAAAGTTAAAAGGAAACACCAGGTTTGTACTATCAAAAGTAAGACGGCACTGGAAAGTGCTAAAACTTTCCTGCAACTGGAAGATATGTCCCTGATGATTTTACAAGGGATCCCAAAAGCCAGGTTAATTGAATTGGCAAGTAAATTAAGAGTAGGATAAAAACAAAAAAACTGCGGATGCTGGAAATCCAAAACAAAAACAGAATTACCTGGAAAAACTCAGCAGGTCTGGCAGCATCGGCGGAGAAGAAAAGAGTTGACGTTTCGAGTCCTCATGACCCTTCGACAGAACTGTCGAAGGGTCATGAGGACTCGAAACGTCAACTCTTTTCTTCTCCGCCGATGCTGCCAGACCTGCTGAGTTTTTCCAGGAAATTAAGAGTAGGATTGTCTGCCAAAGCTAGGAAGGCAGAGGTAATCGAAGATATATTGAAGATACAGCATTTAAAACTGGAAGGAATACCTGAGAGACCGAGTTCTACAAGGAGTGGTTCATTAGAATGGGCTCAAATTCAGTTGCAAATAAAAAAATTGGAACTGGAGGCAGCAGAAAAAGAAAGGGCAAAGAAAGAAAAAGAAAAGGAAAGAAAGAGAGAATCTCAAAGGGAGGTAGAAATGGTGAGATTAGACAGGCAGGAAAGACAAAAAGAGAGAGAGAGAATGCCGGCTTAGAATGCTGGCAATTAAAAAAGAGACACCAGGAGGTGAGGCAGGACTTGTTTCCAGATCAGAACCTAGTGGGGAGATGTTTAAATTTGTACAAGCTTTTCCAAGGTTTGAGGAGAGGGATATTGAAGCATTCTGTATTTTATTTAAGAAGATAGTGAAACAGGTGAATTGGCCAAAGGAAAACCGGACATTGCCCATGCTGAGTAAATTGACAGGTAGAACACAGGAAATTTATGCTTCACTATCAGAGGCTTCTAGGGATTATGATGTGGTGAAAAAGGCCACTTTGAGTGCATATGAGTTGGTCCCTGAAGCATACAGACAAAAGTTTTGAAATTTAAGGAAACAGCCTGGGCAAACTTACATTGAACTCAAAAGTGTTAAGCAAAGTAGTTTTGACAGGTGGATATGAGCGTTGGGAGTTGAAACTACCTATGAAGTTCTCAGAGAGACCATTCTCTTGGAAGAATTTAAAAACTCCCTACCTTCTGTAATAATGTTAAAGATCGAAGAGTTGCAACTGCTAGACTGGCAGCAGTAATGGCTGACAATTATGAGATGATCCATAAAACTAAACCCTTCTTTCATCACCCCCATAAAGTTGAAACAGATAGCAAGTGGGAGAGTGAAAGGAAGGCAAGTAGCCAGGATAGCTGGGAATCTCCTTCCCAGATCAGGAAGAGAGGTACTGAGGGTGGAGGTGAAACTCGAAGGCCTAAGTGTTTCTCTTGTAATAAAGTGGGACACATTTGTTCAGAATGCTGGAAGTTGTGAGGGAAACCCATGGGACTTATTAAAGTCCGTAAGAGTAAGTCCGAATAGGGAACTCAAAAAGAAAATGGCACGGATCAAATTGTAGCTTTAACTACAAATAAGGGTCCAGAGATAAACACTGCTGTGAATGCAGGTGAAATGAATAAGGTATTTGAGAGATATAAAGGTTTTTCGTCTAAAGGAATGACAACCCCTTTTTCATCAAATGATACAGCTAAACACATAACTAAATTAAGGGACACAGGAGCTACTCAAACTCTTTTGCTGGAGAAGGACCTAGTTTTCCCTCCAGAGAGTTCAGTGAAAGCTAAAGTATTGGTAAATGGGATAAGTGGAGAGTATATCCCGGTTCCATTGTACAAAGTACAATTGGAGTGTGATTTGTTGTCTGGATCGGTGGTTAGGAGTGGTTAAGGAATTACCCATGGATGGAGTTGATTTACTCCTGGGGAATGATTTGGCAGGAGTGAAAGCTATAGCTTCACCCATAATTATGGAAAATCCAAGAGAGGCTAAAGAGACGGAGCAGTTACAAGAACAAGTTCTTGGTATTTATCCATCATGTGTGATGACCAGAGCAATGGCAAAACAAAGTCCATCACTAGAAGTCAAAGTAATACCACGAGCAGATGTTAGAGTAACTGAAACTTTATTTAAGCATGAGGATAATTCAAAGGAAGTCTTTGGCAGGTCTTCATTAATTGAGGCTCAGAAAGCAGATCCAGAGTTAAACAAGTTAGCACAGTGAGCTCACCCTGAAGCTGAGGCAGAACCTTTCTTGGTATTATTGCCTTTACAGGGTGAACCCCTGAAAGAATTTGTTGGCCCCTACAAGGTAGTTAGGAGAGTTAGTAAAGTGACCACCTGAAAGATACTCCTGAGCATAGGAAGAAGAAACGGTTATGTCTCATAAATGTGTTGAAGCAATGTCATTGCAGGGAAGATGATGGGAAAGAGCAAGTATGCCAGGTGGTAGGAGTAATAGAGGATGACAGAGACAGTAAGAGTAAGGTAGAGGGAGAAGTAGACAGTGCACAAAGCGAACCTCCTACAATAATAACTTTTTCCTGCTTTAGGAACTTTTCCTTAATCGCTTTTAATGGGCCTCTTATTTCATGACCATAGATCAATTTGAATAGACTAAATCCAGTAGGTTCATTTTGAGAATTTTTGGTAACAAATAGTGAGAAATCTAATCCTTTGTCCCAATCCTTTGGGTATCCATGAGAATAGGTCTTAATCATGGTTTTTAGAGTCTGATGGTATCTTTCTAAAGCCTCCTGTGGCTGTGGATGATAGGCAATAGACTTTATTTATTTGATACCCAAACTGATGATTATGTCCTGGAAAATGTCCTGGATCCTACAGTTCGATTAGCCAATACAAAAATACAGGGATAATTAGACACTGTGTTCTCATATTTAGAGGAAGGACCACAAGAAGATCTAATAAGGTTACTTAGGAAGTATAAGGGAACTTGTAGGGATACACCCGGATGTACTATGTTAGCTAGACATGATGTGAACATAGGAGACTTAGTGCCAATAAAACAACATCCTTACCAGCTGAGCCCAGAGAAACAAGCTCAGGTAGAAACAGAGATCCAATATTTGCTGTAAAATCAATTGACTGAGCCTAGCCAAAGCAGCTGGAGTTCACCAGTAGCGTTGGTTCCTAAGCCGGATGAATCAACTAGATTTTGTATAGACTACCGGAAAGTGAATGCAGCAATAAGGACTGACTTGTACCCAATTCATTGGTTAGAAGATTGCATCAATAGAGTTGGCAGTGCCTCATTTCTTTCTAAAATTGATCTACTGAAGGGATATTGGCAAGTGCCATTAACATCAAGGGCTAAAGAAATATCCACCTTTGTTACACCAAGTGGATTGTATCAATGTCTAGTCATGCTATTTGGGTTTAAAATGCCCCACCTACATTCTAGAAACTTATGCATCAAGTTGTAGCTAAAGTATATAGCTGTGTGGTTTATTTAAACTATTTCGTAATATATAGTAACACATGAGAAGAACATGGAAAGCAATTAGAGGACCTGTTTAAGCAAATGCAATTGGATGGCTTAGTCATAAATCTGGCCAAAAGCTAATTTGTAAAAGCAAGAGTAACTTACCTGGGTCACATTGCAGGACAAGGGCAAGTGTTGCCAAGAATTGCAAAAGTGAATGTTCTAATAGAATTCCCCATTCTTAAAACTAAACGAGAAATCATGAAGATTTTGGGAATGTGTGGGTTTTATAGGAAGTTTGTGCCTAACTTCAGCACAATAGCTGGACATCTCACCAATTTGTTAAGAAAACAGGCAAAAGTGGTTTGGTCAGCAGAATGCCAAGCAGCCTTTGAAAAGTTGAAGACAATCTTAATAAATGAATTAGTGTTGGCCACCCCTGACTTTACCAAGCCTTTTAAAATGGCAATTGATGCTCGTAACTTGGGGATAGGTGCAGTCCTATTACCAGATGATAAATTAGGGATAGAGAAGCCAGTGGGGTACTTTTCCAAGAAACTATATCAATTTAAGAGGAAGTAATCTACAGTAGAAAAATAAACTCTAGCATTGTTGTTGTCTCTTCAATACTTCGAAGTTATGTCCAACACAACAACGAAGAAACACTAATCTACATTGACCATATCTGCTGGTGTTCATTGACAAGTTTAAAACTTGAAATGTGAGACTGTTTAGATGGAGTCTATTGTTTCAGCCATTCAATGTAAAGATTGTTCACATTGCCGGCAAAGATAATGTGAGAGCAGATGCATTGTCCCAGGTATAAAATACTGAAATAAGTTAAAGGGGTAAGCAATGCTAAAGATTATATAAGATTGTATAAGGGGGAGGAAGGATGAATGGAAGTAAGTCTTGTGTTTTGTTGTCCATGTGTCACACACTTTTTGATGAAATGCATTTTGAAATGGTGTTTCATCACTTTTAAGGGCAGAGACATGTAAAGAACATATCTTTTTATTTCTATTGAACTGTGGATTAAAATTACAATGGCTGCATTTTGAAGGACAAGTGTACTGGAACAGTGTGGGGATATATACAATGTTGCTGTCCTGGAACAGAGTGTGCCATGAAAGACAGGATGGTGCCAAGGAGAGTCTGTTCTAATGGGGAACTACCTGGCAACAATGCTTTAATTGGCTCCTGACCAGGTGACCAGGGTTTGTGTGAGAGAAGTGCAGCAGAGAATAGCTTCTAGTCTGAAAGGAAAAAGACCTAAAACCTCTATCTCCTGTGTTTGTGTAAGATTCCAGTAATTCTACAATAATAGCTAGCTGGCTTTTTCTCCTCATATCTCTATAACCTGCTCTCTCTCTGAAAACCCCTGTCAAGAGGAAAAGGGGACATCACTGTTAGAGACATTGAAAGGCAAGTGCTCAATCAGTGAACTAAAGACTAAAAGTACTGGAAGGCCACCTCGTGTCATCAACAAAGAATTGAAAGGAATTTGGAAGACATCGATCAAAATCAACCTATCGAACTCTGCGCTCCGGAATTGGTGCTATTGAACTGTTTTATCTCACCCCTTAAAATCCATGTTTTTGTGTGTCTTATGTGTCTTGCATGTGTGTGTGTATAGGGATTTGAGAAGGGATAGAGTTGAGGTTATTGAGTAAGAAATTAGCAGTTCATATTTCTTTCTTTTGCCACTAGTTAAAGGCAATTTGTTCAATAAAGAGTTATTTACTTATTAAGTTTACAAACCTGGTGCTCGGATTCTGTTAACCTAAATGAAACAATTGGGTGGGTTGATCAAACTTTTTCACATTTGTCGCAGCTTGGGGGGCAGTGGGGCTTGATATTGTATCGCACTAACCCTGGTGAGTTGTGACACTATAATTATTAGGGGACATCTAGATACTCTTTAGATTGACTGGGCCTATACTAGAAATTTCACATTACATTTGTACAGTTCTAAACACAAATGTGGTGTGAAACACTTGTTAGTGTTTTATAGAACTCCATAATTTCCCTTTATCCAGATGTAAATCAGGTTAGATTTTATCAACTTGCCTCTTAATTTTTTTGCATATTTTGAAGGCTTCTCATTCAAAAAATGCACTATTATTTAGTTTTTATGGCTGAGTTTTCTGAAAAGACTTGTGTGATTCATTACTATATTGCTTTTACCTCAGAAACAACAAATATATAAATAGATTACAGCACAGCTGCAACCCTTACTTAGATCCACTTAACTTCACATTAAATGCAGCTCTATCCACATGCCTCTGCACTTTACCAATGCACAATGTGTGCTTGAAAAAGTATTTGAACCATTAAAAGCATTAGTTCAAATGGGAATTTCATTGCTATTTCAAATAGAACACATACAAGAATGGACATATCATAAAATATTTGTGTACTGGTTGTATTTATTTTTGCCAAATAGTCTGTTTGTGCAGATCTAAGATACATATCAGTATTTTAATGAGACTGAGTAGTTATAGAATATGTTAATTCTAGGATATGTTTATAAGAAAAGTATTTGTTTATAAAATAAACCAGTTACTATTTAAGTACTGTACTGAGAAGTTGAAGGTAAATAAGATGATTGAAAGATAAGACACAATTTGAGTATGCTGAATAGCCTGCCAGTACATTTTCCCTCAGTACCGACAGCCCATTATTAGTATTTGACAATACCTTTTTAGTGAGAAGATGCTGATAGTATTGGTGTCTTATTGTTTTCTCGTAGCAATGAAAGAAAAAACCTAGAGATGCTAGAAAATACCTCAAAATAAAGGCTAAAAATGCTGGAAATACCCAACAGCTCAGTTGGTACCTGAAGAGGAAATACAGATTAATGTTTTAGGTACTGACCTCCATGATGAAGGGTCTGTATCTGAAACATTAATTTGTGTTCTCTCAGTTCAAATGCTATGGGGCTTGCTTTGTATTTCAAGCATTTCCTGTTCCTATGATGGATTTTGGTTCAGAGTTCAGCATATTTATCGTCTTAGTAGACTGTAATGGTGTTTATGCACTGAGCTGAGTGGAATGTCATTTAGCATATATATGCTTCATGTTTTCTCCTGAGTTAATGGACATCTATTGGAAGCTGTTTTTTAAAATAAGAGGACTATCTGAAGAAAACTGAGATTAAGGGTTGCATGAAAGATTTGCATTGTTCTAAGAATTTCAGTGTGGAAAAGAAAGCTGAATACACGTGTGTACAAAGAGAGAAAGTTTATATTTTCTTCTTCTAATTCATTGTGCAATTTCCATGTTTTTATCAAGTTTTTACTAGTCCTAACAAAGCCATTGAGCAGGGTATCCTCAACTATGCCGCAGTTTCCTATACCAATTTTCAATGAATATTCAACATCAACACAATGAGAATGTTTTGAAAACATGTTAAAATTAAACATAGATTTAGAAAATTACACAAAAGATATTTTCCTATTCATGCCTACAGACGTGGATATATTATCAGTATCATTATTTCTTGGCCTTCAGGTTAAGATCAAATGTAGTGCACTATTATGATGTCAGGTTTTATTGCTGCAGACCCAGGGTCCAGACAGATCATGTGGCCTGTTCAAGATACTTCTCATTTTGGAAACATGTATACCATGATTGTTTGACTTTGTTTAGAAAATGACCTATAAATAGCAAAAGAAAACACACTGGAAAATATTGAGGTCAGTTATAAACGTAATGGACTGGCAGTCTGTTGAGACCTGCAGAAATATCACTGATCTGTTTTGAAAAATATATATGCTCCTTGTTATATGGAGAACGAACACCATTCAAAAAATAAGGAGGACTAATATTTTTGATAAGTTGTGCATCTGCATATATAGTATCAAAAATGTGTTTGTGGTGTATTGATACTCATGGGCTGTGCACTTTTTGAACTAAATTGATTTAAGCTCTGAGTGTGGCCTGTATATGGGAATTCTACTTCTATAGCTTTAGAGGTCTCTTTGATTTACTGTTCTGGAATACAGCCATCTGATTGCATAATCAACATGACTAAAGGCTTAGGTGATGAAGCAATAAGATAGCTACGGAGATGACTGGTAAACATTTAAAAATATATTTCAGGAAACTTTTAATGACACCAGTAGTATTGTTATGAGAAGAATGGAGAAGTTTTTTTTAATTCATTCATGGGTTGTGGGCTTCGCTGGCTGGGCCAGCATTTATTGCCCATCCCTAGTTGCCCTTGAGAAGGTGGTGGTGAGCTGCAGTCCAGTGGTGTGGGTACACCCACAGTGCTGTTAGGAAGGGAGTTCCAGGATTTTGACCCAGCGACAGTGAAGGAATGGTGATATATTTCCAAGTCAGGATGGTGAGTGACTTGGAGGGGAACTTCTAAGTGATGGTGTTCCCATCTATCTGCTGCCCTTTTCCATCTAGATGGTAATGATCATGGGTTTGGAAGGGGCTGTTGAAGGAGCCTTGGTGAATTCCTGCAGTGCATCTTGTAGATGGTACACACTGCTGCTACTGTTCATCGGCGGTGGAGGGAGTGAATGTTTGTGGATGTGGTGCCAATCAAGCAGGCTGCTTTGTCCTGGATGGTGTCAAGCTTCTTGAGTGCTGTGGGAGCTGCACTCATCCAGGCAAGTGGGAAGTATTCCATGACACTCCTGACTCGTGTGTTGTAGATGGTGGACAGGCTTTGGGGAGTCAGGAGGTGGGTTACTCATTGCACTATTCCTAGCCTCTGACCTGCTCTTGTAGCCACAGTATTCATATGGCTATTCCAGTTCAGTTTCTGGTCAATGGTAACCCCCATTGACTATTGTTGGAGATGGTCATTGCCTGACACTTGCATGGTGCAAATATTACTTGCCACTTGTCAGCCCAGGCCTGGATATTGTCCAGGTCTTGCTGCATTTGAACATAGACTGCTTCAATACCTGAGGAGTCTCAAATGGTGCTGAATATTGTGCAATCATCAGGGAACATCCCCACTTCTGACCTTATGATGGAAGGAAGGTCATTGATGAAGCAATTGAAGATGGTTGGACCGAGGACATTACCCTGAGGAACTCCTGCAGTGATGTCCTGGAGCTGAGATGACTGTCCTCCAACAACCACAACCATCTTCCTTTGTGCTAGGTATGACTCCAAACAGTGGAGAGATTTCCCCCTGATTCCCATTGACTCCAGTTTTGCTAGTGCTCCTTGATGCCACATTCTGTCAAATGCTCCCTTGATGCCAAGGGCAGTCACTCTCATCTCACCTCTAGAGTTCAGCTCTTTTGCCTGTGTTTGAACCAAGGCTGTAATGAGGTCAGGAGCTGAGTGGTCCTGGCGGAACCCAAATTTGGTGTCCGTGAGCAGGTTATTGCTAAGCAAGTGCCGCTTGATAGCACTATCGATGACCCCTTCCATTACTTTACTGATGATTGCGAGTAGACTAATAGGGCGGTAATTAGCCGGGTTGGATTTGTCCTGCTTTTTGTGTACAGGACATACCCGACATCAGTTACAGTAGCAATGCCTATTAATTTGACTTGCATGAAGAAACACGTATTATAGGAGAAGGTAGGAATATAATGCATTTCACAGGTGAGAACATGAGACTGCGCTTTGCAAATGTGCACTCCCAGTGCAGACCTTTGCATACCAGATGTGTATCTACCCTGTGGGATCTATTCAGAAATTGAGCATGGTTTGCCAGAAGTGCAAAACATAGCTGTGCAGTGACAATTAGACAAAAGCATATCAAAGTGCATTGGACAAGACTATCCCTGGTGATCAGTTCATGGCAAGGATCAGTGCGCTGTTTTATGAGGCACACCTTTGTACAGTGTTGTAAAGCGTAACCAATCAGGCAGCCCTTGCCAGATGACTACAAAATGCCACTGGTACTGTACCAACTTTATATCATTATACTGTGCAATCCACATTGTTATGCCAAATGAGCAATGCAGACAAAACTCCTCTGAGATATGATATCCCTGCTAACACTACAGACAATGAAAAGGGAGCCTCTACTACTTTCATTAGGAAAACACAGTGAAAAACAGGTTTAGCTTTGTATTGACGGTTGACATGGCAGATGGCAGGAAACCTACTGGGTTTTGTGATGTTGAAACAAAAGACACTACCCAAAAATGAAATTCCACCTAACATACATGTCTGACCAAACTTAAGAACATTGAAGACCAGATGCCTTGCTATGTAAATGTGGTCTGTTAATTCTGGTTGCTTTCTTGGATCAGTGTTAATTGCTTGGGAATTTATTTGCCAATGCAATATTGATTTGGCTATATCACCAGAAGGAATGATCAGATAGCTGTAAGAGAGAAAGAATATGCATTTATATAGTCCAAAGAACATCATACCCAATAAATTACAATTCAAGAGGTGCGTAAGCAAACATAGCAGTTAATTTGCATACACCAAGGACCCATCAACTAGAAATAAGAAGACCACCCAGTTAATCTTTGGTGATATTGGTTCAGTTGGAACTTGTGGCTCAGATGGGCATTGATTCAGGAGGATGTTAGCCAGGGTACATCATGGATATGATTGGAAACAAACCATTCGAGGATTCTTTGCAAAACGGACGCCAAGAGCAATGATAAACTGACACCAATAGGACATCTGGTGAAACCTGGACAGTGTTGGATGCTGCAGTGTCCTAGACATGTGGCAGCAGGTCCAAACTGACTCAAATTATTCAAGGATTCACTGCATCTGCAACAAACTTAATGACAACGAAGATTGTTTGTTTAGTGATAAAAGTGAACTACCAGATAATTCAAAATCAAGCTCTGTTGATAAATTGGGCCAGAAGTGTAATGTTTACTTTCCTGGCAAGAAAACATCACAGTATTTTTATTCATAATTTGCAAAAGAAAGGGCAGAAATACTGATATACTATTAATTGTTGATGGTTCTCATAAACCATAATGTTCATTATATGTTAGTTAAAGAAAAGTGACAGATACTTATTTGAAATTTGTTTTAGGGTGAGACATTATCCAGATGTACTACATTTTTAATTTATCTGACATTCACGATGGAACACACTTTTCATTGTATCATTCCTAATGTTATTGCAATTAAAGTTACTAGTAATTTTAAGCCTGTTAATTTAAGATTTTGTGCTAGAATATTAATTGTTACCCCTGAGTTGGGCACCCTATTTTGGGGGGAAGGTAGGGTAATGGCCCATTTCCACACCAATACGGTGTAGACTAAGTAGAGGTTTGGTCTAAGATAGGAATGTTTTTATTTTGTACTGTGTGTGAAGTAATATGTAATTACCCTAATAAATGGATAGGCTAGTTGTCATCACAATGTTCATAATGTTTTCATTGTTTGGCCTTTAAAGAGCAAGGCATAATGGAGGCTTCTGGTTGTTTGCCATTAAGGATTGACTTTGCTGGTAGGTTTGTTTGGCAGTGCTTAATTTAGTTGGAATTTTGTAACTTTGTTGTGTAAAGCTCCCCAAAAGAGTCAGCAGGTGCTCCACTAATCATTTGAGCCATGGGAATAAAGAAAATCACAGTTCAAACCTTAATCTGAACTGTTAGATGATCTTAATTGGGATGGCAGAAAGGTTGTTATAATTTGCCCAGCACCCTTCAGTTTGGGTTGGGGAAATTTGACCAAGATCCTCATGCTTAAACACCAGCCATCAAACCCTCCTAGGTGCCTGTGTGTATGTGTTGGATAAGGATACGGCCATGCTTGGTTTTGAAGCCTCCTTGGGTGAACAGTTTGCTAATACTGTTGGACTCAAGTCATCTATAATTCCCACTTGGGCAATGTATCTGAGAGCAATTTGTGCCAATGGTACAAGGCTGTCTTCAAATGAAATGGAGAGAAATTGGTGAGGAAGAACTTGGATTTGCTTTGTATGTACTTTTTTGTAGGTCAGCTGAGGAGCCAAAGAAATGTATTTTTTCTCTTGAACTGTTGAGTGCTGGAATGCTTGAAAGCAGTCGTTGCAAGGATGTTGCTATGGTTACAGGTAGCATTTGCTGATGATAAGAGTGCCCAGCTGTTTGATTTATTTTGTGAGCAGTAAATTTGTATTTTGCATTTTTCTATGGATCACAACACATCTATTTTTGAATTCATACCAAATTTACATTCAATATTATTAATATTAAGTTATTTTTTCAAATATTTAAGATTGAGCAAATCATTCATATTCTGTATTTTTTTAATAACTGTGCCACTGTTTTAATAGCTCTCTTTTTCTTTACCTTTTTCTCATACTGACATACATGAATCACGTATGAGTCCAGAAATGGTTGATGTTGGGCACCATCTTGAATTAGATAAGCTGTAATTAGGTTTATTATGTTTTGATAACCTTATGAGCTCCAATTTTATCTTATTTTTGTTATGTAATGCTTGAAATACCTGAATATTGTTAGAATGGTTATATTTTCAGTTTAACAATATATTTTTATTAAAAAGCACCAAGATCATAGAAAACAATCATTCAATAATACATTGAATCTATTGACCTCCAAAATTGTATTTTTGTTTTAATCCCATTTCAAAAATGATTCCCAATTTCCATCATAAAAACTGTTATTGCTGTATTATTGTACACTAACACATCTTCTCTGGCATTTACTGTGATTTGGAGGTTATGCAGTTTTATAGACAATTAAGGTACTGTCAACAAAATGTGACTGAGAATGGATTCCAGGAAAGTGCTGTAATACTTGCAGGAAATGTATACTATATGTAAGTTTTTTTAACATTACAGATAAGTAGATAGTTATATTGGTATATGACATATAAAATCTGAGTGTCTATATAACTACACACATATTGGCAGAGGATACAATTGTATATAGATGGATGTAATTTATTGACCCACAATTGTGACTGTTTTGTCACATTACTGTTTACTCCAATCTTTCTTATTGTGAGTCTCATCTAATTGCTTTACACAGTGTTTATACTGTATTTTACTACTTCTGATGTCTCAAATACAGGAGGTAATTTATTTTCTGCTATGTCATCAAATTAATGTGGCAGGATCGAATCAGCATACATCATCAGTTCATTTCTTCTGAAAGCCAACTCAACTTGAAGTATGACGATATGCAGACCCAAACCCTTTTTTATTTTTACTGTACAGTACAATCCAGTAAAATGCTGTTCTGGTAAACTGTGAGAGGGAAAGAAGATTTTTTTTTAACTTCCTGATCTCTAGTTTACATCTATACCATTTTACTGCCCTGTATCATACAGCACCAGGACTGCAATTCGTATTGAGGGATGCAATTTTCCAGAAAATCTATAAATGCTGACTAAGTTATGAGGACTTTTAGACTGCACTGCAACAAAGCAGTAGAATATTTTTGCTTGTTAATTGAAATATTGTTTATTGGTTGATAGATAGAGGTTGTTTGCCAAATTGTTGCAAAGATTTCTCCTAGCAACCTCTTTGAAAAAGGCAGTTGAAGATTGTTCTACAAGCTCACCATATACCAGTTCACTTACATCCCTAATAACCTGAAATACTTGATGAATTTAGGAGAGGATGTTGTTAACTTGGCACACACTCATGCGTTTCAAGAGACTTTTTCTTAATTTGATGACCTTGAGATATGGTACTAGAACAGTTAAAGGCTGTTACAAATATTACAATTGGTTCTTCATTGTGTGTTGTGACTACCTTTGGACTTCCACAAAGGTTGCTATGTTTTATCACAGCGAACACTGTTCCCTCCTTTATCTGCTATGGAGAAAACAAGAATTTTTAAGAACTGGTGCAACCCGACAGGCTGGTCTCTTTTTGATTTATCACCTACCTAGTATCTCACCAAAACCAAGAATATTTCTCTTCAAAAACACATCTAGTTGTCTATTCAACTTATTTGAACTTTAGTGACCTTCTTTAGTAATTTAGCCGACAAGAACAAAAGTTTATCCTAATTACCCTATGCATCCTAATTTATTACTTCTTACCCTAGTATTTGAAACTTTTGCCATAGTGAATAATTTATATAGATCAATTTTCTCTGCCTCTTCATTATTTTGAAAACCTCAATTCTGTCACCTTAAAATTAGCAGTCAAGGATGATAATAAGTTTTCTTATCTCGCTTGAAATTGATGTATACATGCCTTCCTATTTTTGTGAGACTTTTGTTGGAGATCTTTGAATCCCTAGATCTATGAAGGGGTAATTTAGGTACTGGTGCTTCAGAGTATTCCTATCACATGGGGTAAAACCAAAGACTTGTTCTGGCATTCACAGTTTATTATGACCCCTTTTCCTGCCCTTCCCTTTTTCCCTACACATCTTGTGCCTTACATGTAATCTTGCTCTTCGCAAGCTGTTTTTCGAAAGCAAGCTATTTTCTTTATGCTGCTAACCTAGCCGGTATTCTTTTCTCTTTTCTCATTGATTAATAGATGCCCCTCTTGGCCTCTCACTTAATCCAAGTGTTTGCTTTTGCGTGCCTTAATGGCTGAATCCTTGCTGAAGACCCCAATGTACTGATGGGACTTTGGTCCAACAGAGGCCAATTGTCTCTATTTTTACTTAGTTCTGTTGAAGGGTCATTCGGACTCAAAACGTAAACTGTGTCCCTCTCCGCAGATGCTGCCAGACCTGCTGAGTTTTTCCAGGTATTTTTGTTTTTGTTTTGGATTTCCAGCATCCGCAGTTTTTTGCTTTTATCCAATTGTCTTGTAGCTCCCTCAGATTGGAATTTTGTTTTTTTTTAATCTTTTCTCTCTTATTTACAAACTCATATAAACTCTGATTTCACAAGTGCTAATGCCCTAATTGTTACTTTTGCATTTTCCTCATTGATCTAAATGTTAATGTTGTACAGTTTCTGCATTTCAAATCTGAACAGTTTAAAAATATATATAATTTTAGGGATTAGAAGCTGATTAAATAAAGATTTCTTTAACATTATGGTTATTAATGTTAATTAAATCTCTACCAGCATTGTCTATTGAATTGTAATAAAATGTATTGCTTAGCCATTTCCTGCCATTTACAAAGATTATGCCAATGCAAATGGACCATTTAGTTGAGGTCCAAGGCCTATATACTGTGTTGTTTACTAATCAAAGCTTTTACTTTTCAAGGATTTGGTGCAACATACATTCGAGCTATTCTGGCAAATGGAGAAAAATCATAGGCCAGAAATTTCCCCCCGTTGGGGGGGCATTGTGCAGGGGCGGGCGCGAACCCAATCGGTGTGCCACCATTTTACATGGGCGGGCCAATTAAGGTTTCTAAAATAAAGGATTTTTAAACTTTTAAAACATGCCCACTCATGTGACACTATCACATGAGCTGGGACATGTCAAAGAATAAATGTATAAATTTTTATTAGATTTTAAAACAGTTCATGAAACCTCATGCCACCCGTGGATGAGGTTTCATGAAAAATGCGAAGGCCGCCTGGGCTCTTCGCCTGCCTGCTGACCTTAAGGTTGGATGGGCAGCTTATTAAATTGAGTTAATTAGTTTTTAACAGTCCTTAATAAGCCTTTGTAAGTTCGGCGGGCGCTCAGCTGACTTGGCTGTGCACCTGCCGAACTGACAATCTAAATGACGCATGGTGACGTTGGGACGCACCCCCGATGTCACCGCACGTCATTTTACGCATCGGTGAACGGGCCCCATGGGAAAATGCTGCCCATAGGCTAGAAATACCTTTGCCCCAATTTTTGGGCACAACACTTGTAACATGCCTGTGCCCGTTCAGATCAAGACGGAAAACATGCAAAATCTGTGTTCACACCTCATCTGAATGATTGTGCTGTGAGTTGATGCATCTCCAATGCTGATCCCTGCCTGTCCATTGGCAAGCTCTGCACTCAGCAGGAGGCCCCAGCAGTGTTTTTGCTGACAACATGGTTCAGGCAGCTTGCTCTTTCTTAAAGGCATGCTATCTCTGAAAGGGAAGCTGGGCAAAAAGATTGTTGCAATGGAAATTCTTGGAAATGGAACACTAGGGCAGACAAATGGATCCTTAGCGATAAATATGGTGCTGGAGGCATTAATAGTGTAGGTGGACATGAAGACAAATGCCATGATCCCATGGTGGAGAGGGGAGGAAAGGTAAGTCTTAAAGATCATCCTCAGAAGGTAATGGGAGCTAGTGGCCAAGAAGGTCAACTCTCAAGGACCTGGCAGCAGTGCCATAAGATGTGTAATGACCATACCCGCATCTCCTGAATCCTACACAGGAATTGATTCTCTGCAGTTTCCAGCTGTGACGGAGTCCATTGCATCCAACTGCATAGAACACTAGGGATGACAGCATCCTCCTGTCTTATGCCCCTTCTCCACTCCCAGCATATCCTTATCATGCTATCTGGCATGGTGAGCAAGCTGCTGATGGTGTGACCATGGACCTCATGCTTCCCAGTACAGGGACAAGAATAGTGCAGGTGCCAGCTCACTGGAGGGCGAGGTTGCACACAGGCTCCAGCATATAGGACTTGGATGACGACTTCGATGGAGAAACCTGATGATGGGTATGCACAATAAAATGCTTGGTAAATTGGGAAGTCTGCCAGAAAGCCTATGGTCAATATCAAGCAGCATGAAGGAGCCCAGCACCAACTTGACAGAGGACTTTGTGCAAACCTTGGAGCCCGTCCTTTCCCGCATGGCAATGGTGTTGAACTCTGCACACTTGTGGACCCAAGCATTAAGCACGTTGGATGGTCAATGTCACAGTTTCCTTTGCTGTACAAACAGCAGCCACCCAATATCTGAGTGCTGCAGAGGAAGCTCAGAACAATGTCATGCAAGGTCATCTTGCAGCTATGCAACCTGATAGCTGCCATTTAGGCAGTGAATTACAACATGCAAAGGGGCTTGCAGGGTGTCACAGCGGTCCAGCAACCTGTCCTCTAACAGATTCCCAAGATTGGTAAGGTGCCTCCCCAGGGGAATGGAATTGCATCCATGGTGCATGAACCTGCAGTATACTCTCAGGAAGACAATATTTGTCCTCTCACCCATTACTCCATCAATGCCCTTGCTGTGGCCTATCAGCCACAGACTGCTAATTTAGCACCCAGGGACACAGAATGAATTGATTTCTTAACACAAGTAATATTCATGCCACACAACTGCCAGGCAATAACTATCTCCAATGAAAGAAAATCTAATCATCTCCCCTTGACTTTCAATGGCATTACCATTGCTGAATCCCCCCACTATCAACATCCTGGGGGTTACTATTGACAGAAACTGAACTGGACAAGCTATATAAATACTGTAGCTACAAGACCAGGCCAGAAGCTGGGAATTCTGCAGCAAGTAACTCACTCCTGACTATCCAAAACCTGTTCACTATATATAAGACACAAGTCAGGAGTGTGATGGAATACTCTCCACTTGCCTGGATGAGTGTAGCTCCAACAACACTCAGGAAGCTTGACACCATCCAGGACAAAGCAGTCCGCTTGATTGACACCCTATCTGCCACTTTAAACATTCACTCCCTCCAGCATCGATGCACAGTGACAGCAGTGTGTACAATCTACAAGAGGCACTGCATCAACTGACCAAGGCTCCTTCGACAGTTCCTTCCAAACCCATGACCTCTACCACCTAGAAGAACAAGGGCAGCAGATAGATGGGAACACCACCACTTGCAAGTTCCCCTCCAAGCCACACACCATCCTGACTTGGAACTATATCACTGTTCCTTCACTGTCACTGTGAACTCCCTTCCTAACGGCACTGTGGTTGTACCTACACCATATAGACTGCAGCAGTTCTAGAAAATGCTTGACTGCCTCAAGGAAAATTAGGGATGGGCAATAAATGCTGGTCTTGCCAGCACCACCCATATCCAGTGAAAGAATAAAAAATAAATAAAAAGTGCCTAAAGAATAATATATTTGGAATTTTGCTGCAGTTGTACTCTAACATAATTGAAGTATCCTTAAATAAATGAACTTCTTAGTATATGGGAAAGGAAAAACACTGAAATGTTTGAGAATCATCATTGTACAAAGCATTTTCTTTATTTTATATACAGACTGTGATACCTAAAAGCAATTTGACTCTGTAACCCTGGAAATTCCTCCTCCAGTTCAATAGAACAGAATCCCTGATTAATGCAAACTTTCGCTTCTAAGCTAGTTTCCCTCTACAGTTATAATGCTCAAATATGGATAACAGGGAAGCGGGGATCATCTGTAACTTTCAGAAAAATACAGTTTGTTTTTAAAGGAACTGCCTGCATTACCGTGGGTTTAAAGAACTTTATTGCTATGTGCCAGTTGTATTGATTACTAATTGATGAGGATGATTATTATGAAGAAAATATATTTCTCAGCAAATTTCATTTGCTGAGGCTTAACATTTTAGTTGAATTAAAGCAAAGAAAAAAGACAATTGGAATTTCATGGTCCGTGCTATCTCATCATTTTAAGAACAGTTTAATCTTCACTCAGTAAGATTCAATCCCAGTTGGGAGCTAATATTATGGAGATCTTAGTTGATTAAAGTAGTGAGGTTCAGTTTGATTCAGTCAGCTGTGACTGCTGAAATAGCTGAATTGAGCTGGGGTGATAGAATACAGCTATTGGTTTGATACCCTTGTGTTAGGGAGAGGATTATCTAGGGTTCTCACTTTTGGCTGGTATTCATTGACCCCTGCTCAAAATGCAAATGTTTGGATGTCCTCGCAGGCTGTACTCCTGTAAGCCAGAGACATGGATGCACCAGATCCCAGCCTAATTTCCAACCCCTGCCAAAGTTAGGGGAGGGTGTGTGCCAAAATGGACACAGATTTTCAGCCCCTGCCACTACTAATTTGTACTGCTCCATTTTAGTATTAGAGTAACTGCTATTGTACCAAGCACAGTCCTTTTCTGTTTAATTGTAGCGATCTTAACAGAGCAATGTGCTGCTTTGCTGCAATGATATTAGCACAGCCCTGAGGATACACAGAACAACTAACCTTTAATTAAATGTCAAATTTTGGTAAGGTCAGAGCCACATTCAAGTCCTGGGGCTTTGTTCCTCAGGGATAGATTATGTTGCTTCTTTTCTCTCAGCTGTGCTAGATTCATTTCTGAATGACATCCCTGCCATGCTCCTGGTATTGATAATGGTGTTAATCCTTTCTGGATTTCCTCACATTCTGAAGGTTATTGGCAGTTTAAAATGATGGCAAAAGCTATAATAACAACAACAAAAGCTTGCGTATATATAGCACCATTGATGTAGAAAAATGTACCAAGATACATCAAAGGAGCGAAATCAAACAAAAAATTGGTGTTGAGTCAAGCAATGAGAAAATTGGCTGAATTTTCATATTCAGGTCGGGATCTCGACATGGGGCAATTTCCTGGTCCACACCACACTCCACGTCAGTTCCTGATGACTGACGCCAATTTCAAAGAGATGTCCAATTAGAAGACCAATGGCACATTTGCCATCCTATTTGGGGCAGTGGATGTGGTGAGTAGGCAAGACTTGGGTGTGGCAGGCCCGATTTAAAGGGCAAATGGCAGCTATTATTGTGGTTGGTGATTTACCTTGGAATGGAAGAGAGAGAAAGCCATGAGCCAGCAGCAGATCAGGCTCCCGAGCAAGAGCAGCCCAGCAGTATTTTTAGAGGTGATGGCTACACAGCAGAGCATTCTATTTCCAGACAGCAGCAAGAAAAGACCAGCTAGCCAGATGAAGCAGGCATAGCTGGAGGTAGCTCACAAAGTGAGCAACTGCAACATTGTCAGCAGGACCTGGATTCAGTGCTACAAGTGCTTCAATGACCTTCTGAGGGCAGCAAGGTGAGTGCAGCGCAACACACAAATGAAAGGTATCCAGTTCTGTCATGATCACCATATCCAGAGGCTGAGCAGCCTGAGGGCACATAGTGCCCCAGAACACGGAAAATATGTGTACATGGAGCACTACTGAGTTGTTGGCAAAGCATACACCACAATCACTTGTGGAGAAAGGCTCCATGACCTTAACTCTCTTGCAGTCTTCTTGCAGGAGAAATGAGCTCACAGCTCCAGAGAAAAGACTCATTCAGGTGGTGGAGTGTCCTATCTAGCTATTCTAATGCCCATGGAAAAGAAGTCATGACGTTGCCAAGGTGCAAGTGCATCATAAATTCGGCGATGGTGAGATGCGAATCTATCCAAGACAGGGTGAAGTGACAGTACCATGTCCAGATGATGGAGAAGGAGTTCCCACTTCCCCAGTTTCTTCCATGCCAATCCATAACCTATTGGCCTGTTTGGCCTGTTTCGTCTTCTTCAGCAAAGGTAGAAGCAATTGAATCAACACCTGTCAAGCGGACCATCCACCAGCACAGATACACTCACCTTGGTGGGCATCAAACAAGGGCCGGAATCGCCTGCTCCCATTGTCGGTAGGCGTGAGCAGACAATATGACGAGTAGGTCAAAAACTGATTTTACATCATTGGAAACCAATTTGCGATCGTCCCCTCCACCGGTCAATGGCAGGCCGCATTTCCCACTGTCAATGCTGGGAACTTAATTATAATGCATTTGCATCTCACCATTGTGGCTACATGCTGAAATCGTCCCCACACATCAAATTTACCTCCCATGTCGATGTGACTTCAGAACGGCGTGACTTACCACTTCCTTTCAAAGGCGTGCACCTGGCGAGCTGAACTTCGAGAGCTGAGTGCACACAGCCTTGTGCAGCACTCACAGGATATCAAGGAAGAGGCAAGGGGCAAGTCACTTTTTCCCAGCTGACTGTCAGTGTGATGCTAGGACAAGGGCTCCAGTGCAGGGGCAGGTGGGAACAAGGCAGCACAAACTGAAGGAAGTACACAAGCACATGCTGGGCAGTGGGACAGGGGGAGGGTGAGGGAAGCGGCCACGCAGTTGTCAAAAGTGAGCATTCTTCCACACCTGAGACCGTTCAGCTGCAGTTTCATTGACCTGCTTGGGGTCAGGCCTCTGAAGATTTTCTGCCCACTCAACCAATGGAAAGGCGTGGAAGTGCCACCAAATTCTCCAGAATTTTTCACCCCTCGGGTTCAGACTGCATATTAATGTGCATTTTAGGGGGCAGTAGAACAATTGGCTGACTGGGCAAGTTGTAGAATCCCCTTGCGAAAGATGGCCAAGGAGCAGTCACTGGTGGAGGCACCAATCTTGCAATGTCGTTATTCAGGTTTGGACCAGTATCCCAATGGTTCAAGCTAACAGTGCAGCCTTGCAGTGCGGATTGGGAGAATGCCTGTGCCTGAGCTGAGAGCACAGTATACAGTCCAGTGATCGAAGCTGCTGCCAATAGGTCAAGTGGAGTGAGGCAGAGGTGGGTGCGGTTTCGGACAGCCATGAAGCGCACAACACACTGGCCATCCAAGTGGTGGCCAGCGCTCCCCAGCATGCATGAAGGGTCCTTGAGACTTAACCAAGAGAGATCCTTAGGACACATATGCTAACCCATGCATTTCTCTCTTTGATCTTGCAGGACGAAAACATCAGGTTCATGGAGCTTGGTGATCTAGTGGTATACCTCATAGCTTATAGGGAGCAGAGAAGAAGGACAAGAGTGTGACAGAGGCACCTGGCTCACCAATGGGAGGAGCACCACCTTCAAGCACGTAGCTGAAGATCCACATTGAGCCATTGTTCGTAGGCACCTCGCTAGACCCAGGGTCTATATACAGCGCCTGTCATTCCTGTAGATGACTGAGGACCAAGAGCACCGAAGACTGCACACGTCTAGGGAACTGGTTGGTCACATATGCCACCTGCTGCTGGATTTGGTGCCATGGGTACATGGAGGAACAGCTAGTGGTTGTGAAAGTGACTGTGGGCTCAATTTTTACGGCAGTGGCCCCTTCCAGAACTCCACAGGTGACCTGTGCACAATCTCACAAGCCTCCACCCACAAGTGCATCCAGGAGGGCATGGATGCCAACTTCGCAAAAACTTTTTGATGGAGTTTAGCTTGCGGAGCAATTCAGGACCGATGTCCTGGACCAAGGTCTCCATGGCGGCCGCCATCCTGCCAGTGTTGACCCCGGTGCAGCAGCATGCCAGCGCTATCACCTCAGACTAAAGGCTGGGGGACTCCTCCATCATCCTTTGCAATCTGAGGAGTGCACCAGATATCCCTCCCTGATGTTCCCGTGATTGTCTTTGCAGCTCCGGCAACTGATTGAGGACCAAGTCCAGAGGTTCATCATCTGACACATATTCAGCAAATTCCTTCCTCCAGCAGTCCTCCAAGTGCTGGTGACCTCAGATGTCTTTACCTCCGCCTGCTGTGGAACAGATTGTGTGCTATGCTCACCAGAATGTGATCTCAAGGCAGCTGTACATCTTGGTTTGACTGAGCTGTGTGTCACTGCGTTGGTGGAGGGTGTAAGTGAGCGCCATGATGGGCCTTCAATGGTGCTGCCCTCAGGGCCCTCATCTGAGGTGCTCTCAGCACTGGGGTTGGGGTCAAGTTTGCCTGAGGGCTATGTGGCAGATGTGCTTAGGAGACAAGCAGAGACTATTAGTGCTTGGCATCCGCGTTACACACAGAACAGTGGACTCAGAGTGGCGTTGACAGAGGGATGATGTGGTGTAGGATCCTTACATGGATGCCTGCTGCTGACCTCACTGTCATCTCAGGAATGGTCCACGCCCTCTCTGGCTCCAACTCACAACTCTCCACCCCCAGCTTGGGACCTCTCCCATTAGTTGTGTGAGATCTTGTCCTGCATAAAGGACAAGATGGAGAGAGTATGAGCAAGGTGGATGCCAGGCATGCAAGTGTGCTGAGTGGAAGATGAGGCCAGATGGAGATGTGAGGGTATGTATGAGAGAGTGAGTGGTGATATCTGTTGAACTGGCAGTGAGTGAGATGCCAGTGAATGTACGATGGGTTTGTGAGTGTGTGAGTTGAGAGTGATGAGATGGTTGACTTACCCTGGCAGCACGGATGAGATCATTCATCCTTTTTCTGCACTAGTTGGCTGACATCTTGTGTGCAGTGTTGGCACTGACCACCTCTGCCATCGCCTCTCAAGCCGGAGACTGATGGGCCTCTTGTGGCCACAGTGGGAGTGTAGAACATCTTGGCAGGCCTCCTTGGTGTCCAAAAGGCATTCCAGGGATGCTTCACTAAATTGGAGGGGCTGCACTCTTCCTGGCTTTTGTCTTCACTGGAGCAATCCTGGACCGCAAGCATTGAGAACTGTGCACAAGGTGATGGTTTAAATATGGCAATCGGAGCGAGGAAACGGCAAGGTAACAGCGTGGTGGGCAAATCAGAGGCTGGCCACCAGCCTCCTAGCATGTTTCCCATGACTGCATCATTTATGGGGTGGGAAGGGGATGATATGGTGTGAAAATCCACCATTGTGGCCAGCGGGTAAAACATCTTTTTTCAAGCCCAAAACTGCACTTAGTGCAAATCTGGGATGATTCTGCCCAAGGTTTAGAACAGTGTGACTAAAACTGAGGAGGTGAGAGAGACAGAGGCAGCTGTAGACAATCCCCTCAGTGGATGGAGGACAGACACAGCCATGCTCAGCTCAGCTGGCCAGAGATTCAGAGTCTCGAGAGTCACAGGAGCAGAGAATGGAGGAGTGCATCCATGACTGTGCTCCACAAAGTCTCAGGCATATGAGCACACGAGCTCATCCATTGAGAGAGTGGCCAGCCTCGTGTAGAGTCATATTCAGCACTGTGCTAAGTGGATGTAGGAACAGCACAACTAACATACACAGAATCTGTGCCACATTCTGTAGCATTGACCAGTCAGTGGCACTGCTGATGCAAAGATGTATGGAGAGGTGCGCCCCAGCTGGTAGATCCCTCATGTTCATGCACATCATGCAAGGGCTGAGGCAGTCAGCAATGATATTCAGGGATCTGAGCCTCAGGGGACAGCTTTAGCATTAGCCACCCACTTGGCCCCTCTGCCTGAGGCACCAGTTATACAGGAAGGTCCTGTGACCAAGACTGTCCCTGCATTGATGCAAGTGAGGCAAACTGTGACAGAGCCTTCATTGGCACCGTGATGATAAGGACGACTGCCATAAGCCTCTCAGCTGCATGCATGCACATGTGAGAAGCCTACCTCCACCTCATCCTCAACCACATGGAGAGCACCCTGTAGGAGTGGACACAAGGAAAGGAGTCACGTCAGTGGTATCACTTTGCGGCTGATTTGCTTGACTTTTTTGTCAGTTAAAAGGACTCAGTGTAATGAAAAGTTTGATGATTGGACCCAGATTTGTTGATTCCAATATTTGATGACATTAATGATGACGTGGGGGAGGGATGCAGATGAGTGTGTTTGTGGAAATAGTGTGGCAGGTGGAGACTTGTGTTTCAGGCAGTGTGGTGAACAATGGAAATCCATGCATCATGTGGATCTACGGTGCATTCGCTCCCTCTGGGAAAGATGAGTTTCTGAGCTGAGCGCTTTCCAGAATGAAACGCCTTCAGGGGAAACATGCCAGAATGAGTGCAGCCCATGCCTTCCTTCCATCCTTGAGGCCTCGACTGAAGTTTTGGAAGGACTTGCAAGGCTGGTAGTCAACAGAGTCACTGCTGTGTTGCTCCTCCTCCGAGGAAGTATACCACTCCTCCACATCTCCCCTTTCAGGTCCACACCTATCGAGGGCCATGTTATGAAGAGTGCAGCAAACAACTGCAATCCAACAGATCCTTGTGGAAGTGTACTGAATGCATCCTGACTGGTCAAGGCCCAGAACCACATCTGCAGGAGTCCAATCGTCTGCTCTGTGGTGGTCCCTGGGTTGAGATGGTAGTGGTTGTAGTACCTCTTTAACTCCATCAAAGGGTGAAGTATAGGTGTCAGCAGCCATTTCTTCAGTCGATAGCCCTTGCCCCCAAGCAGCCATAAACAGCTGCGGCACTTGCGTTGGCCTAAAAATGAAGGTGTGGTGCCATGCTCACACCTGCAGGTAATGTTTGTTGTATTCATACACCAGCTGAATGTTGAAGGAGTGGAATTCCTTCCTGTGTATGAATGCCCTGGATGCTCAGTCAGTGCCTCAATAGCCACATGGGTTTAGTGCAAAACCTCTTGTACCTGAGGAAGTCCAGAGATAGTGGCAAATCCTGCAGACCTCTGTGCTTGTGTGGCCCAATCAGTGGTGAACTCCACACAATCCAATGACCTCTCAATCGAGTCTCTCCTTATGTTGTGATGGGCAGCTGTTTGCACGATGCTATCAGGTCCACTGCTGCCAATTGAAAGGACCCAGAGGCAAAGATGCTCAGTGCCACTGACACTTTGGCTACTGGCAGGGCGTGTCCATGCGAACAGTGAAGAATGAGGTTCTCCTCTATGAGGGCACATAATTCTGCTACCATTTGCCTTGATAGACAGGCACATTCTCCAGTGGCACTGATACTGTCATGTCCAGGAAGCTCATTCTTTCTTGGTAAACTCTATGGTGAGGTGCGGCATCATGCCCTCCCTGTACCTCTGTGTGCCTTAGGACAAATGGCTCAATTTGCTATTGCAGTGCCTGCTGCTCATCATTGCTTGCCTCCAACTCAGAGTAACTCAGCCCAATGTCCAAGAATGTCCTTCTTTGCTACCAGATGCACTTTAACAACTGCCTGGACACCTAGTTATGCCTCATTCACCCCTGGAGGTTCACTTCTCAAAATTGGACAAGTGCCTACAGATCAAATTCTCTGCAAACTCTGCACATACTGTCACTGTGTGCCACTGCATGAAGAGCTATCTCATCCTTCCCCCTTTTATACACCACTATTAAATTCATCCGCCTCCATAACTGGCTGCCTGCTGCAATGCTGCCGCCTCTTCAGAAATGCAGTTGCAACCAGGCGTGTTTCCCATGCCTCCCCTCCAAAATCATTTTCTGCCATTCAACAGTCTCTCAAGTGGCTTGTTTCCATGCTCAATTGATGACCCACTACTTTTGGGAGATTTGCCACAACACTGTACCTGACGTCTCCACCAGAAGCGCTGGGAAGTAGGACCATGCAGGAATCCAGCATGCTGCACAGGATTTCCTGCTGCAGTGCGATTTCCTTTGGCTGTTCCTGCTGCAGCGGGATTTCCTGTGGCTGCTCCTGCTGTAGTGGATTTCCTGTGACTGTTCCTGCTGCTGTATCCGTGTGGCTGTTCCTGCTGTAGCGGGATTTCCTGTGGCTGTTCCTGCTGCTGTATCCGTGTGGCTGTTCCTGCTGTAGCGGGATTTCCTGTGGCTGTTCCTGCTGCTGTATCCCTGTGGCTGCACAGAGATGCGAAATTGCCAGCCTGCCCACCTCCGGTCCCAGCTCCTCAGCCCAATGGAAGTTCAGCCCATGGTGTTTGGTGACCCAAAGCTTGATTAAAAAATATAGATTTTAAGGAGTGCCTTAAAGGAGGAGAGTAAAATGAAGAGGTAAATACATTTAAAAAGCCATAAGTGGAACTGAAATTTTAACCTGGGAGAACAATGCTCTGTTTCCAGGTCAACTTTACCATTTGTAACTTAAACTTTGGATTTTAGAAGTGAATGTTTTTGTTTTCATGTCAGTGCTACTTGTCTTGATTGGCAACCACTGAAAAAGTTTACTTCCACAAGGTAGTAATCTAATTTATGAGTGACTAATGCTTAATATTGAATAAACTGTACAATAAATGCATGCGCTCGTACTGGAGGTACTTATATTGGTTTATAATCAAATAAAGACTAACAGGTTGATTAATGTTTCAGATAGGAATTACTCCTACTGATTTCTATCATGTGATGCAACTATGATCAACATACGGACATATGAATTAGGAGCAGGAGTAGGCCATTCAGCCCCTCAAGCCTGCTCCACCATTCAATAAGATCATGACTGATCTGATTATAACCCCAACCCCACATTCCTGCCTACCCCCAATAACCTGTCACGTGCTTGTTAATCAAGAATCTATCTAGCTCTGCCTTAAAACTATTCAAAGACTCTGCTTCCACCGCCTTTTAATGAAGAGTTTCAAAGCCTCACCACCCTCTAGAGAGAAAATGAAGTCCTCATCTCTGTCTTAAATGAGTAACCCCTTATTTTTAAACAGTGACCTCTAGTTCTAGACTCTCCCACAAGAGGAAACATCCTCTCCACATCCATCCTGTCAAGACCCCTCAAGATCTTAAAGGTTTCAATCAAGTCTCCTCTTACTCTTCTAAACTCCAGCAGATACAAGCCTAACCTGTCCAACCTTTCCTCATAAGGCAACCCACCCATTCCTGGTATTAGTCTAGTGAACCTTCTCTGAACTGCTAACGCATTTACATTTCTCCTTAAATAAGGTGACCAATACTGTACACAGTACTCTAGATGTGGTCTCACCAGTGCCCTGTGCAACTGAAGCATAACCACCCTACTTCTGTATTCAGTTCTCCTCACAATAAATGATAACATTCTATTAGCTTTCCTAATTCCTTTCTGTACCTGCAAACTAGCCTTTCTATAACTAGGGGCAGAATTTTGACGTCAGTGTGCAGAGGTGGGTCCGATACGCCGACGAGAGGTGATGTCAGGCGTACATCCCGTCATCATCATGCATCATTGCGCACCCCCCGAACTGTCAACAGCCTGTTAAGGTCATTAAAAAACCAATTAAAGTAATTATCAACACTGCCTGTCCAACCTTAAGGTTGGCGGCAGGTGAAGAGCCCAAGCGGCCTTCACGTTTTTCAGGAAATCTCATCCACCGGCGGGACGAGGTTTCCTGAAAGTTTCATAAAAGTATTAATTAATTTTTACACAATTCACAAATATGTCCCTGCTCATGTGACACTGTCACATGAGGGGACATGTTTATATAATATTTAACTTTATTGTATAAAAACTTTTATTATGTACTTAATCTACTGAGGCAGCTCTGTGCCTCAGGGAGATTCCTTCACTCTTTCACACATGCGTAAAAGAGTGCAGGCCTCCACTTTCTCTCTTCCCCCTGCCTGCAAAGGTTGCGCTGAGCGCTACCGGCAGTGTATCACGCTGGATGAGCCTTAATTGGTCCGCCCACATTAAATGGCAATGCGCAGTCAATCACTGGCAGTGAGCAGCTCCGCGCCCGCCTACTCCCAACCAGCCTGCCCGACATGCAGAAAGTTCTCCCCTGGCTTACTATCAAAGAATAAGAACGATCACGTTTTATACAAGATTCACTTTATCGAAATATTATTGAGAAAGTTAGTCCTTTCTTCAGGCATTCTACCTAATTTTATTCTTGGATTCAACAAATGAGAACAATTGAATATTACTTCCTTTGTTGAAAATTAAAAAGATAGTCAAACTAATTTTGTCTCATATTGGAACAAATAACTTGAAATATTTTGATGTGTATTCTTATTGTAGGAAAATATTTTGCAACTATTATATTATGATGTATTAGAAGAGAAAATGAATCTTCAAACAGTTCTATTTCACCAATATTTGAATGTACAAATGCAGTTGTTGACTTCACAACTGCAGGGGGTGAACTTCCAGCCCACGCACAATTGCAGTGCCTGTGGCATTGAGGCCAGAGACATCCTAGGCAACTGCCTAAATTAAAGATAATACATATCTTTGCAGAATCCTCCCAGGCCAGCGCAAAAGAGCTCAGAAGACTTTATGATCACAAAAACAGAAAATGCTGGAAAAACTCAGCAAGTTTGACAGCATCTGTGGAGAGAGATAAACAAAGTTAACGTTTCAAGTCCGTATGACCCTTCTTCAGAGCTGAAGAGAAGGGTCTTACGGACTCAAAACATTAATTTTGTTTTTATCTCTCCACAGATGCTGTCAGACCTGCTGAGTTTTTCCAGCATTTTCTGTTTTTATTTCAGATTTCCAGCATCTGCAGTATTTTGCTTTTATCTTAAAGAGCACAATCTCGTTAGCATTGTGATGGGTAATAAGTGGACACGCCCTGCTGAGGGGTGAAAGTTGACAATGGCAGCAGCCTTGGTGGAGGAGGATGTGTTTTAAAGGTCAGGACGAAGGTTGCAGTCACCAGACTCCAGCCATTTCATGACCTTTTCATTGAAGCTGAGCCACCGGATGAGGAGATGGAAATATCTCTTCCAGCTGTTTCTTTAGCCTTGTGTCACTGTAACAGAATCCCTTAGATACACTGCACTGTATAGAAGAGTTAGTTCCTGGGTCATACTGTACATCTTGCATATGCACAGAGGTAGCTTACCAAACCAGCATCATGAGTTACTCTGTTAAAACTATGAGGAAATATTAAAAAGTAAAAGTTTTAAGATTATAAAATGTTTTTATTAATTAATTTCCACATCGTTCCCACAATTCTAATAATTGATTATTTGACTTTAGTAAGTTAAGTATATTCCCCCTATTTTAAAATATATCTTTCGCATAAAAACATGGTTACCTGCTGCTACTTTATCTTATTGTTATGCTTGCAAAAATGACATAAAGGAAAAAGACCAGCTGCTCCATCAAGCCTGTCTCATACACACATGGTGCAACTAAGCATCGTGACCACAAGTGCTCCTATTCAATTAGTAGTCAGGTCCTCTCTTGAAAGAGGTTAAAGAAATAGATTTGAAAAAAAAACCTAGTCTAATTCAGGGAAAGAAGGAATTTGGGGAAATTTGTCTCCAACTTCCAAAAATGATCAAAATGATTTCCAGAAGGCTATACTGATATTTCATCTTCCTTGTCGCTTAACTTCAAGTAGTTTTCTGGCTTAAAGTTCTGACTACTCTTAAATGAAATAAAAAGCATTGTACCTTTCAGCTTGTCAAATGTAACTATAACATTTGATTAATTGTGACTCTAATGTCTAAATCCAATAAACCTAAAAGATTATTGTGAATATTTTAACCTAAACAATAACTATCAATGTCAACATTATACAATGATCACATAGTGAGATTAATACCTTTTCAAATGACTGACATGCTAATTGATTGCACGTATTTCTATGTATTGAATATGTTCAAGGCTTTTATAGGGTGTATACCCCTGAGTCTTCAAACTGATCAGAGATTTCCAATTTTTCTTGTTATTATTTAAAATCTTTGCTCTGAATAAATCTTCTTTAAAAGTAATTACTGATCCTAGTGGAACATGCCTTCCAACAATTGTTTGATAAGATTATTCTAGGAGATTTTTGAAGAAGAAATTATGGTGACAGAGTCAGAGTTATCAATGATTGAAAATAAAATGCATTAGTATCTGGAAAGTATTTCTGTCAGTAATTATATATTTTCTCTTTTCAGCTATCTGAAGGAGCCTTGGTGCCTGTGCATATATCATGATCGTTTCATGGACTTCAAGCAAGAAGTACGACAGATAGTGGAATCCAACAAGGTATTGAATTCTCCTATATCTTTACTTTCAAAACAGTAATCATAAATTTTCACAATACGAAAGAAAAATACCATGGATGCTAGAAATCTGAAATAAAAACAGAAATTGCTAGAAATGCTCAGCAGGTCCGACAGCATCTGTGGAGAGGGAAACAATGTTAATGTCTTCAAATTTTGTTTATGATATTTCAGCTTCTAATGTATAAGCCCCAATTGTTTATTTCACTCTTTGCAAAATATATTAAAAATTGAAGAACCATCAGTGCATTTTACTGCCTGGTTTGCTGTCTGTGAGGATACTTTGACGTGATTGGCTGCTTATACTGCTCCAACATCACTATTGCTGGCCTCCTGGAGATCCCTTCAATGGTGCTAGATTCAAATTAGCATCAAGAAAGGTGAAATCTATGCCACAGAGATTGTTAGGTCATCAGGGGCAGCTTCCTTCAAGGTCAAGTGGCAAATCCATTGCTTCACCACTTACCACAAAATCTGAGCCATTGTTGAAGTTTCAGGTCACTCTCCACAGTTTCTGCCTGGCCTACTGAGTACTTCCAGCATTCTCTGTTTTGTACATTATATTTTCATGGAGGTTTGGCACACAGTAATGAAGTTCCTAATCTTACGTAATGTGTGTAATTAGAACTGTTAAGAAAGTATGTTGCCTCAATATAGTTTCACATACAAAAAATATTAAAAGTGTAAACAGAGGATAAATTTGTATCCATAATGACTAGTGTAGGAGGTTTTTCTGTCTCTCCTCTGACCTACATAGATAATGGATTCACTTCAGAGTTGTAACTGAACAGATGATGGAGTGCCACATTATCCCAAAATATATTCAAATACAATATGACAAACAATTATCATCAAATGTTATTCTCTCAATTAGCAAAGATAGGCCAAGTACAAATAGTTGTTACAGAATACCTACCTATTGATTGTCTGACTTCTTACAGGGCTGTACATTTGCTGTGGGACTTCATCAGTATATTAAAATGAATTAGAAAAGTACTCAGCCCTGTAGGTATTCTCTGAGTGAAAAGAAATCTTGAATTCTACTTGTTTTTGATGTCATGATATTTTTGCACCTTTTAATATCCTATGCTAAATGTTGCTGCAATTATAAACCACCTGTTCACCGGTGTAGTTATTGCATGCTGTTGTGCTGCTAGCCATTTTGTAAAGGAAGAAGACAATCTTTGTTAAAATTCATAAGAAACCATTGTGTTCATTTCAAAGTGAATAGCAGATGATAAAAGGATAGATTAGTGTATTTTTCCTATAAGTTTTAGCCTTAATGTACATGAATTGCCCAGCCCATTGGCACAAACTTTAAAATAAAGCATTGAGCCCTCATTCAATTCAACTTTAGGTCACTATGTGTGGCAACATTGAAACACATTTTAAAAGAATGTTGAAAAAACCACCCTTGACCCCTCTGCCCTTGAAAACTACTGCCCAAACCCCAACCTCCCTTTCTTCTCCAAGTCACCTCCCACACTGCTGTGTTTAAATCCCTCTAATCGAACATACGAGTTAGGAGCAGGAGTAGGCCACTCGGCCCCATGAGCCTGCTCCTTCATTCAATAGATCATGGCTGATCTGATTGTAACCTCAACCCTCCATTCCTAATCAGGTTTCTGCCCCTGCCAAAGCACAAAAACAGCCCTTCTCAGTCACAAATAGGATCGTATATGACTATAAGCATGGTGAACTATTCCTCCTCATCCTTCTCAACTTGTCTACAGCCTTTTGACACAATTGGCCACACAATCCTTCTCTGTTGTCTAGCTGTATGTGACAGCCCTCACCTGGTTCCATTCCTTCCTGTTCCAGTCATAGCCAAAGAATTTCCAGTACTTATTGCTGTTCCCTGTCTTATTCACTGATCACCCCAGTGTTCACGAACCTACATTGGCTACCAGCATGGCAATGAGTCAATTTTAAAATTTGCACCCTTGTCTTCAAATTCCCTCAATGTTCTTTCCCCTCCCTATCTCTGTAACCTCCTCCAGCCCTACAGCCCTCTGAGATATCTGTGTTCCTCCAGTACTGGCCTCTTGCACATCCTGCATTTCCATTGTTCCACTATTGGAAGCAGTGTCTTTGGTTGACCGGGCCCTAATCTTTGGAATTCCCTTCCTAAACCTATCCACTCTGTACCTTTCTCTTCCTTTAAAATACTCAGTAAAACCTACCTCTTTGACCAAGCTTTTGGTCACCTGTCCAAATATCTCTTTATGTAACTTGTCAAATTTTGCCCGATAATGTTCACATGAAGTGCCTTGGGATATTAAAGACAATTTACAAATACAAGTTATTTTTGTTATGATGTTGCTAGATGTGGCAGCCAAAACGATTGATCCTTCCCTGAAATAAATGAATGGGAAGCTGTTTAGTCCAAAGATAAAGGGCATTTCCTATGTTTATGGTGATAGATAATTAAGCTTTCATGTTATCATTTGATTTGTTTTGAAGGTGATTGTGTTTTGGGATTGATGGGACATATCAGTTTGTCTCAGTTGATCAACCACAACAACTTGCATTATACAGCACCTTTAAAACAATAAAACTTCCCACAGCACCTCACAGGAGCATTATCAAAAAATGATTAAACTCACAGCTTTCTGATTCAGAAGTGAGTGCAAAGACCATGAGCACACAATCTAAGCTAACAATTTGATGTAATACTGAGGGAGTGTGGTAATGTTGGAGTTGCCATCTTGCAGATGAGATAATAAAAGCACCATCTGCTTGCTCGGGTTGAATGAAAAGATCCAGGGCACTGTTTGAAGAAGCATGAGGGAGTTTTGGTCAACATTTATCAATCAATGAACACCAAAAACAGATTAAATTGATCTCACCCTCCTGTCTGCACATCCACTCCATATTCCCCTACAAAACAGTGATCAAAATAATTGATAGCATGTGAAATGCTTCGGAACATTCCAAGGGCATTAAAGGTACAATGTAAATGCATGTTTTCTTTCTTTTGATGCTGAGACTCATTGTCTGTTTAGTGGCTGGAAATGCTGTCCAGGCACCATTCAAAGGGCAGAGAGTGTGTCCTGGCCAATATGTATTCCTCAATCAACATCAAAACTGGGCACTCTCATTTGCTATCTGTGCATCTATTTGTGTGCATATGGCTAATTGGTCAATGAGGCTTTATATGAATGTAAGTCAGTTCCCTCCAGGGTTTAACTTGAATTTTGGAATTATTTGAGGAAGGTAGGAATTTTCTTCCAATTAA
Source organism: Carcharodon carcharias (assembly GCF_017639515.1). Lineage (NCBI taxonomy): Eukaryota > Metazoa > Chordata > Chondrichthyes > Lamniformes > Lamnidae > Carcharodon > Carcharodon carcharias. The sequence continues at coordinate 104,387,419 of NC_054468.1, forward strand.
ATCTGAAATGAGGCCTTTTGAATGTTTGTAAGATTCATTATATTGTTTTCTTTGAATAAGCACAGTAGTGATGTTGGACGTTTTTAACAAATCAGATCAGCCATGATCTTATTGAATGGCGGAACAGGTTTGAGGGGCCGAATGGCTCCCAATTCGTATGTTGGACTCACCACCTGTCTCTGAGCACGATGTCAATTATTTATTTTCTTCACCCCAAAGGCAAATGTCGATGAGCCCATCGAAGAGCTGATTCGTCAGATAGCAGATGGAGAGTTGCTGATGCCGGAAAATACAAAGACATCTTTGGAACAGCAATTTGGGAAGGACGGTTACCAGAAGTTGATAGAAAGAAGCCTGCTGAACTACCTGAGTTACAACCGTTACCACCTCCCTATGTTTTCATGGCCCGGTATTGTTTAGCTGTCAACAAGTGGAAGACGATGTACTTTTGCACTCACATTCATTTGTTTTAATATCTGCTAAGCCAGAACATTTATTTAGCTGATTACTAATGATGTCCAATCCATGTAGACTTGCCGTTGCTGCAGTTGTCCAGTAGGTGGCGCACTCTCATAGGCTGATGGGGAAGTCAAGTTTCCTCTCTGTTTCCTTTAAAATATTTTTAGTGGAGCTTTTTCTAAAACGTATGCAATAAAGAAAATAATGCTTTTTTTTTCTCTCCCAAATGCCAAAGCTTTTGTCATTGTGTAGCGTTTGCCCCAAGCATCAGTATTCAGTGTCATTCCGGTCGGAAGGTTGCAACATTCCAAAATGAAAACGAGCCCAAAATAAACCCGGGAAATTAGGAATAAAAACAGAAAATGCTGGAAAAACTTAGCAGGTCTGACAGCATCTGTGGAGAGCGAGAGAGAGAGAGACTGAGTTAACGTTTCGAGTTCGTATGACTTCTTCTGAGCTAACAGGAAATTAGGACCCTGCTCTTTGGCGAAATTAGACCTCACCCCAGCCAAGCAGAAATTTACCCCTAAAATTGAACGAGAGGGTATGGGCCATTTGGAAAGTTAATCCTGTAAAGTCTACTTCAGAAGAGATTAGATTACTGCTGGTGAGTGAAGCTATTACAAGGAATAAAGTGCATAAAAGTCACTGAACAATTTCCACAGTTCATTCTGAACCTGATCCGTTTTGCAATGTCATCTTTCTCACGTTAAGCACCGGTTTAACAGCCGATTACCTTTGATTAAAAAACTAGTACATATATAAATGCTATGTGAAAAATAAATACCCGGGGGCAGTTATTATTTACGAATCCGTGCCTTCATTTCCCACTGACCGTTGACTGCAACGCCAGTGGGTGAAAGATAATGAGTCTGACATGTTTCCCATCTTTGCAATGTCGAGTGACTGGTCGGATCACAGTTTCACCAAAAGAGGGTTCGAACAATAATGCTGCACAGAAAATGAATCGACCCCCAGGTCTGAATCAGATTTATTTCTTTAAGCTGAAACGGAGATGGAGAACAAGTGGTAGTTTATTAAGAGGTCGGGTGGGGGGGGAGGTATCCGGAACATTTCAAATCCCCAGTATGACCGTTTAGTTTCCAAATTCTCTGCCTTTTCAGTTACTTTTACACCGGGGGGAGGGGGGTGGTGCCGCTGCCCTTTCGGTGGGTCCATGCCATTACCTCCCATAATATAACAGTTTGGTGCTCATTCCTGTCGCCTGACCCCACGGACAGGACTCCGGACGCCCTTGGGTTCAACTCTGACATAATGTCCGGATATTATTCAGGCCAAATAAATAAAATATTCCCAACAAAATAAAGTTTCTCTTTTCAAGTATGAGCAGCGTGAGGTATATTTGTACGTGTATTAAACCAATACCGTTACTTTATATTTATATATATATTATAAACACACCGGCAATGACACATGACACGAGTGAAGGCAATTGTTCAGGTGATGAATGTGAAAAGGTCTCCGGCAGATGTAAACCTTCCTGCTCGAATCGGTGTGTGGCCCTGTCGTTGGGCTGTGTGCACACGGCTTGTTCTGATAAGGCAAGTCCGGGTGTGTACTTTAGCAAGGAGCCTTAAGCCACATAGCAACCTGCAGCTGTATGTTAATGAGCCCGTGTGTGTGCAATGGAGCCGCCTCACACACCAAGCAGGACATTTAGCACAAGACTCTGGCCAATAATACCCCTGCAGAAGATCGCAATCCCCATCATTGGGGGGAGGGGGGAGGAATCCTCTTCCAGTCGAGAGAACGCGGGTATATTTTGGAGAGATACAGTTTAGTGGAGGGTTGTACAGTTTGGGTTCGGTGTTGTTCAAATTCACGGAGTGAAGCAGATCAACAAGTATTCAAATCATAATCCTGGATATCGAGAATGGAAATGAACTCTAATTCGAAGCTTTATTTGAAAACGGGAGTGGGAATTTAAAAGTATAAGTTGCATAGAAAGGTATAATTATAACCGCCAGACCAGGGTATCTCATATGATTTAAATTTCAAAAATCTACCATCTTAGAACTGACAGGATTTTAACTGGTTCCCAACCTTTTGTACCTGATATGAACATCGGCCCACACAGAAGACAGCATTTTGTAATGTGCAAGGGGGAGATAATTCAAAACCAAGTTTGAAATTGCAAGGGGCCCACACCAGATCCAGAGAATTTAATATTTAATTTAATATTTTAATCAACTATCCCTGAACTCTCAGAAGGGAACATTTTGTACCTTGTCACAAGGTAAAACAGGAGAGGTGGTTTTCTGGACCAAACATTGCTACATTATAACTGAGAAGATGTAATGAGTTCGAATTTTAAAGTCAGCTTTTAAAAAAAATATAAAAACGCAATCTTGGCGTTTCCCCGTGTTTCCACCTCACACGGGAGCGAAGTTCCAGTGAAATTGTCCTTAACGTTTATAAAATGCCATTCGAAGTGTCAAATCCCAAAGGACATTGAAACCGCGGAGAAACTGGAATAAGAGTCAACAAAAAGAGGCTTGCTTTACTCAGCACTACTTTTAAAACAGAAATACTTAAAAAATACTGTATCACCCCCTAACCCCCACAACAACCCCACTCCCCAATCAAATGAAATTCAGCATTGAGGTTTTGAAGTGTCAACATCTGAAATTGAACGACAGGAGTGATATTTCATCCACAGCTACATCCATCTCATCTTTGTTAAACTTACGGGGAGGGCGGGAACCCTGATTCACTTTCAAAAACAATGTAAGCGGTTCCCTAACAAAAACAGAAAATGCTGGAAGAAAAAAAAACTCAGCAGGTCTAACAGCCTCTGTGGAGAACAGTTAAGGTTCCGAGTCCGTATCACTGAGCGGCTCCCTGTTCAGAGTGGGCATGGAGTGGGCAATGTGCCTTACGGTCCCTGCAAACTAATGTCTCTCTTCCACCCCCCACCCACCCAGCCACCCAGTATAAATCCCTGCAAGATTCGGATTTGCTGCGTAATTATCTTAATTTGCCCAGCAGCTTTATGCTAATATCTTGCACAATAGGCCAGTCCTTCGCGTGCCTATCGCGTGCTCTTCAATCTCCTGGTCAAAAGGGAAGATAAAAGCAATTCGTGTAAACAGAGTCGGGCCAGCCAAAACAACCCGGAGACACACACACACACACACACTCACTCACTCAATTATTTAGCACAACAAAAGCGACACATCTCCACATATTTTATGTATCGTTCCATCCCACCCCCCGCCCCAACCTCTATTCTCTTTCTCTGGCATGATCGCTCGCTGAGTGGAGGGTTATTAAATGTGTTTTATTTGCTAAACAAAATAAGCGCCATTGTAAGCAGAGGTTAACGATTTTATATTGATTTCTCTCTCTCTCTCTGAAGTGTACAGGACGCCGGTTCAGGATGCTGATAGAAATGAAATGCTCTCAGATTTAAAGTACAATCACTGGTGCGAACCCGGGGCCGGACAACTGAGAGAACGAGGTTGAGGCGAACAGATCGCGAAACTTGTCTCCTTTTCTCAGGGAATCGAAAGAGGCGCCAATTTCCACCACCCTCGCCCGCCCTTGGGCAGGGTTAGGTGGTTCATCCCGCGGTTAAATGAGAATGGGTTCATCCCGCGTCCGTAATGAGTGTTTTGAGACAAATAATGGGAAATAAAATCTCATGAAGCCTTAATATGTGGCGGTCCCCCATCCCCAACTGCACTCAGCAGAGTTAAACATTCACCTTCTGAGAGAGATGCACAACACCCGGAAAGCTGGCCATTTTCTCCATGCTATTACTGATACAGGGGTGAGTTTGGCCCTTAAACAGCTGATGGATTTGAAGGTGACTTCCTTTTCCGACGCAAAGCGAGGTCCCTGTCTTCATTACTGGGACTCGTGCTGAAATGGGCCGGGGTTAATTTCATTCACAAAGCCCGGGGCACGGCTGTGGAAAGAAGCTGTTTGTGTGTCTGTGTGAGAGTCTGCGTTTGTGTGTTTATGTGTGTATGTGTCTGTGTGTGTGTATTTGTGTTTGTGTGTGTATTTGTTTGTGTTTGTGTGTGTGTGTGTATTTGTGTTTGTGTGTGTTTGTGTTTGTGTGTGTGTATTTGTGTTTGTGTGTGTTTGTGTATTTGTGTGTGTGTTTGCATGTGTTTGTATATTTGTGTGTGTTTGTGTATTTGTGTGTGTGTTTATGTGTGTATTTGTTTTTGTATTTGTGTGTTTTTTGTGTGTGTATTTTCTGTGCGTGTATTTGTGTGTATTTTGTGTGTGTGTATTTGTGTGTGTGTATTTGTGTTTGTGTGTGTGTTTTTGTGTGTGTCTGTGTATTTGTGTGTTTGTGTATTTGTGTGTGTTTGTGTATTTGTGTGTGTGTATTTGTGTTTGTGTGTGTGTGTTTGTGTATTTGTGTGTGTTTATGTGTGTGTATTTGTTTGTGTATTTGTGTGTTTTTGTGTGTGTGTATTTTCTGTGTGTTTGTGTATTTGTGTGTGTATTTGTGTTTGTGTGTTTTTGTCTTTGTATTTGTGTGTTTGTGTATTTGTGTGTGTGTTTGTGTATTTGTGTGTCTGTGTATTTGTGTTTGTGTGTGTTTTTGTGGGTGTCTGTGTATTTGTGTGTGTGTATTTGTGTATGTGTTTTGTGTGTTTGTGTATTTGTGTGTGTATTTGTGTTTGTGTGTGTTTTTGTGTGTCTGTGTATTTGTGTGTGTTTTTGTGTGTCTGTGTATTTGTGTGTGTGTATTTGTATTTGTGTTTGTGTGTGTATTTGTGTGTGTGTATTTGTGTATGTGTTGCTTCGCAGACAACCTAGTTCTTTCTGTCTGCCGAAGTGTGTGCCGTTGCCCGGGGTTGCTGATGGTGATGGACGGGTCCAGTCGGCAGAGCTCCGGCCCCCACTGGAGCCTTACAAAGAGCCGACGCGTGTCGAGGCCGAGAGAGGAGGGGCCGGGCGTGTGGCAGCTTCCAAGGGGCGAACACACACGTACAAACCGACCAACCCATACCCAAAGACAAGCCACATCTACTCGGCCTCTACCCTCCCCCGGCAGCACAGAAATAATATTTACCTGATTATTTAAATCTGAGTGGGGGGGGGGGGGCATACACTCTCAAAGCAATAATTATACTGAAAAAAACAATCATTCGGAATGATGACCGAAATTTAACCCAGGTTCTTGATTCAAGTTGAAATGTTTTCAACAAGGACACGGCAGATAGAAGGTTGGGATCTTCGATGCATGTTTAAAGTTGTAGGACTCTTCAATTGCCTTTCCAGCGATCGGGTCTCCTACCCCACCCCACCCCACACACACTGTGCGCTTCAGATTCTCCCCTAATCTGCGAATCAGGAGGATTGCCCGAGTCCCAGCTTCATTGCTTGAAAACAAATGTGTCAACAGGGAAGCTGCGGGCAGAGGTGAGGGTTTAGAAAGAACTCGCCTGACAGGACTGAGGTGGCTTTGAGAATAAAAAACACACATGCAGAGTGGGACGGTGCTAAAAAAGGTTCGCGACAGCACCCCTCTTAACAGTTTAAACAGGGGAGGGGGACATGTGTTGCAGGCGGATTATTGGATTCATTGTGGACCTTGTTCAACGATTATCTGAGGGGGGTAAATACATTGGGTTGAATGTTACTATGAATGACTCCCAGCAGATGTGAGATGAGCCGCTTCAGCCCTTCGGTGTTTTATCTGTGGGAAAACGGAGGGGAACGAAGTAATTTCCATTCACTCACAGTATCTGTGGTGTCTCTGTCTTTGTGTGTCTGTCGCTCTCTATGTCACTGTGTCTGTCACTGTCTGTGTGTGTGTCTCTCTCTCACTGTGTGTGTGTGTGTGGCTGTGTCGGTCTGTGTGTGCGTATCTCTAACTGTCTCTGTGTGTCTCTCTGTCTCTGTGTGTGTGGATGTGTCTGTCTCAGTCTGTCTTTGTGAGTGTCTGTGTCCGCGTCTGTCACTCCGTGTCCCTGTGTCTGTCTCTGGTGTGTGTGCCTGTCTCTGTGTCTGTGTGTGTGTGTGTGCTTGCGCCTGTCTCTCTCTATGTGTTTCTGTGTCTGTCTCTGTGTCTCTCTTTCTACGTCTCTGTCTCTTTGTCCCTGTCTCTGTGTCTGTCTCTGTGTCTCTGTGATTCAGCCCCTCCTGAGTTGGCTGGCGGTGGAGGAGAGGTAGGGGAGGGAGGGAGAGAAAGACTCGGCTTCCCAATTGGCTGAGCTCCAGTCATCCGCGCTTGTGGTTGGCTGGGGGTCCGCTCGGCCAGCGAGGCGAGGAGAATGGGAGCGGCCCGGGGCTTTAAAGGGAGCGGGGAGCGGGGGCAGGGGAGAGACAGAGGCCGAGAGCGGCAGGGGAGGGAGGGAGGAGGCTGGGGAGATGCCACTCATTCACCGAGCATCACCTCACACATAAAAGAGAAACCGGGAGCTGCAGCCTACCCGGGTGGTTGTTTATTTAGTCTCCATTGGTATCTCCTTTTTACTTTATTTATTTCTTGGATCCAAAAAAAAAGTGCCTTTTTATTGTAGGATTCCTGTTATTATTTATCATTTTAACCCCGTCCATCTCCTGCTCCCAAAGATGCCGAGAGGATTCCTGGTGAAGAGAAGCAGGAAATCTACCCCAGTTTCCTACCGCATCCGCTGTGAAGATGCTGCGGAGCCGCAGCCGGGAGCTGAGAGTTTCCCTGCCCCGAGCCCGGGGGGCGGTCAGCAGCTCGGGAGGGCGGACTTGGTGTACCCGGAGCAGCCTGTCTACAGCCCGGCGAGGCCGGTCAGCCGGGAGCACAGCCACAAGTTCCACCAGAGGAGTTTGAACCTGGGCTCGCCGGTCACCGCCGAGTCCTTCCCCAACCCGGCCGCCTTCACCGGCCTGGACCACATCCTGTTCGCCCCGGCCGAGGTCCAGCTGCCCTCGGTTTATGTGTCCTCGGGGCGGCCGGGAGGAGGCAGCAGCAGCAAACAAGGCGGCTCCGAGAGTCAGAGCGAGCGCAGGAATAATAATAATAATAACCACCACCACCATCACCACCACCACCACCACCATCACCACCACAACAACAACAACCACAACAACCACAAAGCGCCCGCGGCCAAGAAAACCAAAGCCATCAGGAAACTCAACTTCGAGGATGAAGTGACCACCTCCCCGGTGCTGGGCTTGAAGATTAAAGAGGGACCGGTGGAGCCCAAGCCCAGATCAGCCTCAGGAGGCGGGGGGAAGCCCCTGGGGGAGTTTATCTGCCAGTTGTGTAAGGAGGAATACATCGACCCCTTCTCCCTGGCCCAGCACAAGTGCTCCCGGATCGTGCGGGTGGAGTATCGCTGCCCGGAGTGTGACAAGGTCTTCAGCTGCCCGGCTAACCTGGCCTCTCACCGGCGCTGGCACAAGCCCCGGGGTCAGAGCCTGGGCACCGCCTCCGGGCTCCACAGCAGCAACAAGGGCGACGCCAGCAAGCACATGCCCGGGGAGCCGAAGGAGATACAAGGCGCCGAGAGGGACACCCCCAGCCCCGGCTCGGTCCCCTCCGAGTCGGGCTCGGAAGACGGTCTCTACGAGTGTTACCAGTGCGCCAAGAAGTTCAAACGCCAGGCTTACCTGCGGAAGCACCTGGTGAGCCACCAGGTCAGCCCGAGGGAGGAGCGCAAAGCGGCCCCCGCCGAGCCCCAAGTCTTCCCCGGCGGAGAAGCGGCCGAGAAGCAGCAGCCGCCGCCGCCCAGCCAGAGCCCCAAGCCCGGCTCCGAGTACCACCCCTGCCAACTCTGCGGGGAAAACTTCTCCAGCAAAGCCAGCCAGGAGCGCCACCTCCGCCTGCACGCCTCCGAGGTGTTCCCTTGCAAATATTGTCCGGCCACTTTCTACAGCTCCCCCGGACTCACCAGACACATCAACAAATGCCACCCATCAGAAAACAGGCAAGTGATTCTTCTCCAAATGCCAGTGCGTCCTGCCTGTTAGGGGAAGGGACAGAGAGAGAGAGGGGGTGACAAACTGTGCCTTTCTTTGCAGACCGTTGCTACATAGCCACATACAAAAAATAAACCAACTTTGTTGCTTTTTATGCTACTAACCGCCTTCCTGCAGACCCTTCATCTCACAGACTGACTTCAGTCAAAACAATAACAGATTTAATGTAGCTTTTGTGTTACGCTGGACACGAGGTTTCCAATTGCCTGTACAAAGCAAAATTAGAACATTCCTTTAGATTAGCCACAATTGCCTTGGATTTTGCTGATACGGATCCTTCAGTACGATGATGTAAATGCCTTAATTTTTCGAAGCTTTCCACGTTTTTCCTTGAATGGGTTTGTTGCATATAATTTTACTGTTTGAATATATGTACTGATTGCTAAATGAATACATTTTATAATTTATTCGTTTTATTTATTTATAAGAAAAGTTATTGTGATAATATTGTCTTCTTTGGTCACCTATTTTGCTGTTAACGTCTGTTTGGTTCAGTGAGTTATAATGTTCAGTTTTTGTATATTCCAAACCGATCCTCATTTTGTAAACATAAATGTAGATTTTTTTTGTTCATTTTAACACAATCCTTGAGTGGAGATTAAGTTTATTTAATTGTTTCCGCTCCCCTTACACCGACTCGTGTGAAGCTGACCGACTGGCTCTTAAATTAAATGCAATCTCTTTTTCTACACAACTTATTTTCTTAACTGTTAGCTTTTATATAGTGGCTCCAAATGTATGTTCCCAATTGTGTTTGTTACTGAATATTTAAATATATTAAAATACGTATAATTATCCGTGGCCTGGTGTCCATCGTTATTCTAGTTTACAAACGGGTTCTGCATTCCAGGTGTTCCCAGGCCGCTAGTGCCGGCATATTCCTGACCGGAAATGTGTTTGGTTCCTATCCACTCATTGGTCTTAATTTCTTTCCACAGAAGTACGCATTCTTTTGAGATTATGTGTATATAGTGATGCACATTAGAGTGAGCTTGAACGCAGACATGCTACAACAGATCAGGAATCAATACTGCTTGATTACTGTGAGCAGAGCAGGGGCGTGAATATCGTTTGACCCACTGAGGGAACACGTCAGACAGAAGGGAATGGGCACGGTTACTCTTTGTGGAAATCATTTCATCTCAAGAAGTCACAATCGAAAGGGGTTTCCCTAAGATGCCAGCGGCTGTTTAGGTCGCGGACTTTCACTATCACACCTCAGCCAAGGTTCAAAAAGACCTGGCAACATCTGTGGAGAGAGACACACAGGGTATCCTCTGGAGAGGAGTCACATTCGACCCCGAAATGTTAACTCTGCTTCTCTCTCCACAAATGCTGCCAGACCTGCTGAGGTTTTTCTCCCCCACCACCCCCCAAGCACTTTCTGGTACTTATTTCAGATTTCCAACATCCGCAGTTACAAAAGTTGCTCGGCAGAGGAGCGATCGAAACCGCCCAGCTGGATAGAGATTCATTTGGGGGGCCGACTGCTATCGCCACGTGGCACATTCACCAATATTAATGCGCATTTTCATTCGGATTATTTCCGATTGCAACAAAGTAATATTTCGATTGAACGTTTTGGGGGCTCAAGGGATAAGCATCATATCCTACTGTCCACAGAGAACAAGTCTGTTTAATATTCATATTTGGTTAATTGAGACAACTGGTCTATTTAAGGTTCTAGATCGATGGAGTGGTATCGGCCTGAACAGTGAAAAGAGGAAAGAGAAAAAAACCCAAAAATACCTGGAAAAACTCAGCAGGTCTGGCAGCATCTGCGGAGAGGAGTTCCTGATGCTGCCAGACCTACTGAGTTTTTCCAGGTATTTTTGTTTTTGGATTTCCAGCATCCGCAGTTTTTTGCTTTTATCAAAAGAGAAAAGAGGTTGTCTTTAGTTTAGAAATGATTACCTCAGAGTCTAAAGGAGGGAAGGCGAGAGGAAGAATCGGTTTTGTGGCTTCCCAGAGAACATTAGAAATTCGGTGCTTTCATTTTTGAGAACACCCCCCTTTATAAAGTAGAAGTGAGACTTCCTTAAAAGTATCGATTCAAATCAAATAGAAATTTGTCCCCACGTTCGCAGGACTCACTCTAAACACTTGTTTATAATCTTGTCTTTATAAAAGAGCAAAACAAGTAGTTTAAAAATAGCTGATTTTTAAACAGCCCCAGAACCGAGGCAATTGTTGATTTATGAATAGTCCAGCTATCCACCTGTGATTTCAGTTGCCTTTAGATTTCAGTGATTTGTATAATATGTGAAAAAAGACTAGGCCGGTGTTCACAGCGTCTCCTGAGAGTGTCGATGACTAAAAGTATTTTCTCCCTGGCACCTGGAAATAACAGGGTAGACATGCTTCTAACACCTGCCAACCCCGAGAGGTTTTTACTGAACAAGTCAGCTTATTTACTTAAAAAAAAACATTTTGTATGAAATTTAACTTCTTAAGAGTTTCTTAAATTTGATTTCAAAATTTATCACGAAAGCTATGATGACCAGTAAAAGCCAAAAGGTGATGAAGAATTTTAACATCTTTCGGTCTTTACTGAAAGCTGTGACTCCATCATTAAGGGTATTTAGGGATGTTTCACATGGTCCATGAGCACTTTGCATCTGCTCGATCAGGCTGAACAATTCCTCTGAACTGATGTCCCCATGACGACATCACCAGTGCCCAATCTATTTACTCTAATGCTTCACAGGTCTGGCGCATGAGCATATGCCAGCCTTGCACTGACCTTACTGGATTCATAATCCAATTGTTTTGGCTTATGTCCCTTAAAGGGATGATTTCCATAACCTCAGTCTGGGCCATTCCTCCCATCTGCTGATGGTCCATTTCTACTGGGGGGAGGGGAGGGGAGGTCATTCGGAGCGAGCTCAAACCGCGCATTTCTGACCCTGGGTTCCAGGTACTTCTAGGTTTGATAACCTTTCAAAAGGTTTTAGTAACCTTGATGTGGAAAATTTTGAAGACTTGTGGACTTCTTTCCAGATGTTTATACATCTGCCGACGGTCAAGCGGTCCGAGGCCACGTGTAAAGAAAACTTTAACACATGGGAACAAAGCAGAATTAAAATGCAATTTGTTTTTTTTTGAACCGAGTCAGCAAGTTGTTTTGCGAAGGGGCACATCAATGATGGTCACTGCTCCGGCGGGTTATTACAAGATCGGAAAGTAGTGTCAGTAATTCACTCATATTTAATGATCATGATTTGAGTCAACTAAGTGGTTGTTTGGCTTCGGATCTAACAACCTCACCAGAGTTAAACAGTTAGTTTAACTCAGTTTCACGAACGATCATTTAAATATTGCAGACCGTAAACATACTGCAATGGGGAGAATAGGGTGCAACAAATCGGTTTTTCTGAGGGTAAGGTTAAGGAATATTGGAGGAAGGTTTCCTCTGTGCTGGTGCTATGATAAGGAAAACCCTTTTTAAAAACAAAATGCACATTTTTTCCAGTTAAATAGTGAACACGCTCTAAAGGAAGGAGGTGGTCTGTTGGTTTGAAACTGCAATCCGAGAATATTACCCCACTATGTTCACCAGAGTCCTAGTGACGAGGTCAGATCCCCCTGATGTTAAGATAGCACAGAGCCTGTCACTGCACCTGGCCGCTGCTCAGTGCACGAAGAAAGATTCCCACTCGTCTTCACTGGGGATAGTGTTTAACAAATTGTGAATTTAAAGCAATACTAAGGCAGCGTTCTCCATTAAATGTAGGCGGAAGCTAAAGAAAATAGTTAAAATATTTTCCCTTTCATATCGTTCTCCACCACCCCCAAGATTAATTTTCGTAATTGTCATAATTTAGGACTTTGAACCATTTCCCTCTGATTTACGTCCTGGGTTCTTTCCCTACGACCCTAGCTCGGGAGAAGCTGCATCCTCATTGAAAACAACTCATGGATGCTGCAGAGCTCATAAAATCTGACTCCACAGGTTCTGCTGCAAGTATTATTTCCGTTCAACAGGTGGGCGCTTCCAGTGTGTGGTGTAATACTCGAGTTTTAACCATCTCCCACTATCCTGCATTTAAGGGTTCCGGAAAGAGATTGGAAATTACAGAACATAACTCCGTGTGTAGCCGGAGTATCTTAGACTCGAGTCAGAACACTGTGTAAAAGTGGAACATCTCCCAGTGTTCGATGAACCAGGAGCGAGAAGCAGACAGCTGCAGCAACGAATGAGACGGATTTGAGCCTTTCAATAAATAACATTGACCCAAGGGGAAAAATCAGGTGGAAATACTGATTCACACAGCCTCTCTCGAGTCTCCTCGTTTGCCTGGTCAATTGCCCCTCATTTCGCTACTTATGAGGCTAATTTAGGTGGTTAGCTATTAACCTCCCCGATTTGATTTAATCAGCTCATCATTTTTAAGTTTATTTTACAAAAAAATACGATATTAACATATTCATGGCAACCAAGTCCACTGTGACTATCCCCAGACAATCCTTTTTTCTTGACGTTTTATTAACGGAAATCAAGTTAAACTCAGTTTCAATCACAAGATTGAAATCACCAAAGATCTATTCATTTTTAAATCGATCACTTGCTGGTTTGGAAGTTTTACTCTTGGGGAATAAGTGCCTCTTTCCCAATGATCAGTCAAACACGCTTTAAAAATAAGCGGCGGTCGGAAAATAATGAGTAAAAGAGATGCGAGCGGCGGTAAAATTTAATTATATCCACATCTGTTGCATTCACTTCCTTTGTCACACATTTAACGATACCCTTAGTATATTTTGTCATTATTCTGAACATGGTATTCAATAGGTTGGGGAAGGCACTTGATCTCGATTTTGATGTGTCAAAAAATTCTGCTTACGATTTTCACTTCATCTACAGATTTCGCATTCTGTCTCAATGGGACCGCTTTCTCTCTCCTTATACCAAATATTCTTTTTTTGGAATGAGATGGGGGTAGTTCCATGTTATGAAGCAGGGTCACAGAATTGCATTGCTGTTGAGCGGGCGAGACTAAAGTCTCCAGCCAGGCGGGATTACAAAATCCATAATATCACATCCGAACAATACTTTCCAACACACGGTGCATTGATAATGTATATTTTTTAAAGGTGGGTGGGAGAGAAAGGGCTGGCAACGTAATGCAATAAATTGGTTCCCATCCCCAAATATTCTGCATTCAGAATCAGCCGAACTTTCCCTTCTTCCAGTTGAAATGGCAGATTGGTTGACTAGGAGCTGGAGAGCCAATATGTTTAGTGTGATCTTAAACATCTCAGGGCGGTTTCCAACCTGGTTCACATAATGAAGTAAGTTTTGTTTGGTTCCAGCGCCGACCATGGTAGATTTCCGCAGCTAGGAATATTAGTCAGCGTGTTAAATTATACAGATAAGCGTTCTTCGCTGGGCTAGCTGGCACCTTGAGTATTACATTCAGTTTTCATCACCTAGACAACAAGAAATATATTCACATTTAGACACAGGTGGTGCTGGAGGGCTGGAGAATTGCGAATGTTACACCCTTGTTCAAAAAGGGTACAAGGATAAAGCCGGCAACTACAGACCAGTCAGTCTGACTTCAGCCTTAGGGAAACTTCTAGAAATTATAGTTCGGGACAAAATCAATAGTCACTTAGACAGGTGCGGGATAATGAAAGAAAGACAGCATGGGTTCATTAACGGAAAATCATGTTTCATTTGAGGTAACAGAGAAGTTTGATAAGGGCAATGCTGTTGATATGGTCTATATGCATTTTCAAAAGGCATTTGATACAGTGCCACACAACAGACTTGTGAGCAAAATTCTAGCTCATGGAATAAAAGGAAAAGTCAGCACTTGGATAAGAAATCGGCTGAGTGACAGGAAACAGAGAGTAGTGATAAATGGTTGTTTTTCAGATTGGAGGAAGGTTTGTATTGGAGTTCCCCAGGGGTCAGTGTTGGGGCCCTTGCTCTTCCTGATACATATTAATGACCCAGACTGTGGCGTACAGAGCATGATTTCAAAATTTATAGATGATACAACAACTGGAAACATTGTCAACTGTGATGAGGATAGTCTTAAACTTCGAAAGGATTGAGCAGACAAATGGCAGATGAAGCTCAATGCAGAGAAATGTGAGGTGATTCATTTTGGCAGGAAGAATGTGGAGACAGAGCATAAAATAAAGGGAGGAGCTCTAAGGAGGTGCAGGAACAAAGGGACCTTGGTGTAAATGTACTTAAGTCATTGAAGATGGCAAGGCATGTTGTGAATCTTAATAAAGTTAATAAAGCATGGTATCCTAGGCTTTATTAATAGGGGCATTTAGTGCAAGAGTAAGGAAGTCATGTTGAACTTGTATAAGACACTAGTTAGGCCTCATCTGGAGTACTGTGTCCAGTTCTGGGTGCTATGCTTGAGGAAGGATGTGAAGGTATTGGAGAGAGTACAAAGGAGATTCACAAGAATGATTCCTGGGATAAAGATCTGTAGCTATGAGGATAGATTGGAGAGGTTGGGATTGTTTTCCTTGGAGAAAAGAAGGCTGAGAGGAGACTTGATAGGGGTGTTCAAAATCCTGAGGGGTATGGACAGGGTAAATAATGAGCAACTGTTCCCACTCAAGAGAACATCAAGAACTAGAGGGCAAAGATTCAAAATAACTGGTAAAAGGAATAAATGTGATGTCAGGGAATTTTTTTCACCCAGAGGGGTGGTTGGAGTCTGGAACGAACCTCCTGAAAGGGTGGTGGAGGCAGGTTCGACTGAGGTATTCAAAAGGGAATTGGATCGCTATCTGAAAAGAGAGAATGTGTAAGGTTATGGGGAGAAGGCAGAGGAGTGGGATTAGGTAGATTGCTCTTTCAGAGAGCCAGTGCAGACTCGATGAGCCAAATGGCCTCCTTCTTCACTGTAAAGATACTGTGATGCTGTGATAACTTCATCCTTTGTTGCGGATTTTTCCCCTGGAAGACTATCACCAGTGCCTCTGAAATTTCCACTCTCACCTTCCTCAATATCCTCAGATGCATCTCATCCGGTTCTGGTACCTTATCAATTTTAAGGAAAGATAGCCTAATACCACCTCCTTCTCAACTGTAAATTCCTCGAGTGTACCAGTTACACCTCTCACCTCAGCCTGGGTAGCATCCTCTTCCTTTATAAAGACAGATGCAAAGTGTTCATTTAATACCTCTGCTACTTCTCCTGCCTCCACATGCAAGTCTCCTCTTTTATCCCTAATTGGCCCTACCCTTTCTTTTAATGCCCTGTCATTACTTATATGCTTATAGAAGACCTTGGGATTCCCTTTTATGTTAGCTGCCAACCTCTTCATGCTCTCTCTCCTTGCTTTTCTGATTAGTTTTTTCACCTCCCCTCTGGTCCTTCTATATTCAACCTGATTCTCCATTGGATTTTCGACTCTTTACCTGCCTTATGTGTACTTCTTCATCTCTCTTTCTCTTGTCATCCAGGGTGTTCCTAGTTTATTTGTCCGACCTTTTCCCTTCAAGGGAATATACCTGGACATTGCCTAGAAATACTATCTTTGAAGATGGCCCATTGTTCAGTCACCATCTTTTCCACCAACATTTGATTCCAACTCACATGACTGAAATGTGTTCTCATTCAATCAAAGTTGGCTTTGCCCCAATTAATTATCCCTGCTCTAGATTGCTCCTGTCCTTCTCCATGGCCAACCTAAACCTTATGATACAATGGTTACTGTCCCCCAAATGCTCTCCCCACTGTTATTTGATCCACTTGGGTCAACTCATTTCCCAGAACCAGCTCCAACAGCCTCTGCCCTCTCGTTGGGCTGGAAACATACGGCTGCAGAAAATGATCTTGAACACGTTCCAGAAACTCGCACCCCTCTTGTCCTGTTGCACTCTTATCCCAGTCCATACTTGGATAATTGAAGATCCCCCATTATAATTGTTCTATAATTCTTGCACCTCTCTGTAACTTCTTTGCAAATTTGTTTCTCTACATCCCTTCTGCTAGTTGGTGGCCCACATACTACACCAATCAATGTTATTGCACCTTTTTCATTCCTTACCTCTAGCCAGAGAGAATCTGTCCTTGATCCCTCTGGAACATCCTCTCACTCCAGTACTGTAATGCCATCTTTAATCAATACTGCCACTACTGACACAGCCCCCCCGCCACCTTCCTTCCCCCCCCCCCCCCCCACCCCACACACACACACCCTCCCAGCCCCCTTTTCTTCCTTTCCTGTCTCTCCTAAATATCTTATATCCAGGAATATTTAACGCCCAGTCCTGCCTTTCTTTGAGCCAGGTCTCTGTTGTAGCAATAATACCATAAGTCTATTTGTCAATCTGTGCCTGCAGTTTACCAATCTTATTAACCACACCCTGTGCATTCACATACATGCACATTAATCCTGATTTATGAGCAGAACCATAGATATAAAGTGACCAAATAAACTAAATTCGACTTTTATTAGATGTTCCTTGATTTTTACCACTGTTGGGTGGTCAGAAAAAAAAAATCCAATTTCTTAATGAAAACTGCCTTGGTCATGAGCAGCATTGAAAGAATTACAGCTCATCATGCTTGAAATGAGGCAACTGGGACACGGGATAGTGACACACAAAATCTTAAAAAGTATAGCAAGAATAAATCTGGGCACTCTTTCACAGTAAATCAAGAGAAAATGGGGAATAGGTTAAAACCAGCAAATTAAAAAGTCAGTCAGAACTTGTTCATTTACAAAGTGGTCAACAATTAGAACAGGTCAGGCAGTGGCAAACTGAGGATACACTTGCAATCTGTACAAATCAATTTCAGCCTCAAACCAAAACTAAAATAGCAGTGTAGACCTGCACTCAGGGCCCAATGTGACAGCATGTGAAGCAAAGTGAGACTCCCTGGAGGGGTTAGTCTCACATTGGACTTGCACGTCATGCTTTGTCAAGTTGAAGCAATGTGCTGTCAAAACTGCTTTACACCACACTGGGTTGACACTCCTTTGGTCTCTCTGGGCAATTTGTAAACCTACCTTACCTTAATGTAATTGCAGAGAGAGAGTAGATATTCTCCAGTTCCCACATTGTATTTTTAAATTTCCAAATCTTGGGAGCTCATGCACGGTTAAAAAGCAGAGGGGAAGCAGGCAATGTAAACAGAGCTGACTCAAACCTCGAACCATGGCTACCTATTTCAAAGCAGGAGCTGCAGTATAAGTATTCTTAGGTCCGTTCGAGACCCAGTGAAATGATGAATGTGAGAGAAGTTAGCCAAAAGGCCTCCCTCATCTATATTTATCTTGTGTTATTTTTCCAGAAACATTCCCAATTTAACTTGCATTTCTGCATACATAGATGGAAGACTGTTGCAAACACAGATATGGGCAAGGGGACAAATTCACTCTGCCCACTCATCGCTCTGCTCAGGGATTTTGTAATGCTATTTCAAATTGCAACTTTGAAAATGCCTGACAAGGACCATCAGAGAATTTCAGTCATCAAGTCTTTTGTTCTTTGTCAACATGATACTACAGTGGGCCTTGGCTTAGCAATCAGCCAGAAATGTCAGTATGGTCTCAATTGTAAGTGGACAGCAAAACAAGAGAGACAGAGTTAGTGTTGGGGTCGGGTGGGGTGGAGTGAGGGAACAAATAACAGTTTACATTTCATAGGAAATAAAATTGTAGCCTAAAAAGCTGAAAACACAAGAGTCAAAAATAGAAAATAAAATACAACATAATAGATGGGGAGGAGGGGAAATGATGGCCTTGTGGTAATCCCACTGGACTAGTAATCCAGAAGCCTGTGCTAAAACTCTGGGGACAAAGGTTCAAATCTCACCATGGCAGCTAGTGGAATTTAAATTCAATTAATAAATAGAATTGAAAGCAAATAACAGTAACCATGAAACTATCATCGATTGACGTAAAAACCCATCAGGTTCACTAATGCCCTTTAGGGAAGGAAATCTGTTATCCTTACCTGGCCTGGCCTACATGTGACTTCAGACCCATCACAATGTGGTTGACTCTTAACTGCTCTCAAGGGCAATTAGGGATGGGTAACAAATGCTGGCCTTGCCAGCGACACCCACATCCCATGAACAAATAAAAAGTATAAAACAAGAGAAAAAACAAAGACAAAAGAGGTAGAATATTATTTATAGCCAACCTATTTCCTTTGTAATGGTTTAAATATTTAAGTATGTGCGGTGTCATAAGAGTTTAACCTTAATTATCCCTTTTCTTATGAAATTCTCACTTCTGTGTTTATATAGGGAAATACATAAGAAAAACACTAAAAACAGAATAAACTTTGATGTCAACAGGAAAAATCTAATTGAGATTTGGAAACACCGTCAAAATTCTTGATGTGTAATAGATCCCCCTGTGGCATTACTTATGGGTACCCTGGGGCTGTGGTGTGAATGCTGATCAGTTCCTTTTGGGCTCAATCACAGCAGGATACCTTCACAGCAGCACTTAAAATGAAAATAATTGTTTCTCATATTTTCATGATGTTATTGGAGGTTGGTAGGTACGACACACTGCCAGTGTCAACCTGGTCCAGGATCTGGTTAGGATACACATTTGATATGACTGTCCAAGTTTGAGAGACTGCCTCAAAAGGAGTAATTGGCTGCTTTCTGTTGATTGCTTTC
The DNA here is from genome assembly GCF_017639515.1 of Carcharodon carcharias. Lineage (NCBI taxonomy): Eukaryota > Metazoa > Chordata > Chondrichthyes > Lamniformes > Lamnidae > Carcharodon > Carcharodon carcharias. Next base: position 104,406,444 of record NC_054468.1, read on the forward strand.
CGATTGCTCTAGCATTACCCAAATGGGAATGCTAGATTCACAAGTTTCTTATAATGCAGATAAGCCAGATTTTGACTTGCTTCAGAGAGCTCAATGTTCACTGAATGCAGAACTGAACCTATTAACACTAAGGGTGCGCCTGCTAGTGCTTAGATTTCTTCATTATTTAAAAAAGACACAGGACTCTGCTGATGCTCCACATTGAAGGGCCACAGAATGGCTTGGTATGCACAGGGTTCTCATACAGTGAAGTCCTTCATTTTAGCCACACCATCAGAGAAAAGTCACAGGGGGCAGGTCAGGTAGCCCCTGTTAAATTTTAAATTAAATACAAAAATAAATTACATTTAGTGTCGTGCTAAACAAAGTAATGAAAATATTATTCCTATATCTTTTTGCAAGCTGGTCATAACTCAATTATAGAAAATAAACATCATCAAATGATTAATTGCTACCTTCTCTCAGGGCCGATAAAGTCCACTCATTTCCTGGCTATATTTGAATAACTCCCCAAATTGTGACCAGATAGCATAGCTTACCCCATTAGAATTTACATCCTTTCAACACATTAATATGTTCTCTGGTCACTTGGAGCCAATTTCCACTCTTCTAAACACTACTAGTCAATCCCTTCACTGACCAAAAGGTAAAATTGAATTTCCTCTGGTTAAAATATGAGTAATTCAAATGTGAATAATTCCAAGTCACACATCATTCTGACTTGGAAATACATCATTGTTCCTTAATCATTCCTGGGTCAAAATTCCAGAGTTCCCACCTAACAGCACCATGGGTGTCTTTACATAACATGGACATCAGTGGTTCAAGAGGGAGCTCACCACCAACGTTCCCTTTAAGCTGTGTGACCGTTTAGCAATTGGGTGTGTGCTGCATTTTGGACCAGCATGCCTTGCACAAGCAGTCATTCCTTTATGATACCTGCATATGCGACCATGCAGCAATCTTAAAGAGGCCACACGGTGCAACAAATGGACTGTTTATGGCGAAGGAACATGAGTGGGAACATTGTTCACCACCACCTTCTCAGGGCCAATTAGGGATGGGCAATAAATGCTCATCTTTCCAGCAACACCACATCCCACGAACAAATAAAAATAGTTTCTACCAAGGTGTGAATTTTAGAGTGCGCTTTTTAAAAGTAAAGTTAGAATATGAATATTCTTTTCCTTAATATTCCCAAGACAATTATTTACTGTTTACTGAAATGGTAAATTACTCTCAAGTTCCCTGTATGTAGACCTGTCTCCAGGAGTTTGCAGTGGGGACCGAAGACAATGCCTTTGAATATGCCAATATTTAATTGGAGGAAATTCCTGCATGATGGATAAGTAGTCTTGTAATGTAGTGATGGTGGAGGAGTTGAGAAAAGTGATAGTGAGTTAGGGTTAGGGTCAGCATACATGTAAAGAAATAGGAGGGGCCAAGGATAGATCCTTGGGGATACCAGAGAACAGTGTGGGTTCAGGGCTAGGGCTGGGTGTAACTTGAGGAATTTTGGCCAAGTGGACTAGGGGAAGGGAGGAATGTAGCAGAGGCAGCTGATCAGATGGTCTCAATCTTAGTGACAAAGAAGCACATGAGCTCCTTTCACTTATTGCAGGTGAGAGTGGAGGAGACAGGGGTGAGGAGTTTAAGGTGATGGCTTGCAGTATAGAAAAAAAAGATAGCTGTTACCTTTGCAATCCATCATGATGTTGGATGAGTGAGCAGATGGAAGCAGAACCCGATAGTGCTTTATGTGGTCCAGCCAGATCTAGCAGTGAATGGCTAAATTGTTTTTTTGCCATATCTGTTCAAGTTTATGCCTCTTCAACTTGTGGGTCTTAAACTTCAATAGAAGATATAGACATGTAACCAGCATAAAAAGTATAATTCAGTTTGCTGCATGATGCTGAAAGAAGATATCAGCGATATTGAGGCAGGGTAACTTCATCTAAGTACATAAAATATTAAATGGCATTGAAAATAAAAGCTCAGAATGTAATTTCAAATAAAGCAAACAAGTAGCACTGCAGGACATAAATGGACCTTTTCTCTCCCATGACCTTGGTTATATTCTAATATATACTTTTAATATCAATGAATATCATCCTGCAGTCAAATGTGTAACAAAATACAAAAAACCGGCTCAGTTTCATGAATTCCCACTGTTTAAAAAGTTAACCAATCATAGCTTGAAAGTGGGCATCACATGATAAAAAGCACCACTAAAACTCACTTTCAGCAGTTCATTACTCCCACTAAACAGCTTTTAATAATTCATTCAATATTTTGATTTAAATTTTCTTCTTTAAATGTAGTGGGACTTTAGCACCATTGCATCAGCGATAATAAAAATAACATTCAAACAAAAAGCAGTTAGTTTGAAATCATAATTTTTAATGAAATCTCTCTTCATAACAATTCACATAACACAGGCATCCTGAACTTCCATCTTAAAATATTTTTGACATATTAATACAGATAAGCATTCTCAAGCCGTCTCCTTTTATAAACCATATTTTACAGATTAAGCAACAGAAAGAGAGCCTCTAAAATAAATTATTCATGTAATATCAAAGACCAACACTAGCTGATTTTATTCATATTTGATGACAAAGACTTGAAAGATAAAATTTTTGTAAACTTTTCAAGATACTCTGAACAAACATCGAAGTGTTTGTGTGCTAGTGTCCAAATAATTTCTCTTTCCAGTTATTCAGCTGTTTCTCTTAATTCACTTTGTGCTGATTTAGCAAGACAGAACAAGACAAGAGGTGCTGCTGCTGAATACAACACAGACGGAAAGGCCTCGCTCAGTTGCCATTCGCACTTTCCAATTATTGCACCGAGGCAGCAGGTAGTAGCACATTAAGTGGCTGGATTTTAAACTAATATTTTCTACACCACCTTTTATAGACACAATTTATATTTTGAATATCAAGAGACATACAGCTTGTTTTTCTTCATTGGTTGCAATTCAAAAGGAACTTCCTAAAATTCTGAAAATGTAATCATTATACCTCAGCGCTGCACTAGTTTCCTTCAAACGGTCTTTAAGATAAGTTCAGCAGGGTAACTTCATGAGACACACAATTAATTTAAATTTGCTTTGTGGTTGGATGCACAGCAGTATTTCTATACTTTGAACCAATAATCGTTATTTGCACAACTTTTATTAGTTTGAATATATTTACAATTATCTAGTGATCTTTACACAGGATATATTTAATGAAAAAAAATCATGTACAACCTCTAAATTTCAGACAAATATAGAGATTTTTGTATCCTTAAATGAATTAAACAGCATTTAAGATACTGTATATTATATACACAAGTAGGCTTCTTTGAGTGAAGGGAGAAAAAAGATAGTATTGCTTTCTCTTTACAACATGCCAGTTAATAATAGCAGAAGGTTCATTCTGCAAAAACACAGTGTAAGAAATGTGACAATCTTTGTGTGTGAAACCAGTGCAAGGAACAATGCACATGTTAAAAGAAGTTTTCTGTTCAGAGCTAGCTGGTAGCTTATGATGCTGATGGATTAATAGCTGCTCCTGGAATGATGGTGGGTCAGGTGATTCCAGAGAGGTGGTGCTGTCATCCCCAGCAAGCTTTTGACAGGTGACTATGCAAAAGCATTGACCCAGTAGACTGCCTACCCACCATTTTGAGTGAGATCTGATGCTTTAGTTATTCTGCACTATACTAATGCTAGATGTGCCATGTACCATTTCTGATGGTGTTTGACATCCTCGAGCATGGTCACACCTGGAAGAGGTGGTTCATGTTGATAGGACTGCATTTTATTACATTTTTTTCTTCTTTAAGAAAACACAATCACTTGAAGAACAATTAAATTAGTATGACTTGTCATAAGAATGGTGCAATAATGAGGATGGAACTCAGCAAAATGATGCATCAAAAATAATTATATCAGGTGTATAGGGTCCTTCATTAGAGGCTGGCCAAATAATATATGGCAAGGAGGTGTCTGAAGAAGCAAAAGTGATTACAATACTTGTGTTGGGCTTTTCTAAAGCCTTGGCTAAGATGCTTCAGACATATAGTCAATAATTGATTGTGGGACCAATTACAGGAGCCTAAATTTTAAAACCAGTTTTTTATTACTTTTAGACATTTCACTGGTGGTTGAAGACTGGTAACCAGAATTTTGCAAGAACATTACTTTCTCCAAATTTGGTAGCATGAGCAACAGGGAAACGGGATTAAGGAGGAATTGAGGAGAGGGAGCAATGAGAAAAGACAAATAGGAATACAAGATAAATAAACAAAATTTTGTTCATAAATGATTTAGATTTGTGCCAGAAATGTGTTGAAAACGAAAGAAAGCTTTTCAAATGTACTCTAATATTCCCACAAGCCACAATGTGTGATGTCTACAAACTGGGTTAACCTGGAGAATCTAAATACGTAGATACTGAAATACAAACTGCATGTCTAATTTTCCAGCTCTTCTGCATAATATTTAGAAAACACAAAGGTGCATTACAAAAAACAGCACTACTTACCTTTAGCCAACAAGTCATGAAAAAATATTCAAAACTACTAATTGTTTTTCAGTTTGAACATAAACATTTGACAAAGTTCAGGGACATTTGAAGATTAAACCTACACAATTTTAGCATTGTTTTAAATTTACTAGGAACATATTTTAAATTAAACACTAAAATGGTATTATTTGAAACCTTTCCTGGGGTATGTTTCTCTGGTATAAAGTTGTTGCCCTGATTATAGCTTATGACATAAAGCAATGCCAGCCAACATCCACTTTTAGTCGAGTAATCCATTGCTGTAGGTGCTGCTTTAGAGTTAGACCAGCATCGGGGTTGTTTGTGATTAATTGCTCGATTGACCCTCCCCATGCCCAAAAAATAAAACTGCAAGCTTATTTGGTAGAAACTCAAAAATGAAATGTCAAAAGACCAGTGTCTCTACAAAAACAGTGCCACTTCTGCTTCACAAGAACTCTAAGATATTTAATCCAGTTCTACAAATTGAGTATTGTTTTAAATTTATTCAGAAAGTGTGTTAAGTTAAATTCTAAAATGGCATTACTTGACAACCTTTCCTGGGATATGTTTCCTTTGGTATAAAGCAACAAATGTAAATGGCTATAGAGTTAGTTACCAGCATCACACATCACTGCAAAATTACTGTGTTGTGGGTTTATAGGAGCGACTAGGTGCATTTTTCAGCAATTTAAGAGCTCTTTGGCAACTGACGTATTTTAAAAAAAGCCCAGTGTGATAAGAAAACTTTAGGCAATATTTACCTATACATTAATAAGAGTTAGAAAGTATCTGTTGAACACTTAAGTACTTTGAAGTTATTTAAGCATAACAACAAAGGCACAACAGTCTTCTACTTTCTATTGCTTTTGTATGTCACCACATTAAACTAGTTAGAATTTATATAATGCTGTATCATATTGCACTCAGTTAAAACCGTAATTTTAACCAAGGGATTAATGTTTATATACAGTTTATAGTGATCGACACATGCAAGAAAATTCAGAAAAGGGCAGGTTTGCTCACTGAATGGAAGACATCATCAGCAGTGGAATAAATTCTATTAGAACTTCTGATCCAAAGTGAACTAAAAAGCAGAAAGCTAGAATTTTTGTGAAATCTTATTTTTCCTAATGAATTAACATATCTAGACTAGAATTCCCATAATTCCATTGATTCTGAGCCACTTATGAGGCTAATAATATATACAAAAACAGATCAACATATTTGGGCATAAATTAAGCATTTGAGGAATAATTCAAATCAGAACACACACATTCAAATATAGTTGGTCTTTAACTACAACTTTTAAACCCTTTAGTTACTGAGGATTTCAGTCATCAAAATAAGCAGGAAGCACGTGGTATTTTTCAAGTTCAAGCTGAACACTGTGTATTAGGAAATGTCTAAAGGCTGTGAGTGCGTTTTAATTCTGTTTTACAATATTCATTAGAAAGCTACACATTTCTAAAGAAAACATTCTTAGAAAGCTGCAAAGAACGTTCTTATTGAAAGATTTTTTTTAAAACAGATAAAACAAAAGTTAGCTGACAACTAATTAATTATTTAGAAATGATGCTTTATAGAAAGGTACAATTTTTAGCTGTAACATGGTAAGCAAGGATGTCACGTCAAACAAAAATTACTGTATCACTACAAGACTGCATCTCAAATTTTATGCTCCATACACTCAGTGCAGATCACCTGAGGCTCTGACTGTATTTTTAAATAAGCACAATCATTGACTAAAGCCAACAGCAAGATGGAAGAGTTGAACCATAACTTACAAAGGCTCTTTTTTATATTTTGCTTATCAAATATTACTCCATATTTACATATATAATAAAAAATAAAGCATTATACATCTGACAACCAAAGAGCACATTCACTTGACTGGTACATGAAGAACAAGTGCAACAGAAACAGTACTGTCATATAATTCAAAGATGAACACATAAGTAACATTAATTCATAAAGTTCTCACTGTAAAAAAAAATCCCATTAGCAGGCATCAACAGAACTTGGAAGATCAAATTCTTACATTTCTTCTGCTTAGGGTACTCAACAAGACATAATTTCAGCAATAAATAGTCCAGATAACCCATATGTCAATTGTTGACTGAAGCATACAGGAAGACTGAAAGGTTTTCAGGAGTATGATATAAAATGAAATGAGCTGCAAGAGCACACACATACAAAACGTTAATGGAGTTACTGTTCTATTTGTCACAATCTTCAAGTCACAATTAGTGACAAATACTCTTCAGTAGAAAAGTTCTAAATTAAGTATCTACATGTGCAGTGGTTTTGCCTCTAGGTTCTTTTGTGGCTTCATGCTTTGAAATGATGAAAACCTGTAGGAAACTGGTCCTACAATTCAGTGCTTTGGAACTGTGGCTAAAGGTGCAGTTGGGCGGTGGAAGTACGAAATAACCTGACGGCTGCCTATTTAAAATTTTCAGAACAGGCCATGACTGAATGATGGATTCCATAATGCAGCACCTTTAGAAGTATTATACTGTCAGTGGCCATATTCCTTTCTGCAGCGACAACTAAATATCTGGGGGTGTTTACAATTCAAACAAGGCAAAAACACTGTGGTGAAAGATTGGAACAGCTAGAATTTTAACTCTCATGTTTCACTGTTTAATAATGTATATGGTTTATAATTAGATATGGCTTGTGCACGAGACACCCAATTACAGTTCCAGATTGAAACTGGTCAGAACTGCAGATAAACCATCTCTGTACAGTAATACACCATATAAGTATATTAAATAAGTTAAGCATGATATGGTTTCATCTCCAACTTAGCTCAGATTCTTGTTTTGTATCATCCCCCTGGCATTCTTGTGCTTATAATTTGTAAGAGCAAAACAATTTAAGATCAACGTAAATATTAAAAGGGCAAAGCTTGCCTTACGTGGAAATCTGAACGTTATTTCTTTGATTTTAATCATGAGCCTGTCTTACAAGGAACAGGATAAAAAGATAATTTAAAAAGCTTTTTCTCTTTGCTTACCCTGTACGTAGTCACTCAAACATGATGCAAATATTCAAATGCAGAGAGACAATGTGATGTGTGGGTGAATGGCCCCAGTGGTTGCTCCACTCGTTCTGGAGCTTTACTTAACCCACAAATCTGCAACAGCATCAGAGTTTTTACTAAATTCTATTCTAATTAAGTTACTAAACTTTAACCATCCAACACTTGAGCATTACAAGAGTCATATTTTAGTCAATTAAGGAGCAGGAGTATGAGAAAGGAGCCAGTTGGTGGCTGGAAGGCAGGAAAATTGGATAAGCCAAAATAGAGGCCACCAAAAACATCCTTATACACAGACACAATTTTCATAACAGGAATGACAGCTGAACGTTTATATGATCATTTCACTTATGGTTTTTAAAAATCCTCGTTAAGACTCTTGGATAGTGCTCATGTACATTTCAGCTAATGAAGAATGGGCCTCCCTTCCCCTACATGGCATAATATCAATTGAAAGCATTGAAAGGCAGTGGTTTTACCTCAAGATTTAGAGTGCCTGATATATCATGATAACTCGATCCAACAATCACAGAGGTGTACACCGAGTCCATTTTCAGTGTCTCAGAATTGCACTAAACATAATACCAGTGTGCAACGGTCTCTGAGTGTGGTCATTATTGTGTGGTCTCTCTACACAGCCAGCAATGACTTCATACTGTAAGTGATATTACATGCCATAGTTACTGTTATTATGGCATGGACGTGACATCATGCACCTATTCCAAGACGGCTGGAGGTATTGTTATGTTGTTCTTACACCATAACAACTTCTCTTACCTGCTCCACAATGCTGACATCTACACTTTAAATAGGTTAGCCAAGTGTGGGAACCTTCTAATGCCAATCAGGTTTACACCATTCCTTCTCTGTACCTTGCTTCTGAAACTTAACTATATATCAAAGAAAGAAGGAGTGTTCAAATCCCATCTGAAGTGAATTTTATGGACAGAATATCAGTAGAAAAATGAAGAGGCTGGAAAGCAAGCCTCAGTCTACATAAAGTTTTTCAGTTTGAAGATTTGCTTAGTGAACTGGCAGAGTGGCGACGTTTCCCAGAGACTTGGTTTTTTGTGGCACGTGGCAGTGGTGGGGAAGCCTATCTGCAGGGTCCATTCCCACAGCTATGGGCATTTCAGTGCTTTGACTTCCGTTAAGAGAACCTGAAAAATTGCACAAAATTGGTGAATTAATGTAGATTTGAAGCAGCAAATTAATTTTAAAAAACACTGAGGGCTATAGTTTCTGCTTTGGCACAATAAATTACCAAAATGCACCTGAAATCACATTCAGTTATGTTCAGCTCAAAGTTTCATATGAAATTGAATTGCAAATGCAAAATCTTTCACATACTAGCACAACTGGACAGTGTTAATAGAACGTAATTGTTACTTTTTTTCTTTCCATTATAAAGTATTCCTTGATGTACTTAAGAGGAGTAACCTGGTGTAGTTTTTATTAATACATCTGAAAATGGGCTTATGACCAAATATAAGCACCTTTAATAACAGCATCCAGTCCTCCACGTGAGTAATCTCATTTAAAATCATCAAAAATGACTTTCAAAGCCAGCTGATAGTTTCATTAGAGTGTAGTAGCCAATTCTCTGTGAATCAAATATTCTTTGATATGAGACTTTGAAAACATGCCTAGTAGTGTTTGTGTGCCTGAGGAAATTAGCACAATTTGAAGAGCCTTCATGAACCAATGTGATCAGCACAGCAGTGTGATCTTCATTTGGGAGTGAGGCCAGTTTAGTGGTTGGGTTTGATGTGGGTGAACTGAATCTTGACCATGCAGAAAAGATGGTGGAAAACATGAACATAAGCAGTTTTGAAAATAACTAATTTCTACGTTTAAAATTCCCAGACCTTTTGTGCCGGTTCAGCTGATTCTGTCCGGATTCTATTGATGTTAACAGCAGAAACTTGACCCTGGGTTATTGAAAAACTAAGTACATGAGCAATACTATCAGAACAAGCATATTTATCATTAAATCCGCCCTCACACCTTCTCCTCCCTCCCAGAAACATGATAGGGTCCCCTTGTCCTCACTTATCACCCCACCAGCCTCCGCATTCAAAGGATCATCCTCCGCCATTTCCGTCAACTCCAGCATGATGCCACCACCAAACACATCTTCCCTTCACCCCCCCCTATCGACATTCCGTAGGGATCGCTCCCTCCGGGACACCCTGGTCCGCTCCTCCATCACCCCCTACTCCTCAACCCCCTCCTATGGCACCACCCCATGCCCACGCAAAAGATGCAACACCTGCCCCTTCACTTCCTCACCGTCCAAGGGCCCAAACACTCCTTTCAAGTGAAGCAGCATTTCACTTGCATTTCCCCCAACTTAGTCTACTGCATTCGTTGCTCCCAATGTGGTCTCCTCTACATTGGAGAGACCAAACGTAAACTGGGCGACCGCTTTGCAGAACACCTGCGGTCTGTCCGCAAGAATGACCCAAACCTCCCTGTCGCTTGCCATTTTAACACTCCACCCTGCTCTCTTGCCCACATGTCTGTCCTTGGCTTGCTGCATTGTTCCAGTGAAGCCCAACGCAAACTGGAGGAACAACACCTCATCTTCCGACTAGGCACTTTACAGCCTTCCGGACTGAATATTGAATTCAACAACTTTAGGTCTTGACCTCCCTCCCCCATCCCCACCCCCTTTCTGTTTCCCCCTTCCTTTTGTTTTTTTTCCAATAAATTATATAGATTTTTCTTTTCCCACCTATTTCCATTATTTTTAAATATTTTTAAATCTTTTATGCTCTCCCCATCCCCACTAGAGCTATACCTTGAGTACCCTACCATCCATTCTTAATTAGCACATTCGTTTAGATAATATCACCAACTTTAACACCTATGTGTTCTTTTGTTCTATTGTTGGTGACATCTTTTGATGATCTGCTTCTATCACTGCTTGTTTGTCCCTACAACCACACCAACTCCCTTCACTTCTCTCTCTCTCTCCGCCTCCCCCACACACCTTACACCAGCTTATATTTCAACTCTTTCTTGGACTCGAACTCAAGTTCTGTCGAAGGGTCATGAGGACTCGAAACGTCAACTCTTTTCTTCTCCGCCGTTGCTGCCAGACCTGCTGAGTTTTTCCAGGTAATTCTGTTTTTGATATTTATCATTAAGCCTATTAGGCATGGAGGAATCCACGAAAATATATCGTTTGCAACAAACATAAGTTACACCTCGAGTTTTCTCAACTTACTTGCATCAGTGGTTGAAAAATGTATATAAAGATTTCCTCTAAAATAGTAAACAGCTTAAAAAAAAAGCAAATCCTCCAGATTGTTTGTCTATTTTCAACATATGCTCTTTGTGTAAGGGTAGTATGAAATTTTAGTCAACCTTCTGAGAGAAATAATATTAATTTGCAATACTCTGAATTAACTCAATCTTTGGACCATTGAAGTTATACATGTTAAATAGAATTGAGAGGGAAAGTTTCTCAGGCTGTTGGAGGTGGTGGAGGGCCAGGAAAATGAGAAAAAAACGTTGGACTGGAATGCCAATGTGTTCCAGTCTCCTCCTGCCTTTCCTGGAGACAGCTTGTGTGTTTTTTTAATTTATTCATTCATGGGGGTATAGGTGTCACTATCTAGGCTTTTAATTTCAGAATTTAAATTCCACCAGCTGCTATGGTGGGATTTGAACCCATCTCCCCCATAGCATTAGCCTGGGTCTCCAGACCTGCTGAGTTTTTCCAGGTAATTCTGTTTTTGTCTCTGGATTACCGGTCCAGTAACATTAACGCTACGCTATCACTCCCCATGAATGCATATATTTGGTGTGGCCAGCACCCAGCAGGAATTGAATCAACTGGTAGCCATTTGCCAGAAAAATGGTATTTTTCCGGTGGTGAATCCCGGCCTGCCATAGTGTCTCCAGCTCATCAACTCATAGGAGGTGAGGGAACAGTGGGAGGCTGGGGTGGCATGAAAGTAGCATGAGGTCATAGGCTCACCAGTGAAAGAGTAGGTCCTAGGGGCTGCGCTCATAGACAGTGCTTGGGCGCAAAACAGCTGCTGGCTCCTCAGCCTTCTCTCATGTCCATTGAGCTCAGCCCCTTTTGCGCCATTCACTTCAGCAGCACTCTCAATGCTGTCACAGTGAAGGCTGCCAGCTGTTCTTTAGATCATGCACACTGACCTGCCCTCCTGCCTGCTGAGTCCATCGGTCATCCCTGATTGGACGGAAATCCCGGAGGCAGGTTCTTAATTGGATGCCTCTCAGAAGATTGGATTGGCAGTCTCGCTGCTATAGTGATCAGGTTTGGATTGGATTGGCAGTCTCGCTGCTATAGTGATCAGGTTTGGATTGGCAGTCTCAGGTTTGGATTGGACTGGCAGTCTCGCTGCTATAGTGATCAGGTTTACAACTCAAGAATAGTCCTAAAAATAAAAAACAAAAAACAATATTGTTATATTTCACCCCTCTCCTATTTTTACTTAGTTCTGTTGAAGGGTCATGAGGACTCGAAACGTCAACTTTGTTCTTCTCCGCCGATGCTGCCAGACCTGCTGAGTTTTTCCAGGTAATTCTGTTTTTGCCAAGAATAGTCCTGATGTCCATGAAAAAAAAAGGTGGAAAAACTCAAGTCCTCGGATTTCACACACTATTTGAAGGTAAATTATATCCAATTCATTTAGTGGGATATTCTACAAAAATGCACTTGCAATGAGTTGCAGAATGAAACGTAATATTTTGGAGAAATTCCAAATGCTTTGAGGTTATCTATATGAAACAATTGTCAATTGTGCATAGTTTCCATAAAAAGAGGGGAATTCCAGACAGGCAATGAACTATAATTGTAACTTTACTACCTAGCTGGAATCTAGAGATTCCCTGCCGTTTTTGAATTCAGTAACTTTACAGCTGAAAGTACCTAGAGGAGGAATAAATAGTTGATATTAAGGAGCAGAAGTCTCAAACAGAAGAAAAAAAACAAAAAGGCTTATAAATTAAACTGATCTCCTAATGAATCAAAACTCTTGAGAAAATGTTAGAGAGCACAAGCTGGCAATAATGATGATCTTCTCAGAATGTATAACAGGATGGAGAATCACTGGTAGCCCCAAGAGAAACAGCAGTGAATTTAAATGAACCAGCATACTGCTAATAGTTAAGACTCAAACATTGTTTGCTTTCTTTGTTTCCCTTCTCATAACATTCTTTTGCAGCGGATCTTCTTTATATACAGTTTTAGAACCATAGAGAAGTTACAGCACAGGAGGAGGCCATTTGGCCCATCTTGTCCATGCCAGCCCGAGGACACCCAAGTGCCCTTTCTAATCCCACCTTCCTGCACCCGGCCCATAGCCCTGCAGCTTACAGCACTTAAGGTGCAGATCCAGGTACTTTTTAAAAGAGTTTAGAGTTTCTGCCTCTACCACCAAGGGCAGCGAATTCCAGACATCCACTACCCTCTGCGTAAAAAAGTTCTTCCTCATGTCCCCCCTACACCTTCTGCCACTTACCTTGAATCGATGTGCCCAATTCTAGAATTCTCCACCAAGGGATTGCTGTCCAATCAGGGATGACTGATGGACTCAGCAAGCAGGAGGGCAGGTCAGTGTGCATGCTCTAAAGAACAGCTGACAGCCTTCACTGTGACAGTCCACTCTATCTACTCCCCTTATAATTTTGTACACCTCAATCAAGTTAACTCTCAGCCTTCTTTGTTCTAAGGGAAACAACCCCAACCTATCCAATCTCTCCTCGTAGCTACACTTTTCTAACCCTGGCAACATTCTTGTAAACCTCCTCTGCACTCTCTCCAGAGCTATTAATGTCCTTCCTGTAATGTGGTGGCCAGAACTGCACACAATACTCCAGTTGTGGCCTCACCAGTGTTTTATATAATTCCAACATTATATCCTTACTTTTATATTCTACGCCAATGAAGGACAGCATTCCATATGCCTTCCTTACAACCTTGTCCACTTGAACTGCTGCCCTCAGGGACCTGTGTACTTGTTGCCAAGATCTCTCACTTTATCTACCTCTCTTAGTATAGTCCCATTTATTGTGTAATTCCCGTAACTGTTTGACCTCACAGTTCTTTCAACTGGCTCCTTTTTGATCAACTCTTTCAGACTGTTGCATTTATCAACTAAATCTCTTTCCACTGCTATTTCCCATAATCAGCTGGAACTCAGAGGCGCTGAGAGCAAAGACTTCAGTGTGAAACTCAGTTAGCTTTGCGCTATAAGCTCAGAGGCATCAAGAAAATAGGCTAAGATAGTTTTAAATATTAAAATTGGGACTGTTAATTATCTGTCAGGGGCTCTTCACGTTCTGAGTTCAAATGGGTGGCTCATTAAATTAAACAATTGATAGGGTTAGCCAATGCACACCCAGCAATTCAAAATACTTAACCTGTAAAAATGATTTTTTAATAAAACAAGTTGATATCAAGAGTCACCATATTTCACCTCCATCTCTACTTAACTGCTCACACTTAGTGAAGATGTTACCTTTGTTGGTGAAAATATTTATGCTTTATCCTATAGTTATAAGTTACATACCAATAGTCAGTTTGATTTAACAAGAAGCCAAACTATGCAAGAGAGTCTGGGCAAATGAGCAAGGCAACAATTTTACCAATTGCTTTCACTCAGTGTCTTTGTTTTCACTCAGCATCGACATATGCACAGCTTCAAAGGATGTCACTGGACAGTGATCCGGAGAGAAAATGCTGGTGGATTCCAACCCCATCCCTCCATGCCACTTCCTAACCAGGATGGAATTGTATTGTGTCAGCACTACCCTAGATCAGAACATCGAACTGAACACAGACAAAGAATTGTCCAATGTGGTGTATTCATTCACAGCTTTTCAATCATATACCCTTTTCCTTGGCTGTCTGAGAGAAATGCAACCTGACATGTTATAAAACAGTAAAATTGTGGCCTGTATTCAATAGAGACCTCCATAGTCCATATTAAGGATGAATATTTGTTCTAGCAGGAACTTTCTAATCTAAAAACAGCTGTGTTTCCGCTCTGGATTGCTTTTAAGTTGATTTTCATGAGGATTTTTCAGTAGCCCTTCAGCTGAACTTAGTATGCATGATAAAATACTTTGGCTGTCAATACCAAATTATACTGAGCCATAAAGAAGAAAAATAGATAGGAAAGTTGTTGAAGAGTGTGAATTGTTTTAAAAGCTTATCTTTACTTGTCACAATTAGAAACTTCAGTTTTCTACAAGGTTGGCAACTATTTAGGTTGTCTATACTGCCTTTAACCCTGAGGATTCCTTTGATGTTGCTTTTATACCTTTTGGATGTCATAGATTTACTGTTGTTCACCTTTCCAAATCTACTTAATTACTTCCCCCTTGTCTTACAAGTGTCCTCTGTTCATTAAGGATCGAAAGGCAGTCATTTACTTTACAGATAGTGGTACTAAACATGTACATTGTTTCTCAATTTGATCACGGACTTCAGAATGTTGTGCTCCACACAAGATGGCAGCTGGAATAGTCCAAAATTTGCTGCTGATGATTAAGGAACACTATATATGCGAGACCAACTCATGTCTCAGCTGCATCTCCAATCATTTCAAAAAGGCTGCCCTGTATACCAATAACAAAGCTTCGCTCTCCCAGACAATGTTATCTCCTGGGAGCTTGCCCTCACATTGAGAAATTCAAAAGCACATGTAGCAAACAGTTTCCAGACCCGGGTTGTTGAAGCATGCATTACGTATGGGCAAGGCTCAGCTTGTCTTGCCTGTTGGCACCATAACACAAGTTAAATCCGAATAAGTGAGATGCTGAGAGCAGTTATATGAATATCGGTGCTGCTTTGTGTATGTTAGCAGGAGATGGGCATTTATTCATTTTTTAGGAAAGCAGTATTTGTTCAAACCAAATTCACAAGCTTGTGCATATTCTTCAGCATCTTCCTACCCTCAGGATCCATCCTCTCTGCTCAGTCCCAAATATTTGTCTGTTGTTCACACTTCAGCTTTCACTGTATATGAGAAAACCCTAAATACTATTTTCATAATTCAGTTAACTTTAGGTTGTCTATATTGCCTTTAACCCTGAGGATTCCTTTGATGTTGCTTTTATACCTTTTGGATGTCATAGATTTACTGTTGTTCACCTTTCCAAATCTACTTAATTACTTCCCCCTTGTCTTACAAGTGTCCTCTGTTCATTAAGGATCGAAAGGCAGTCATTTACTTTACAGATAGTGGTACTAAACAAGCTTGAATATTTCACAGAATCACAGTGCAGAAGAGGCCCTTCGGCCCATTGAATCTGCACCGACACATGAAAAACAGCTGACCTACCTACCTAATCCCATTTACCAGCACTTGGCCCATAGCCGTGAATGTTATGACGTGCCAAGTGCTCATCCAGGTACTTTATAAAGGATGTGAGGCAACATGCCTCCACCACCCTCTCAGGCCGTGCATTCTAGACCGTCATCACGCTCTGGATAAAAATGATTTTCCTCACATCCCCCCTAAACCTCCTGCCCCTCACCTTGAACTTATGCCCCCTTGTGACTGACCCTTCAACTAAGGGGAACAGCTGTTCCCTATCCGCCCTGTCCATGCCCCTCATAATCTTGTACACCTCGATCAGGTCGCCCCTCAGTCTTCTCTGTTCCAACGAAAACAACCCAAGTCTATCCAACCTCTCTTCATAACTTGAATGTTTCATCCCAGCCAGGCAACATCCTGGTGAATCTCCTCTGCACCCCCACCAGTGCAATCACATCCTTCCTATAATATGGCGACCAGAACTGCACACAGTACTCCAGCTGTGGCCTCACCAAGGTTCAATACAATTCCAACATGACATCCCTACTTTTATAATCTATGCCTCAATTGATAAAGGCAAGTGTCCCAAATGCCTTTTTCACCACCCCACTAACATGCCCCTCCGCCTTCAGAGATCTATGGACACACATGCCAAGGTTCCTTTGTTCCTCAGAACTTCCTAGTACCATGCCATTCATTGAATACTTCTCTGTCAAAGTACTCCTTCCAAAGTGTATCACCTCACACTTTTCAGGGTTAAATTCCATCTGCCACTTATCTGCCCATTTGACCATCCCGTCGATATCTTCCTGTAGCCCAAGATACTCAACCTCACTGTTAACCACCCAGCCAATCTTTGTGTCATCCGCAAACTTACTAATCCTACCCCCCACATAGTCATCTATGTCATGACTGAGCATCTCCAATCATTTCAAAAAGGCTGCCCTGTATACCAATAACAAAGCTTCGCTCTCCCAGACAATGTTATCTCCGGGGTGCTTGCCCTCACATTGAGAAATTCAAAAGCACATGTAGCAAACAGTTGCCAGACCTGGGTTGTTGAAGCATGCATTACGTATCGGCAAGGCTCGGCTTGTCTTGCCTGTCGGCACCATAATACAAGTTATATCCGAATAAGTGAGATCCCTGTGGTATGCCACTGGACACTGGCTTCCTTTGATGAGGAAAAGATTTCAAAAGGCAACAGAGGAAACTTTAGTGCTAACATTTTACCAGTTTCTAAATAAACAGTTGAAGGGTTTCTAAATCATTGGCGAAAATCTTAACCTTTTGAATTCTTGTCAGTGGGGGAGTCTGGTCTCATACGAGAAACCTTAAGGCAGGATTTTACAGGTGGCAGTGACTGTCCCGTCGTCAGAAAAGTTGTTGTAAAAATTGCCCCTATCCTAGTGGGCTGCCCTGCAGCCATATCACTCTGAGGAGTGTTAATTGGCTTGAGATGGGCTCCTGCCCCTATCTGGGCAGGGCAGGAAGTCCCACCTCTGAGACTGGCTGGTAACTCTTTGGTCCATGTAGTGCCATTGGGACCGGAATGCACTGCTGAAACTGTTGTCAATTTCCGAAGAGGAGCCAGGAACAAGATGACACTAAGGTTGGAGGTTCTTGGCAGGGTCAGGATTGGAAGCTCCGGAGGAAGGGAACCAGGATGCATAGGCCAGAGGGGGGGGAGGAGACATCCTGATTAGGGCCTCCTTTTCCAATTGGAGGTCATGTGGGGGCAATCCCTCCTTTCCCACCTGTCGCTGACTTTTTTCCACTGCCCATTAAATCACAGGCAGGCCAGGGCTCGACAGGTAGGCGGCAAGAAAGGCACCCATGCGACTTGCGAACCTGCTGGTAGGAGACTGTAAAATTCTGCCCCAAGTTTCAGCACATGTCTGTCAGTGAGCAGGCGTAACAATGACCTGAAGCTTATTTCAGTTGAAATATTTAAAGGGATACTGCAAAGATGACAATTGAAGGATTGCCCAGATGTTTGAACAAAGAGAGAAGCCACAGCAATTGATTCCCACATGGTAAAGCTCTACCTCATTTCACAGATGCCTCCATTGAGATAGACTGGGCACTTTTCAGGACTGAAAATGGCAGCCTTAGGCCCATACGTGAGTCTGCGCTATAGAGCGAGCAACGATCTGACCAGGGTAGCAATTATCCTGCAGACTACCCGGATCCGATCATTGGTCACTGTATATCGTACTTAAGTGGGCCTAAGGCAGCTAATTTCCAGCCTGAAAAGTGCCCAGTCTACCTCAAATTGCCCTGGAAGAGTAAGGCATTGCAAAAACTTGAGCAATAGGTGAAATCTAGCCAGTTTACGCTACTACTATGCAGGAGTGGCATGGGTAACATTCGCCACTAACAGGATGCTGCCATTAAGTCAAAAAGACGTTCTGCCTGCCACACAAATGAGTAATCTGAATTTCAATGCTGGTGTGATGTCAGGTTTGTAGGATGAACATTCCAACTACTGGTGGATCTTACCAAACAGCACATCCCCTCAGCTGTTCACAACAGGCAGAGTGCTGAACATACTCAACCAGCCTGTGCTTGTAAAACCCAAAACATACTGTCTGTCAGATTTGATTCCATGATTGGACAGCACTTACTGAACCAAGTGTGCTAAGAATTACACTCACAACCAATTTAAGATTAATAGTTGGGGTTGCAAGGTGGCTCACTTACATTTGCTAGCAGCTACATATATTCATACACAGTGCTCTGTCCTCTGCAAACAGAAAGAACATGTCCCTGCATTGTGTCTTTTTCAATTAAATAAAAGCATGGGAGACAACTGTTCCCTGGTGCATTCCCCAATGGTAATGCCTCAACTAGAGTCATCTTGCCCTTTTTGGATGTAAACAGAAGCTTGGGTATAACTGTTCCCTGGTGCATTATCCATGGCAATACCTTGACCAGAGTCCGCTTACCAATCAATCATTACCCTTTTCTCATGCAATATAAATTGTTAGTCCCTTTGAAATTTGGTATTCCCATGTCTATCTTGATGAATGCAAGATGAAAAACTTTGACAGTATGTCTCTTTGTTCAGCAATACTCAAGTTCTGTACTACCAAGCGATTATCACAATAATATATATGTTTTATAAAATCCATTGTGTTATGCAGCATATGAACTGGATTCTTAATAGCTCAATGGAGTGGTGATTAATTTCAGAAATGGATGTGTTGGGTAGGGATGTGGAAGAGAAAATAAAATCCATAGGGAAGCAATGAGCAGAGAAAAGACCTGTTTTAGACATCATTGCTTCCTGAATGTATTAGCTAATGTTTATGGAGTTATGATCAGTCTCTAGAAAATGCAAAAAGCTAGGAAACCTGAAGTGTTTATCAGTTACATGTCATCTACAGAAATGGAGAAGGAAAAATATCAAGCACTTACACAAATGATAAGGAAATATTTTTCTTCATTCAGCTATTTATAGTATGATTGCACTTGCAATTTCTTGCTGATATCACATTCCATTCTGGTGTGGTTTGATTGCAGTTTCACAGCACAAGCTAACATTGATGTTTTTGGAGACAGTATGCAAAATAAAACTGTTCTGAGTTTTCCCATTCACTGTCCAGTTACAATTATTTTTAACTGGATAATCTAGTTTGTTTAGTTCTATTAATATGTTCCTTTGTGGGGTAAAAGGATGCCTTGCCATCCTTTGGGTTGGGAAATGGTACATGCCACGGAGTGTTCTGAAAGACAGGGGTGGAGAGGGGGAATAATGTACCAAATTGGGGAGGTACTAATATTTATAAAATGTTCTGCTACTACCTGACAGCGACCTGCTCAAACACTGAGAATATTGATTTCAGCAAGCCACTGCTAACACATGTTACAGGGAATATGCACTTTGGAAAGTAGGTGGTACCAAACAGTATCAGTAGCTTTCAACAATCAAGCTACTTCCAATGCTAAACTACAAAACAGCAGCTTAGGTGAACTTCTGCGTCATGTTCTCCAATTTTGGTTATTCTTTAAATGATAACAACATACCAATGGAATTTTTAGTACCATGCTTAAAAATGTAATTCTTCTTGGCACTCAAAAGTCTAAACAGAATAATCAAAGGGAAAGTTATATGTAAAGGTAACACAAGCTGCTTTCAGGTATCAGAGTTACATGCTAACTGGGCATTGATTTTGCACCTTATTTATGTTCAGACTAGCAGCTGAAATTCGACTCTGAAAACTTAAGAGGTATCACAGCCTGCTGGTGAAGCTACCTTGCTAACATTACAGGTTGGGTTTACAGGTTAGGTTTGGCAGCTGGAGTGAAAATGTGTGAAGCAACTCAGCAGGACCCTGGCATATCTGCAACTGAAAATAAAGCATACCCTTTTTGAACTCTGTTTCACAAGGATTACATAAAGATTCTGAGTCAGTTCCTTGGAAGTTCAGTGAAAATTGTTTACATGTTAATTTGGTACGTGTTAAGGAACAGCACTTAGTCCTGTTGCTGCTGAAAATTGGACTATAAAGTATTCCAGAATTTATAATTTTTGTAACTTTCCATTTAAAGTATTTGGAATAAAGAAACCCAATTAGCAAAAAATTATTCATTTATTTCATAATTAACTCCATTAACCCTACAACCAATGCCTGTGCTGATCCATTTCTGGCTTCTTGTGCATCCCAATTTTAATTGCTCCACTACTGGTCATCTTGCATTCAGTTATAAAGGCCCAAATCTCTTGAATTCGCTTCCTCAACTTGTCTGCCTTTCTCTTCTCCTTCATGACGTTACTTTAAACCATCCTCTTTGACCAAGCTCTACTAATATCTCCTTCCATGGCATGGTGTCAAACTTAGTTTGATAATGCGCCTGTGAAAGATCTTGGGATGTTTTATTATGTTAAATGCACTATACAAGTGCAAAAAATTGTTATATGAACTAAATGTTTGATGCTTTATAAAAAATTCTATAGGTAGGGTTTTGGCCTTGGCTGGGGAGGGCAGGGGCAGTCGGGAAGTTGCCCGCCACCCATGATTGGCTCCGCACTGCGATTTCACTCGGGCGGCCAATTAAGGCCCACCCTGCGTGGATCAAGAGTGGCAGTGGTGAACCCTGCCTTTGCAGGTGGGTGGAGGAGGGAGAGGCAGGCCTAGCAGCATGTGTGAGAAGGGGTGTTTCAGTCTCCCTGAGGCACATAACTGCCTCAGGGAGATTGAAGCACTGTTTTTAAAAAATGAAGAGAATACAAAACAAATTTAATAAAACATGTCCCCTCATGTGACTCTGTCACATGAGCTGGGACATGGTTTTAATTCAAAAATAAAGTTTTTGTTTAACGTTTAATTGCTTTAGGAAACCTCATGCCGCTCATGGACCCTTTAGAGGTTGTCATTTTGTTTATGATGGGCTCGGGACAGAAAGTGTTCAAATATTTTAAAATAATTTACTGTTCTTTGCAAATAATACATTGATCTCCAAGCTAGCTGAATTACTTAAGAGGACAAAGTTAAGTGGGAGGGTGGGGGGAATAAAAGTAATGTGAAATGAATTTATTTGACAGTAGGTTATTCATTGTGCTCACTTCAGTGAACTACGCCGACTACAGTGAGGGACCATTGACACCCTACTCTCCAAACTTCACCAACTCTTCTCACACCTTTCATCCCAAGAGTAGTCCCTACACTACAGACCACCTCTTAGTAAAGGACGATGCTGTGAAACATTGCAATTACAAAACTAAACGGGCAAATAGATAAGTTGTTGAAAAACTACATCTACTGTGATTAATTTTTGAAAATTCATTCACGGGATGTGGGCTTCGCTGGCTGGGCCAGCATTTATTACCCATCCCTAGTTGCCCTTGAGAAGATGGTGGAATTGTGATTATTTGTTTCATCTGAAGGTCATGAGAAACTATAGATGGGAAGAAACGATATTTAGGGACACCATCACATCGTCATGTGTTACAGCGTTTCAGTTCAGGTGCTGTATGTTTATATTGAACGTATAAACTGGTGGGACACATATAGGGTGCGCACAATCTAACATTGCATTATATAATTACTGCTTTTAATATTAATGACCTATGCTACACATGTATTGGATGAGACTTGTAACCAGATGCCAACAATGGGCGAAATCATTTTACAAGGTGAATTTATTGGTGAATCTTGAAATGGGGGAAAAAGAATAACATGATTGAGGGGAAGATCAGGGGCCTGGAATCAGAAGTGCCACTGCCCTTGATATCTCTCTCTCTCCCTGGTCCTGATAGCAAGTAGTTAGAAATCTGAGACTTCCAGATTAATCTCCATTTCCTGAACACTACAGAGGTTGCCTATCATTAATTCTTATCCATTTTTTGTGCCCAAATAACTATTTTGTGGGTTGTTCACATATATACCCAAAAGTAATCATTTCTTAATATAATGACAGAGCTATAGAACTAAGGGGATATCACTAGCTGGTCTGTTTGTTGATTCTGTCAATCTTCAAATTTTGAAAACAAAAAAGAAAATTAAAATATCACCTTTCATCATCAGCCATAGCTTATCCGTCCATAGAAAATCAATGTTTCTCCTTGAAAAAGATGGAACAGGAGAGTGGTAAAGGACGAACAAGTATCCTGCAAAATCCTGTGGATCACGGGTCACATTTCACCTCTTTCCAACCTTTCAACCAAGGGTGCCAAGGCAAGCATGTTTTGGACGGTGTCTACAAGATAACCCCATTCAAATCAAATTTGAATCACATGATGCATCTGGATAGTTATTAAAAACATAAAAATAGATAATCTTCATAATGAAATCAAGTCGCTTTTAATTTGATCCATAAACCTGCAAACATGCATTAACAACAAAACTAAAATTTTGCTTCAACACAATACATTACTGCACCCTGCAGTCAGTGATAACTACCAGAAAATACACAGTGCAGAAATAATGTACCAGGTGATACTTATCATGGAAAAATACTACCGGAAAAATACAGCTGAAAGATCATTCATCAGTCAGATTAATGACTCAACTCCTTTATAAAACTATATATTTGTGTAAATCGTTTGCCTGTTGTCCGACAAGACACTCCTATTTAACCCATCCGATTTCCGGGTAATAGGTCTGACATGAAAGGCAGCATCTGCCTTCCCCTCATTTAACGTGGACTAAAAATAATAAATCTATAATTAACAATTGCAGCTTGCAATAAAGTAAAAGTGGTTGCTGTACTTCATGAACCTGCTATAACATAGTATATTTCTGATGATCTGAGGTATGACCCATTACTATCTACCTCCAAATAGGAGAATATCTTTCAAATTCAGCATTCTGCTGAATAGTGTTTGTTTTGAAGGAATCTTGTAGTTTTCAACTGTTCTGTGTTTGATTATGTGAGTCTGTTTACTATTGATGCTCACTATGCACGATTAGTTAAGTTGGGTGTGGACTCAGAGAAAAGTAAACAAACTGTAAAAGTTGCTGGAGCACGGAGCTGACATTTTAAAGCACTGTGAAAAAACCTGTTACATAAATAGAAATTGGTGTCATATCTGCATAACTACAGGATACAAAACATATAACAAACATAACAGACAATCTTGCAGCTACTGCTACAAAAACTCTTCTCACTGGCAATGGAGACTGTTTCTTAAATCTAAGATTCAGGTCAATAGAATGAGCAGCATCAGGCTCTCAGTGGCAAGCAGTTCATGGACAGCAGCCTTGGTGAAGGAAGCACATTGACTCCTGGCATCTAACTGTCTAAGGGTGCTTCAGTCAGAAAAGTTCTATTGCATCTGTTGTGAAGATTACAGAGTAATTCTTGCATTCCAACAAATACTCCTATAAATTAATGAATAACTTGGTGAAGGAGAATTGAAGATTCACCTGGACCAATCCCAAACTATTCAGGCCCCAGGCCCTCACTAGGCCTTGGATCAAACCCTGTGCCAGCTCTCCACTGGTCCAACCTGGCACTGTAGTTCGACCTCCAGCCAGTGAGGCCCTGGCTTTCAGACAGGCATCCCTAGGCTCAGACCACTGCTAGCTACAATCTCAAATTTACCTGGTTCAGATCCAGACCTCTGCTCCACCTACCATGAAATCCATTTTTAAAAAGTTGCATTTATATAGTATTTTTCATGACCACTGCACCTCTCAAAACACTTTATGGTCAATGAAATGTTTTAGAAGTGTAGTCACTGTTGCAGTGTAGGAAACACAGCTGCCGATTTGCACACAGCAAACTCCCACAAACAGCAATGTGAAAACACTTTAATTCTGGAAGTCAATCAGAAGTGTCTCCTGCACATGCGAGCAAATGTCCCACATTGCATCTGCCCACACATGTGCAGCTTTTCTGATCCATTACATTATCAGAAAGTGCCCTTCTATCAAGTACCGATGCCAGTAATGCTGCGAACATGTGCAAATCGGCAGCCAGGCCGATGTGGTGTTGTCAGCAGACAGTGGCAACTGCATGGTGATGTCACTGGATACTCAGCAGTGGGATTTTTGAAACTTTCAAGCTGGAAGTTAAACCAGAAAGTCATTGAAGGTTTTAAATTCATCTTTAAAAGGGGAAATTGTTTCAGATGTGAGTATTTGAGCATACATCACCCACATTTATTAATCTGTTTATTGAGCTAAATTAAAAATCAGAATTTTCTATCTGAGAGAGGTTCAATTGCTCTAGATGCTTAGTATGCTCCTGTGCTGTGGATCTGAATCCATGTCCATTCATCACTCTGCTTCATCTCTTCCATCTCTAATCGCCTCACTGCCACTATCTAAGTTTCTTTGACTCTAATTATGCATGTATTTAGTATTTTAATGTTACTTCCACCATGTCTAAATGAGGCTCTACTGCTTCCCCCATCTCCTGCCCAAATGCTGCTGGCTTACGAGCTTTACCTTCTTACAGTGTGCATCATGGTCAGGAACAAATTTTCCTGCACTATAGTCCATTTCTCTTAAATTTGTGGAGCTTATACTGACCACCAGATTCTGCACCATTTTGATTCATTTGGTGCTTCCCTTGTGAACTATTTGCTGATGTCTAGGATTGACAAACGCACGACTAGAAATGAGGCTCTTCAGAGGGTCTGAGGAGCCTGGGTCTAAACTTGAATGCAGAGCCTCTGAGATTTTAATCTCTAGATTGTTCACGAACTTCCCACTTTATTTGCCAGGTACATTGTCATAAGCTGCAAGGCCATCATGACGTTGAAATTCACTGTGATCAAGAACAGGCCGTGTGTCACTTCACAACAGTTTGTACATGCTGGTCTGCTTCTAGGGCAGGAGACGGAAACTCAACCGGGATGAAATGCATATGGTAGAAGAATTGGTTAAGATGCAGGTCAGGAACAAACAGCTGAAGGAATATATTCAGTAGACATTCAAAAAGGCTGTAAGCCTGAGTAATATCAGAAATATCAGCAAAGCCTTTGACAAGGTCCCACATGGGAGACTTATAAAGAAGGCAAATGCACATGGGATAAAGGGGTAATTTGATAAGGTGGATTCAAAATTGGCTTAGTTGTAGGAGGCAGAGGGTGATGACAGAAGGATGCTTTAGTGACTGGAAGCCAATGTCCAGTGGTGTACCACAGGGATCTGTGCTCAGTCCCCTATTATTTGTCATTTATATAAATGACATAGATGACTATATGGGGGGGTAGGATTAGTAAGTTTGCGGGTTAGTAAGATTGGCCGGGTGGTTAACAGTGAGGTTGAGTATCTTGGGCTACAGGAGGATATAGACGGGATGGTCAAATGGGCAGATAAGTGGCAGATGGAATTTAACTCTGAAAAGTGTGAGGTGATACACTTTGGAAGGAGTAATTTGACAAGGAAGTATTCAATGAACGGCATGGCACTAGGAAGTTCTGAGGAACAAAGGGACGTTAGCGTGTGTGTCCATAGATCTCTGAAGGCGGAGGGGCATGTTAGTGGGGTTGGTGAAAAAGGCATTTGGGACACTTGCCTTTATCAATTGAGGCATAGATTACAAAAGTAGGGAGGTCATGTTGGAGTTGTCTCGAACCTTGGTGAGGCCACAGCTGGAGTACTGTGTGCAGTTCTGGTCGCCACATTATAGGAAGGATGTGATCGCACTGGAGGGGGTGCAGAGGAGATTCACCAGGATGTTGCCTGGGATGAAACATTTAAGTTATGAAGAGAGCTTGGATAGACTTGGGTTGTTTTCGTTGGAGCAGAGAAGACTGAGGGGCGACCTGATCGAGGTGTACAAGATTATGAGGGGCATTGTCAGGGTGGATAGGGAGCAGCTGTTCCCCTTAGTTGAAGGGTCAGTCACAAGGGGGCATATGTTCAAGGTGAGGGGCAGGAGGTTTAGGGGGGATGTGAGGAAAAACTTTTTTACTCAGAGGATGGTGATGGTCTGGAATGCACTGCTTGAGAGGGTGGTGGAGGCGGGTTGCCTCACATCCTTTAAAAAGTACCTGGATGAGCACTTGGCACATCATAACATTCAAGGCTATGGGCCAAGTGCTGGTAAATGGGATTAGGTAGGTAGGTCAGGTGTTTTTCACGTGCTGCTGCAGACTCGATGGGCCAAAGGGCCTCTTCTGCACTGTGATTCTGTGATACTCTGGAAGAGATCAAAGAGAACAGGGCGATGTTGCATACAGGCCCACAAGCAACATCCAGTTTGTTACATTCATAGCACTGACAACTAAGTTCCATTCAGAGACCTTTCCTGAATTGTTGCTCATGGATGGGATGTACAAAATCAACAAATACGGCTATCCTCTGTATCAGTTGGTAGTTTAGGACCAACCTCAACAGGGGCAGGGCTGGGTTGTATGTCATGGTAAGGAATGAGATGAGCAAGATGCTGAGTAGATAGTGGGTGTGGATAATGGGATGCTGGGTAGGTAGTGGGTGTGGATAATGGGATGCTGGGTAGGTAGTGGGTGTGGATAATGGGATGCTGGGTAGATTGTGGGTGTGGATGATGGGATGCTGGGTAGATTGTGGGTGTGGATCATGGGACGTTGGGTAGATTGTGGGTGTGGATCATGGGATGCTGGGTAGATTGTGGGTGTGGATCATGGGACGCTGGGTAGATTGTGGGTGTGGATCATGAGACGCTGGGTAGATTGTGGGTGTGGATCATGGGACGCTGGGTAGATTGTGGGTGTGGATCATGGGACGCTGGGTAGATTGTGGGTGTGGATCATGGGACGCTGGGTAGATTGTGGGTGTGGATCATGGGACGCTGGGTAGATTGTGGGTGTGGATCATGGGACGCTGGGTAGATTGTGGGTGTGGATCATGGGACGCTGGGTAGATTGTGGGTGTGGATGATGGGATGCTGGGTAGATTTTGGGTGTGGATGATGGGACGCTGGGTAGATTGTGGGTGTGGATGCTGGGATGCTGGGTAGATTGTGGGCGTGGATGATGGGATGCTGGGTAGATAGTGGGTGTGGATGATGGGATGCTGGATAGATTGTGGGTGTGGATGATGGGATGCTGGGTAGATTGTGGGTGTGGATGTTGGGATGCTGGGTAGATGTGGGTGTGGATGATGGGATGCTGCATAAACCAGTTGGAGATGACAATTTTGAACAAAGACACCCTGGAGAGGCCTTTAAGAAGCATCTCACAGCTGTTGCAGTGCCTCTGGCCAATTTCATGTTTTGCAGAGCAAGAGGACATCAGTTTCACATCATCAACCTGACTAACAGGTCTAATAAGCAAATGGACCATAATTACACCTGCCATAACACTGCCCCACTTCTTTTACCTGAAGACTCTTCTCAGTGCCCTGTCACACTGGGAGAGCCAGACACCTCACGGGCCACAACAATGAAAGAAAACAATGATGCTTGCACACAAACACCTGCTTTCTCGTGGAATCCCACCCCCAAAACATAGAACCTCCTGAGCTCTGTGGTTGTCAGCTGGTGTCTGTCAAACGGCAAGGACAGATGAAGGAATCAAACGTTTGGGGAAAATTCAGTATGAAAAAGCAATGCTCGAAAAGGAGAGAAAAAGACAGAAAAGACAGTGAGTTATCCAACCATCGGAGCACAGAACCCATCATTTCTTGAGTGGAGTGTGAGTGTGAATCTCTTACTGGTTCCACCTTTACTCCTTCTCTTCTGGCAGGAACATCCAAACATTCCAGTGTGAATGTTATGCATCTAGTCAATGTCATGATTGTGCCATGATGAACAGTATTTCTCTCAGCCCACCTCTCTATGTCTCTTCCCTCCTTTAAGATGTTTTGCAAGCCTGCCTCTCTGACTAAGCTGGGCATTATATGCCATACCGTTACCTTTTGTGACACGGTGTGAAATTTGCCTTCTGACCATCCAGTTAAGCACCTTGGGACATTTCATTGCATAAAGGCGCTATGTAATTTCAAGCTGCTTTGTTGTTATTGGAATCCAGCTGTATCATGAAAGACAGTAAAATAATTTTGATACTCAATTGTGTTTTGGCAGTTCTGCTAACCAAACCTACTTTTCTCCCATGGTGTGCAGCATCATTGCAATCCATTCCACTCTCTGGGTTATGTTGTGCTGGAATAGAGTATGGGGTGTGTTATGTGGGTGCCTCGTTTCTAACCCCACTCTCTCACACCCATCAAGGGGCACTGGGCTGAAGATTAAGGCCTTGCATGCTTTTTGTCACCAATGTATCTTCACCACTTTTCTCCCTCAGCCTCTGTGCCGAACAACTTCTCATCTACAGTGATTTCAACTTCCATCTCAAATCATCATGCTTCCCCTCCTCTGCTTTCACTGCCCTCTTATGTTCCCTTAATCTCTTCCTAACCCAAGTTCTCGTTTGGCTGGGCAGGGCTGCACTCAACGGTATCCATTCTTCTCTATCAAAATGCAGCCAGAGTATCACTCACAATGGCTTCTCTTCCTACTCCCGGATGGTAACCTCTGTTGCACCCCAACAATCTACCTTTGGCCCACTATAACTTCTCATCTACATGCAGCCCTAAGAAAATGATATAATTAATAGGAGCAGGAGTAGGCCATTCAGTCCCTCAAGCCTGCCCTATCATTCAGTAAGATTGTGGCTGATCTGATTGTTGCCTTCACTCCACTTTCCTGCTTGCCCTCATAACCCTAGGCTACCCCTACAGTTCAAAAATCTGTCTAACTCAGCCTTGAATATATTCAATGATGCAGCCTCCATTCTTTGCTGAGGAACAGAATTCCAAACACTAATGACTCTCTGGAAGAAGAAACTCCTCCTCATCTCCGATTTAAATGGGATACCTAGTTCTAATTCCCTCATGACAGGAAACATCCCCTCAACATCTACCCTGTCAAACCCCCTCAGAATCTTATATGTTTCAATAAGATGACCTCTTATTCTTCTAAACTCCAATGAGTACATGCCCAGTCTTTCCTCAAAAGACAAACTCTTCATCCCAGCGATCAGCTTAGTAAACCTTTTCTGAACTACTTCCAGAGCAAGTATGTCCCTCCTTAAGTAAGATGACCAAAACTGTACACAGTACTCCAGGTGTGCTTTCACCAATGCCCTGTGCAGCTGTAACAAGACTTCCCTATTTTTATACACCATCTCCCTTGTAATAAGGGCCAACATTCCATTTGTCTTCTCAATTATTTGCTGTATCTGCATGCTGACTTTTTGTGATTCAATGACATCACCCAAAAGCAGTAATAATGGTCACACTTCTCCTGACCCCACCACAGTTTCTGAATTATCAGACTACTGAAAAGACTCTCTGTGAACTCCATCCCCTCATGATCAACCCTCACCATCACTAAAACTCACTGACAAGGGCAGCACTATTGTTGTTTCCCAAGCAAGCTTCTACTCTTTCAGAGATGAAAAAGCCAACTGTCGGTCACCACCTCCTTCTCCGTCACCCCAAATTATGACCCTGCCATTAGGCATCAAGCCATCATTTCTCAGATCATCACTGAGTTCATCATTACTTTCTATCTTGACTTTTTTCCCCTTGTCCTGTCTTTTCTGACCTAGATTCATGACTTCTCCAACATCTCATTCTCCCAGTTTCTCCATGTTACCTCTCACACCAGTGGTACTGATATGTCTTCCTTTTTCCTCAATTGAGGATTTCCCACTAGGATTTACAAGGCCCTCCACCTTATCCATCCCATTTCTGTCCCTCACCCCTTCTCCTCCCAGAATTATGACGGGGTTCTCCCTATCTTCCCTTTCCAAGCTACTGCTCTCCACATTTAACATATCCTCCAGCATTTCTGTCAGTGCAATGCTACCACCAAGTGCATCTCCCCATCCCTTTTCAGTGTTACGAGGGGACCACTCCCTCTACGATAGCCTGACCAACTTTATCATCATCCCCAACACCCATTCCATTTCCCATGGTTCCTACCTATGTTCCTTATAAGGATATCCAAAATCTAAATTGATCCCAGCTGTTGACAATTCAGCTCGATCCAAATATCACCTATCAAGTGTGGACTCAGATTGCTGTCAAACTGAAATCACACGCCAAGTATCTAACTGGGAAACAGTGCATGGACCTGTTCAACCATTGCTGGAATTGCAGGTAATCTTAGGTCACTCTTAACAGTTGTGGCATTTCTAAATGGAACAATGCTGAGACAATTGCAACCCAACTTTTGGTACATTTTCATTTTTCAGATATAGGCATCAATGTTCATCCCTTGTAACCATAAGACATAGGACCAGAAGTAGGCCATTCAGCCCATCGCGTCTGCTCCGCCATTCAATGAGATCATGGCTGATCTGATAACCCTCAATACACTTTCCTGCCTTTTCCCCATAACCAGAAAGGGTGGTAGTGAATTGCCTTCTTGAAGCAATTTGATACAACTGAGTGACTTCCTAGATCACCTTAGAGTTAAAAGTCAACCATGCTGATGTGGGATTGGAGTCACATTTAGACCAGACCAGGAGGGTTCCTTCCCTGAAGGACATTAATGGCACCAGTTGGGCTTTTATAACATCTTCACTGTTATTGATGCCAGCTTTTTATTTCTAGATTTTTAAGAAAACTAAATTCAAATTCTAAATCCGCAGTTTGAATTGAACTTCCCTTCACTACATTATTAATCAAGGCCTCTGAATTACAAGTTCAGTCACATAACCCCTATGCTACCATACCACTAACATCTCCCTTCACTGTAGTTGTAACTGGGTAACATACAAATCTGTTAAGTACTGCTTATTTTGCCCCCTTAGGTACAATAATTTTACGCCAATTTCTATGGATGAATTTTAACTTTTGAGAAGACACTGGAGGCTGAATTTTTTGGATTGAACAGATTGAGACATATGGTAATAATATAGTGTGATAGGGTCTGAGGGTATCTCCAGTAAAGTTTACAGCAACCTTCAGACGGAGTTCATTAAATGACAGAGATACGCCTCATTAACTCTCACCTGCCAGAAGTTTGCTCCCAATTTTGGCAATCCTGATCTAATGTTGCAGGAATGCTGAAATGTGGTATGGCACCTGAGGCTAGTAGAATAGGTGGCCAAACTAATGCCCTAAGCCCTGGAACTCTGTTGCATTGCTTGTTGGTCCTCTTTGAATTTTGAGAGGCAGAAACAATATAAAGAGTTTTTGACAGCACTGTAGCCTCTCCGACGGATAAATCCTAAATCAGAATCCTTAGATGGTGTCAACATCTTGAAATTGATGCAATCAAATGGAATTTGTATTTAAACTTTTATTTTAATATGGCCTCTATGGCTCCATGGCAGATCCCTGTGATGGCCAGGAAAACACTTAAGGCACCAATTAATGGAAAATGAATCCCTTCCAAACTAACATACCAAATTTTCCACAGCACATGCAACATCTGTAAGCACAATGTGTGCTATATATTTATATAAAAACCCAACTGCTTGAACATTGTTGTTGTCAAATTGGCATGTCCACCTTTTGCCAACCATGTTGCCAATAAGGGCAGGCCCATCAAGGGTTGTCCTCCCCTCTCAGTTCTTTGAGCTCCTTGGCACAAGCCCTTTGAGGGCTTTGTGAAGACCCACCCCATCCCAGGTTTCTATTCCTAACAATAAACACTCCTTCCTGTACTCTTCCCTCTGCACTAATCATTTGCACCTCAAACACCAAATTTGAAGTGCTCACAAACTTCTCTGTCTCAAAGATCGACACCAACTGCTCAGCTGCTTCCGCCCCCTAAATCTTGTACTTCCCTCATACATTTGTCCTAACCCTATATTAATCTATAGCTTGTTCACCAACCATCATTGACTTTATATCTACCATGCATCTGGTTCAAAATTCTTGTCTTTTCACCTCACATCTCTGTAACTCTGAAACATTGTTCAGCCCCATGCTCCTGCCTGCATAACCTCTTCCTCTTCATTCCTGTTTTGGCTGCAGTGCCTTCAGCCTGCTTTGTCCAGAAAACTCTTCCTCAGCCTCCCTATTATTTCTCTCTCTCTTTTCCTTCATAAGCCTCGTCAAAACCTACCTCTTTGATCTGATTTTTGGATTTTTGGCTTATTCACTTCTGTGAAAAGCCTTGGAATGCTTTATGGTGCTATAAGTGTTATATAATCGTTAAATTGCTGTAAACATCTGTTGTAGCATACAGTACAAAATATATGCATTTACATTTTCATGCAAATATATCTAGTAATTAGTACAATTTTATGGAAAATGGTGGTTTTGAATACTATCTGCAGACATGAGAGCACAGAACATGCAACGCTCTCATCTATTGTTGCACACAAGCTGTAAGCTAGATGATTAGCAGGTGCTGCAGTGACACATAAATGCCTTTATAATCTTGCTATTTGTGCCATCCAGTAGAAAACATCTTAATTGGAAACCGTGGGTGCTTGTTCATCAAGTTTGTGTCCTACTGTATAAATTTGTTCACTTTGTTCAAAAAGTGTTTCTCAAATCAGGGGTTCAATCAATGAATAATAACTGTCGCACACACAGCAATTTAATTCATAAAAAAATTAAAAAACAGCTGCGATGCGGTACACCTCAACCATTCCAAAGGAGTCAAGAGAACAAAATTTTATTGATGCTGATTTGCTATTTGTGGTGCATGCTTTCCAGCAGAAGTACAAGGCACAGTACAGACTGAAAGCCTTTGACTGCACTCATCCATAGCCTAATCATTAGGCTTTTAAGATTCAAAGCTCTCTTTTGATCCGTTATGCTGAGCATCTACTTGTTACTTTAAGTGCAAAAGCACGGACTGGCCTCATTCTGCTGTTTTTGGCCTGTTAGGTCCTGCAGTTAATGGGATGGCAGATGGTCTGAAGAACACACATTCACCCCCACCAGGCAAGCATGAGCAACTTCCATGCAAGATCCTTCACAGCAAAGAGTCTGATTGCACTAAGAAGCAATGTGGCACATACACGCAAGCATATGTGGTGCAGCCACACCTAGTTAGTTTTAAACGCCCACAACATTCCATTAGCCTTTTATACTTGCACATTCCATCAGTCAAACTTCCCTCCTGGCTACTCATGCCATGCAATCAACCTTGAAACACTCTGTGATCCAAAAAATGAGTGACTGTTAGGGCAACAGCTGCAGAATAGACGAATGATAACCACAAACTGATAAATGCTTCCTTTCATAAAATATCATAATTCCACCTGCAATCTGCCTTGTACAAACTCTAATTACTCAGCCCCTTTGTTACACTACATTAGGTGGTAGGGGTTAGATAAACATTGTTTATTTCCCTTAGCTTAAGCTGCATGGAACCTGGGTATATATTTAAACCAAGCATCCGCACTATTATTTCGAAAGCAGACTACTGAAAAGTTGGTTAAAAGGCAAGAACTGTCTACTTGTGATCAGCAAATTGGCCAGAAATTAAAGCAGCACGAAATAGCAATAAGCTCCAGAATCTTGGCATTTTAGTTTCTTCATACAGAAAATGCTGCAAATGCACAGCAAGTTGATCAATGAAAGAAAA